>NC_083724.1:112003602-112306632 GCF_028564815.1 Eubalaena glacialis
GGGAACAGCCCCGGGATGTAAGGACTGCGGTGTGCCGTGGGATTGGCAAGAGAGTGGGTTTAGAGGAAAGGGAAACCCTAAATCAGGCTCCTGGGCCATGGGTTCCCTCCCCCTCCTCCACCTTCACGCCTTGATTCCAGAATTACAGTCATTTTCCCCTGTCAGAGAGACCCCTTAAAAACAACTGCCACCCTCAGATCCCTAAGACAAAACCAGCGATAAAGCAGGATCTGAGCTAACAATCTCTCTGCTAACTCTTCCCAAGCTTCAAGGGTCCTGCCCCTCTGCTTGCCCCCAGATCGTGGGGTGATTTCTTGTTTTAAAATTAAGACATAACTGGGACTTCCCTGGTGGTCCAGTGGTTAAGACTCCGCGCTTCTACTGCAGGGGGCACAGGTTCGATCCCTGGTCAGGGAACTAAGATCCCGCAAGCCACATGGCGCAGCCAAAAAAAAAAAAAAATTAAGACATAACCTACATACAGTTAAGGGCACAAATCTTAGTGTACAGGTGGATGCACTTTTACAGTAGTGTCTACCCATGTCACCACCTCTCAGATGCACAGGCTACTCCCAGCCCCACAGAAGTTTCCCTCGTGTCCATGCTGTCATTTTATAAAAGGTATTTAGAAGGCCCTTCAATATGTACTTCCCTTCCTCACACTTCTCAGCTATAATGAAAAGGGGAGAAAAACCCCACCATCAACACAAAACAAGACTGTGAAGGGTGTACCTTGTGGCAGGTCAGTTTGTAGTCAGTCTCTGGACCTCAGTTTCCTCATGAAATCATATATATTTGAGGTTACATGATTTTTAGAATCCTTTCAGCCCTAGCTTTTATTCTAAGTGAATGAAAAACAGAGTCAGAAGAAAACTAACCTTCTCTTCAAAGGCTTTTAGGTCCATACTCCATGACTAAGTAGGATTGTAAAATTAAATTGGAAAAGGTAAGTTGCTCCTTGGGTGGGTTGAGAGTGGAACCGTCAGTTCTAATCTACAAAAGGAAAAAGTTTTCCTTTCAAGTTGATGACTTCAGGCTGATTCCTGCAATCCAGCCAAGGCTCGTCTCCTTTATATGCTGCCCAGATTCATCCAGTAGTGAAGTTTTGTGAGTTGTTCACCCAAACTTTGTCAAAAGCTCAGTTGCCTTGATTTTGTAAACTAGTCGGATTTCAAACATGAACAGTTAAGAAGATGTGCGTTGAAGTAGAAAAATTTTGTTCACATTTGCTGTTATTTATTTTTTAAATTAAAAATGGAACTGTATTTTAAAATTTATTGTGTATTTAGTTGATTATTACCCTTATATTAATGAAATGAACTCATTCCTGGACTTTTCCTTATTGACACATCACGCCCACCCATCTCTTCTGGTCTCATTTCATTACTGGTCCTATTTGTTTAAACTTGTTCTGTGGGATCATAGAGTCATCTTTGCCTGGAAGCAATAAAAACTGCAAACTATTTGGTTTTTACTTCACCTCCACCCGCACCCCATTCATCCCTTGGCATCTGAGCTGACAGTTTACAACAATTTATTTAATACAATTAGTATTAAATAAGTAAGTATAAAATAAGTCTTATTTCTTCACTCATTCACCACAGATAATTAGGCAGAGGTAAAGGGAAATAAAGGGGTTAAAAGGTATATCAAATAACTTACATTGAAAGGATGGGAATGGATTCTCAAACCAAGTTCAACAAAGTAGGTTGAACCCGGGAAGAGGCCACACCCCAGACCAATTAGATCAGAATTTCCAAGGGAAGGGAGTGGGACCCAGGCATTAGTATTTCTTTTCAATCTCTCCATGTTATCCCAATGTCAGGCCAAGGTTGAGAACCATTGCATTAGAGGAAATAACAGCTTTAGCGAATCAGTGTTCAAGGTGATTTTTTTTTTTAAAGATTTATTGATTAATTGATTGATTGATTGATTGCTATGTTGGGTCTTCGTTTCTGTGCTAGGGCTTTCTCTAGCTGTGGCGAGCGGGGGCCACTCTTCATCGCGGTGCGCGGGCCTCTCACTATCGTGGCCTCTCTTGTTGCGGAGCACAGGCTCCAGACGCGCAGGCTCAGTAGTTGTGGCTCACGGGCCTAGTTGCTCCGCGGCATGTGGGATCTTCCCAGACCAGGGCGCGAACCCGTGTCCCCTGCATTAGCAGGCAGATTCTCAACCACTGCGCCACCAGGGAAGCCCCAAGGTGATTTTTTTAAACTCCCTGCTGGTGATGAGTCAGATTGGAAAGAGGGGGCAGCCTCACTCCGGTTAGAATAGCGCCACTGTCTTAAGTCCTGGGTTGATGCATAGATTTTTATTTATTTTAAAGAACGTGTACTAGTACTTTAAAACATGTGCAGTTTATTGCCTTTCAGAGCAATGATGCTCCACTGTCTGTGTACATAAGAATCACCAGAATGCTTATTAAAAATGCAGGTGGCTTGGGCCCCAGAGACTCTGAGTCAATAAACCTGGGGAATCTTTTTGAATCTAGGGTCCCCATTGAGAAATACTACTTTAGAGCATCTTCCACTGTCAAGATGTGTACGTGCTGTTATCTTGTGCGGTGATTCTTAGCTTTTTTTCCAGTCACCTTGAGGATACTGCAACTTCTAAAACTTTTGCTAAAAATGGTCTATCTTCAAGCCGTTCTTTCTGTTACTTGATCATTTAAAGCCATGTATGTTTGAGAACTCGTCTCATTAAAATGTATCATTTGGTATGTTTCCCCATCCTTTATTTTGAAAGGCTGCAGACTTTTTTTGAAGCTATGTTTCCCCATTTTTTATTTTGAAAGGTTTCAGACGACTTAGAAGTTCTTCAGATTCAGGAAAGTGTTTATAATTTTAATAAAGTGGTCATTTTCTCTCCTTCCCCTTAGTCACTTGAGCCATTTGAGAATCAAATACTCAACGTGTTCATCGCAAGCCTCTAACCTCAGCATCAGGGAGCTGGATGAGCATGATCTTTGCCTCCCAGTCAGGGGGGCCCACAGCTACCTCCGAAGAAATTGTCCCAAAGACGTGCTCTGGTGAAGGAAAGCTGATGTTCCCAACAGGATGTATTAAATAAATGGGTGTGTGGCCTTCCTCTTGTAATGTGTTAACTAACACAAAGATTGTTTTTATAAAAACAAAAATAATTCCTGAGTGATTGGCGACGTTAAGCCCCTTATCCTGCCTTGTAAGTATTGATTAATGAAATAATGCAGGTTTGCCTTTTGTTCCATAAAGAAACATAAGGTAGCTTGTAAACCACATCACTGCCTAATTTTATTAAAATGGAATTGAGGTAGTTCTTTGATTCAGTTTTAGAGATTCCTCAATAGGAGATACTTGGGAAATCTAGTGTCGTATGGTAGTAAATATATGTTTTAAAAAGTAAGGGTTTTCTCCCCTGTGGAATGTTTCTGACACCTGTTCAGATTCCTTAGCACAAGTCCTGCCCTTTTTTGAAGGGGTGGAAGAAGCCTCCATCTGTCTGATTAAAAGAGGAAAAAGGGCTTTGATCTTTGCCATGCAAATAGAGGCACAATTTGTTGCTGTGACATCAGGCAAGTTATCTGAAATTTGGGGTTTTCAAATGGCCTCATAGCCACTGGGGAATTATGAGAATAAATGAGAAAGCTAGTGTCATAGTGTCTGGGACCTCATGGAGAAATGGTCACCAGGAAAACTAAGTTGACACATGAGCCCCAGTAACCAAATAACTGGGCTTCCAGGTCCAAGCTCATTGGCTGCTCATCATGGTGCAATACAGGAGCACTGAACTTGGAACCCAGCAGAACCAGGTGGGTCTCGTAAACTCTCAGAGCCCCGGTTTCCTCATTTTAAAGGGAAGACAATATCTACTTTCCAAGGCCGTTACAAGCGTTAATGAAAATATTTATGCATCTATCTAGCCCATTCTGGAGAATGAGCGGTGGCCGTGCTGTTTGACCAGGGGACACGGGAACGCCTGAATCCTGTCTTCAACTGACTACAATCCATATGTTTCTTAAGAGAAACACCAAAAAGCTCAGACAGGTGAATGCTGTTATTTTTAGGCCTTGGTCCAAACCTCAGTGGCACCGCTAGCTCTGATGAACTTGGAGGGACCACGTGGAGCCGGAAGGAGCATTGGACCAGAAGCCTAGCGAGGCCTCCTTTCCCCAAGGCCTCTCTCAGGTTCCGGTTGACTTTCAAAGAGATTAGAGACAATCTGGCGGGGAAGCTTTGGCCATGGCCCCATCTTGCTTCTGTAGGGTATGGTCAAAGAGAAAGCTACCACCCCATAGAAAACTGGACTGACTCAGTATTGGTCAGGGACCAGTTGTCCTGTGGGTGCAGGGTGCTGGTTGGTGGTGGTGGAAGTGAGCCATGAGATTCCTTTAGTCAACAATAAGGGTGCCTTTGTGTTATCTCTCCTGTCCTCTGCCCCCTGTCGACACACTTGGGGGACCCCCTTTGGGGGCTTACAGTGTCCCACCCCGACCAGAGTTCTGAGTTAGAGAACGACTTCACATTTATGCCGCTTTATTCCCAACACAGCACTTCATCATGTGCAACCTGGCATAAGAATTTCTGAAATTCACACAATTTACAGATATTAAATGGGTCACAGATTTCAAAGTCAGAATTACACTTGTGTTGTCAATTTTTCTGGTCCAGTCGATTTACATCTTCTGCCCAGTTTCCTCTTCGATCAGACTTTCCTGAAAAATATGTGAGTAGCAAATATATCAAGGTTGATTTTCTGAGCTGAGTTTCATTATGTCTGAACATTTTAATTTCTAAAATATTGATATAGAAAGAATAGATCCATTTGTTTTTGCACACTAGATAGTGCTAGAGAGCTAGATCATGTCTTTATAAGTCGTTTAATAAACATAATATCTACATTAATAGTTTAAAGGTAGGATGTGAGGACAGAGGTGAAAGAAAGGTCTGATCCTTTTGTCTGTTTTTTTTTTTTTTTTTAAATGGCTGCTTCGGGTCTTAGTTGCGGCATACGGGATCTTCGTTGCAGCGCGTGGGCTTCTCTCTAGTTGTGGTGTGCGGGTTTTCTCTCTCTAGTTGTGGCGTGCAGGCTCCAGAGCATGTGGGCTCTGTAGTTTGCGGCACGCGGGCTCTAGTTGAGGCGAGCGAGCTCAATAGTTGTGGCATGCGGGCTTAGTTGCCCTGAGGCATGTGGGATCTTAGTTCCCCAACCAGGGATTGAACCCACGTCCCCTGCATTGGAAGTCGGATTCTTTACCACTGGACCACCAGGGAAGTCCCCATCCATCTGTTACGAATCCAGTCTTTGCCTCAATTCTGTCTTTCTAATGTCATGTTTGAAAATTTTCACTGCTTGCTATTAGTTTTATCATGAGATAGGATTAGAAAAAGAAAGGAAATAAATGTCTGTCCACTTTTTCTCTGTCCTATGGGTGTAGAAATTGAAGTCAATGGAGAAAATAAAAACTATTGCTCATCTTCATATATGATGTATTCAGGCTTTTTCTGCTCCTGGGCATAACTGAAAATTAACTGTAATGCCTTCTAACTGCTGCAAATAAGTGGACCATGGAGCTCAGAGAACATCAGAATTGAATTCAGGTTTCAATTTCTATATTCAATTCTCTTTATACATTTTTTAAAATCAAAAACCTACATTGGGTTAGTAGAGTTCCATTTTGGGTGGGAATTTGGAAAATTAGTATTGTCCAATCAGAAAACTGGAAGTCAAATCTGTGGCTCTGAATTATAAATTTACTAGTATGGGAGTTTTTATTCCAAAGAGAAAGAAAATTAATTAGAGCACCATTTTTGATTTCTACATTTCCCAGGGAGAACCGTGTTATGCCAAGAACTGTTGAAGAATCCAGTGGAGAGGTGTGGATTAGCCTAGAGAAGAATAGTCTAGAGAGTCTGATGAACATACTTGAAGAACTGACATGTAGCAGTGGGAAGAAATTTGTTTTGTCAGTCATCCCATAGGCTAGAGCTGAGATGAGTAAATAAAGGTTGCAAAGAGATTTCAATTTAAGAAAGAAAGAAAAAGGGTTCCAATCATTAGTACTGTCTAACCACTGAAAAGGGGTGTTATGGAATGGCAAGGGCCCAGTACAGGAGGAATTCAGGCAGTCAGGAAGGTAAGCCCTGCAGTGGCTAGAAATGGTTGTCCTAAGTGGATGACCAAAGTGGTGGTACCCAGGGCCCATCCATCTCTAAAGCTCTATGTTATTAACACTGTAACTCACCAGAGCTCCTTTCAGGTCCCTGAGTGGAGAACGGCGCTGGTGTATGGTGCACTCAAAGCGCTGAGGTTCTGCTGGTTGATCAACCTCTTTGGCTATCTGCAAAGAAAAAGAATGTGATTCTTGGCGATGGAGATACAGAAATGAAATGGTATTTTCCATTTCCACCAAAAACTGTGTGTGGGAAGTGAAGTCAAGGGGGTTGTGGGACTGAGAAAGCTGAGAATTGGGATGGAGACTTTAAAAGATCATAGAAATGCTGTCAGACACGTCTACAGATTGGTGTGCAGTTCTGGAGGAAATGGGCCATAATAAGGAGAGAGAATATTTTTCTCCCTCCAGTTGATGAGAATGAAGCACTTCAAGCCTCATGACGGGATGGTATACAAAAAAATACAAGAGCTTATAGTTACGACTAAGGTTGATCTTATTTTCTAGTTTTTACTAAATATGTCCTAGTTAGAAGAGAGTTGCTTCACATATAGTCTGTGGAGAGGGAATGTCAGATTCTGGGCTTCTTTGTTTCATACTAAATTATCTTTATTATTTCTCCCAAATGAGATATTTCTTTTCAATGAAAACTAAATGGTTTTAAGTTTCTCTAGCTATGTTTCCCATTCTCAGCTCTATATTGAGTGTCCAGCCCTGAATCATTCATCCTTTAGGGCGTGGTTCGTTTCCCATTAACTTAAAAAACAATAACAACTGTCTTTCATTAATCCATTAATGGATGGATCCATTAATCCATCCATTAATCCATTAATCCACTTAATCCATTTTTTTGGATTAAGCAGCCAAGATATATGGCTTCGCTCATGCAATCCTCACATGGCTGCAAGAAGTCACATTTTATAGATAAAAAAACCCAAGTACCTGTGTTCTGGTACTAGAACTGAAAACTAATTTCTGTGGAATCAAATCCAGCATATTTTCCAGAATGTATTTTGTCTCCTTGAGCTTGCTAACTCCTCTCCTCTAGGGGCCTCCAACTTCTTTGCTTGAGTGCCCATATCATTCAAAAGAAATTGTAGGGACTTCCCTGGTGGCGCAGTGGTTGAGAATCCGCCTGCCAATGCAGGGGACATGGGTTCGAGCCCTGGTCTGGGAAGATCCCACGTGCCGTGGAGCAACTAAGCCCGTGCGCCACAACTACTGAGCCCATGCGCCACAACTACTGAAGCCCGCGCGCCTAGAGCAAGTGCTCCTCAACAAGAAAAGCCACCACAACTGGGAAGCCCGTGCACGGCAACAAAGAGTAGCCCCTGCTCGCCGCCACTAGAGACAGCCCGCACGCAGCAACGAAGACCCAACGCATCCAAAAATAAAACTAAATATTAAAAAAAAAAAGAAATTGTAGAGCATGCACCCTTGATAAGGATACTTATTTATGTTATAAAAATGTACTGCTGACCTAATATCACAGATATTTTTAAAACATGAAATTACAAAAAAAAAAAAAAAAAAGGCAGAGTTCTAAGATTTTCTTTCCAAATCCCAAAGAATCATCTTGTACTAGAGACCTTGGCTCCATCCACTTGTTTCTAATTCCTTTGGCAAATCTATATCCTCAGAGTACGACACACCCCTTTGCGCTTGTTCGTCTAGGAATTATTCCTGCCCTTTGTCCCATTAGTCCCTGTCTGAATTGAAAGCAGGAATGGGACTTGACTTTGGAAGTGCCTTATCTCCCCCGGAATACCTAGGTTGGAGCCAAGAATCGGTAGCACCCTTGGGCGCACGCAGGATGTTGGCATCGTTCAGTTGGATCCCATAAGCCATGTCTCATTTTGAAGCTGAGAGAAACTTACCTCTTGGAAAGAATCGAGCACATTTTCAGCATTTCTCTTTCCTCCGGGGCGCAACCCGTAGGACCAGTGCTGGCTGGAGCAGCCCACCACACAGAGAGTCAGCAGAATAAGTCCAGCTAGAAGTTTTGGAATCGGCTCCATTCTAAGGAACATCAATGCGACCATAAAAATAAGACCCAGACTGGGTCGAGCAAAGACTCCTTTGGTGAAAAGCCTAACACTGGTGTCACTAACGCGGCAGAAGACGGAAGTGGGAGTCATCTACGGTTTTCACATGCAGGTACTTGCTTGCCTTGAGTTTCCTAGCCACTGGAGACAAAATCACTCCTTTAAACTCACATGTTGAGTGCTTTTTAGAACTAAACTATCTCAATGTGTATTATTTGGTTATCCAAACCTCAGGATTCCTCCTTTATCAAATTCACTTTTTGCCTTCATATTCCCCAGCCCCGCCCCGTGGTTGGTTTTCATTCCTGAGATAAAGAGAATCGGGCCATCTGCCCTGAAAAGGGGCTCCTACTAGGATTCTCTGGCTAATATAAGTTGCTTGACATTAAATGGCTACCCTATGGTGCTAATTAAGTTTTGCTGAGTATCTGTCCTCTGGTCTTCCACACATTGCCTCTGGCTGGACCATCTGTGAGTGTGAGAGAGGAGTCCACGCTTTTCAAAGCACGGAGTTCCACACCAGCTGCCTCCGTGGCCAAGGCAGCCTTGAATTATTGAATTACATGTGGAATTCTCACAAAGGAATTTTCACTGGTGGGGAAGAGGCCAAAGACAAAAGCAAATACTGGTTGATGCGCTGCTGCGATTCCCCCAAGTCTGGATCTCTGTGGCTGGAGGTGACAAGGATCAGGAAGGTAAGGTTTCTTTAGACACCGTACCTGGCCTTAGCTCTTATAAAATGCCCTATAGACAGACAATAGCATGCAGTCTAAAAAAAGTGCTAGAAATACAAAGCATTTTACCTGTTTGAGAGCAGAGAGTCCCCCCAAATCCCAAGCTTCCTTTGGAGTGTGTTGAGTCTGACTTTTCATTTTTCTAGCTTCCTTTTTATATGAAACTTTTCCAGGACACTGAAATCTTCCCTGCTGGTTAATTGCACAGCACGTGGACTTTTTTTTTTTTTTAATAGCAAGTATTTTTTAAGCCTCGCATAAAGCCCTTAATGCTGTATGTAATTGGAACACCCACTGGTGTATCTGTTAAATTTACTTAAATCTTGGCCATTAAAACCTCAGCTAAGACTTTTATAGCTGAGGCCACAATTCAAAGCGATTAAAATCTATCTAGGTAGGATCCCCTTGAGGAAACTGACAGACCTATCAAGAGTTCAAGAAAAATAGCTGTCTTAGAATGTCATGTTAAATGCACACATAAAAACTTTCACAGAGGAGGCCATGCAATAATTGTAGAGGTTGAGTCAGGATGCCTGGGATCTGGTCTCAGCTCTTAGATTCCTCGTGTGTTAAAAGGAGCTGATTTATAGGCAATAAGTGATTATTGGTACTATTCCAAGCCCATATAGGATCTCTAGAGTAGATGGTGTCAGTTTGAAAATTCCCCAGTCTGCTACCCTCCAGGTTTCCTCCTTGACTTATTTTTTATTTATTTAATTTATTTAGTTTTTAAAATTGAAGTACAGTTGAGTTACAATGTTCTGTTAGTCTCAGGTGTACAGCAAAGTGATTCACACACACACACACACACACACACACATATATATATGTGTGTAACTTCTTTTTCAGATCTTTTCCCTTATAGGCTATTACAAGATATTGAGTATAGTTCCCTGCGCTATACAGTAGGACCTTGTTGTTTATCTATTTTATATATAGTAGTGTGTATCTGCTAATCTCAAACTCCTAAGTTATCCCTCCCCTCCCTTTTCCCTTTTGTAACTGTAAATTTGCTTTCTATGTCTGTGATTCTATTTCTGTTTTGTAAATAAGTTCATTTGTATCATTTTTTTTTTTTTTTTTTAGATTCCACATATAAGCAATATCATATGATGTTTGTCTTTCCCTGTCTGGCTTACTTCACTTAGTATGATCATCTCTAGGTCCATCCATGTTACTGCAAATGGCATTATTTCATTCTTTGTTATGGCTGAGTAATATTCCATCGTGTATATATACCACATCTTCTTTCTTGAAAGCCTTATACAGCATCAGAAAGGTAAGGAGAAACATTGTATTTAGAATCCACCCAATGCAAAACCATCTAGAGCAGATTTAGGCCCATGGTTCAACTCATTTCAGTAGATACCTATTGAGTTAAAAGATGCAAATCCCTGTGCTAAAGGTCATGGGAGTACAAAGATGAGGAATAATCTGGCATGTGAATGAGACTAACCTGCTTCATTATTACAGTCCTGCAAAGTGGATATTATGATCCAAATTTTACAGAGAAATGTTTCACCCCAGTGGTGAGCCCTTGGATGTTTTATTTACACAGTACAAGCATTTAAAAAAGAGAGAGATCCACTACTGTTTATTGCATTTATTTGAATACATGATTGTCTTTCCTAATTTACCCCTGGGCTTTAACTCATGATGGTCAAGGATCCCATCTTATTTAAACATCTGTTAATAAATCCCCAGCATTTAGGGACTTCCCTTGTGGTCCAGTGGTTAAGACTCCATGCTGGGTTCGATCCCTGGTGAGGGAACTAGATCCCGCACGCGGCAAGGAAGATCCCGTGGGCCGCAGCTAAGACCCGGCACAGCCAAATAAATAAATAAATAAAAAATCCCCAGCATTTAATCAGCATTCAATAAGTATAGACTGGAATGAATGTATGAATGAATGAATAAAAGGTAAGGACCTTTTAGCCAGATTAGACCTAATGTTTCCTTTATTCTGCATCAAAGATATGTGTTTTTTTTTTCCCAAAGGAAGTGGACTTTTAATTTTTAATACTTTTCTTAAATTACAGAAAATTTAAGTCTTCGCCATCAGATCCCACTCCATAGAAAGTCTAGGGTGGCTTTAAACCAGTTTGATTTAAACCATTAAATTCTCTTCCCCTACTATTTTCAAGGTCTTAGTAAACATCTCCCAGCACAATCGCACAGACGCTGTCCAAAGATATGTTTTATCTGACACAGAATAAACCTTCATGTACAGTTGGATGGAAGGCCTGTTACATTTGCTGAGCGGAAAAATGTTTAAAAGTAACTGAACATGTGTTCATCTTAGAGCCGTGATTGGCATTTCTCCTTGAGTAGGATGCTAAACCCGTCAGTTGTTGCCCAGTGTCCTGTGAAATAATTACATCTGCAAGGATTTTGGCATAAAGAGCAACATTGTTCCACCCAAATAGACTCCTGCTTTGCCCAGCCACCTCTGTGGAGGTTGTCAGATCCGTGATAGGGTAGGGAAGAGGATAAACTTTCAAGTATAATTGCAAATAGAGGGGGAATTAAAAAATAGAACGTAAGTGATTGACTTTATCTCATTTAAATTATTTTATCTCATTTAGACACTGAATAAGCGCCATTCTGACATGGAGGCGTGCAATCTTATCTCACCGTAAAGGTAATGAGTGAGAGCCTGGTTTTCAACAGGAGTCCATTATGTTTGAACGATATTTGTTTAAATCGTCCAATTGATTTCATGTTTACTGAAAGAGATATGCTTCTAACAGTGTTGCTTAAGCAGATGTGGTCTTTGGTTAGGAGTAATGAAAGCGGAGTTGAGACTTCTGACCCTTATTGTCATGTTAATCACTTATCTCTGGTTAAGCATCCCTGGATTTCTGGTAGCTTATTTCTATTAGTTGGTATTAAATCTTTGAAAAATGCTTTGAAATTTTTAGATGAACACAGCCACATGATCTGTGAATTCATCCAATATGCTTCATGCCCTTGAAGCCTGCCTTAGCATTGTCATAGATCTCAAGGGCAAAGGCCAAATTTATTTTCTACATCACCAAATAGGATATCAAACAAGTATGCAATTAATGGAATGTGGAGGTTTGGTGACAAACTTTGATCCTTTTCACAGTTCCAAGGATAGATCGATTTACCAGGAAGCTGAATTTAGTTAATTGGGTTTAAATATTTGGATTTTATAGTTATCATACTTTTTTTTTCCCCCTAAATTTAGAAATTTCCTAAATTTTAAAGTATGGCTTTAGAGGGAAAATGGCCCCATTTTTAGAATTAAAAAAAAAAACCCTCAAAATTATTAAAATGTAACAATAATGGTTTAGTAATCTTGCTGAATGACAGATGGAAACCTTCTTTGTCCTAATGTAAAATCTCAGCAGGAAGGACTCATGAACTCCTGCTGACATATCTAAGGTTGTGAAAGGGTTTTGGAGAATTAATCCTTGCATAAGCTACTTTATACCAAAAGTAATGTAACTGCTTTTAGGGTTGTACATTTTAAAGATGATAATACTTCCTTGGAGATTTAAAAAAATTCTAGGGCTTTTCATATATTAAAGATGATTTAAAGTTGACTTGCAGTAGATTTACTTCCAATTCATGAAATGAACAGTTGGAGAAAACACCCCGTCTTGATTTATGATGGTAAACTTCATAAGAAAATGAATTTACAATATTTCCTACTAAAATGGCTTTGAAATTATAGTTAAAAGACTATATTACAGCATAATACCTATTGCTCTAAGCAGTTACATGAGGTCTGAATTTTCTCAGTGTAGATAATTAGCTAATTTAGGTTTAAACCCTTTTCTAGCCCTTCCCCACCCCTCCTCCAACAATTTTTTTTTTTTTTTAAGATTTATTTTTTTATTGATTGATTGATTGCTATGTTGGGTCTTCGTTTCTGTGCGAGGGCTTTCTCTAGTTGCGGCGAGTAGGGGCCACTCTTCATCGCGGTGCGCGGGCCTCTCACTATCGCGGCCTCTCTTGTTGCGGAGCACAGGCTCCAGATGCGCAGGCTCAGTAGTTGTGGCTCACGGGCCTAGTTGCTCCACGGCATGTGGGATCTTCCCAGACCAGGGCTCGAACCCGTGTCCCCTGCATTAGCAGGCAGATTCTCAATCACTGCGCCACCAGGGAAGCCCAACAATTGTGTTTTTAACCTATGTGTACAGTCATGTTTCATTGATCGGGTTAATGGAAGTTGTTTTACTATTTTGAAACTTCCCTTCCTCCTTAAACTTCTTTCTCCTGGTTGTCTGGCGAGAACATTTTAGGGGCAATGTATCAATATGTAACCATCCTAATAAAAGCTAGCTGGTAATAATGTTCATCAGCTAAAGAGTAACACAAAAATTGAATTATTGGAAGACAGTCTTTTCTTTCGTTAAGCATTAATGAAATGTCTTTGTGTTGTTAGAATGGTGGATTTTAAGAGGAGGGTCATAAAATAACCATGCTTAAAGAAATAACTGTAACGGCACTTTCTTCCTTTTCCACCCAGACCCTCGGGGCTGGTCTTCAACACATATTGAAGAAATGTAAGTAAATTTGGAAAGTTCTGATTTTCAAAAGAAAGACAAGAAACTCCTTTTCAACATTTCACGTCGTTTATTAATGCAGTATACATTAGATCCAAAATCTGCATTTTCTAAGCATACTGTGTTTGGATCTTTCAGATTCTTCTGCAGTCTTAGGTTATGTCTACAGATGTACCCTTAAGTGGATGAACAACACATTCTATAATTATTGAAAATATAGTACAGAGTGAAATGATTTAAATATAATTTAGGCACATATTGATTATGAAAATAGATATCTCTCAATACTTCTGTGTCTTGGTAAAAATAATAAAGCAAAGAAAATAATTCATTTCTGAAGTTGCTTTCCTTCACCTGTAAAGGTCTGATCTCCTCCCACTATGCATATATACCCTTTACTGTTAAGGAAAGCTTTGCATATGTATATATAGAAGAATAAGCTACGTAAATATTGAAGACATGTCATTCTCCCAAAGGAGACAAAGTGGTTTTTAATGATTCCTTGCCTCAAACCGATGAGTCTGTAGAATTCAGAACCCATTTGGACACAGCTTACATCCCTGCTCTTGGGGTAGACATAAGGACACCGGTTACTGGTAAGGAAGTACAGGCCCTGCCCCTGCTGCTGCAGAGATAATGACTCACAAAAGCCAGGCTAAAATTTATTAAAACAAAAGAAACCAGAAATATAAGAACCACAGGTGCTGACTTATTGGTATTACATCTTGGACCAGTCAAATGCCTTTATTTTCATTTAAGTTTTTTGATAGCTATAGTCAAACTGTCAGTTTAAAGTTCCTCATTCCCTGTTGTAGGGTTTGAGCTGCGATTATATTATGTTGACTTCTAAAAGATGAATTTACCATATTCATTCATATTTTATAGCTGATTGCAGTGGATTGGGATTTAATACCTATTTCCGAGCTGGCCCTGTTTAAACTATTTAGCATTTGAATTAAATGAACGTTAATTATGCACCTTGGTTTTTTGGTTCAGAACTATCTTCCTATGCTTGTTTTGACTGTACAGGAGGAAACTAGGCTAGCAGTGTAAATAGATAAAATTGCCTGGTCTGGCATTGAGTGGAACTTGCTAAGAATGAAATCCTAAGGAATGCTCATTTAAAAGTTGTAGCTGTACGTAAATCCTTCCTCCATCTGGAAAGTTCCACTGTTACTTAAGCTGACAATGATGTACAACAATGTCTCTTTCCTCCCACTCTGTCTCAATCAGTAACAGAGGATTTCTTTAATTTAGCTAATGTTTTGTTCTTAAAGAAAAAAAAATTATAAAAATGAACCTGAAAAAAGAGCCTTGGGGAGTCTGATCTCAACATATTCACACGGTGTGACTGACAGGTATTTAAAGTAGGGGAGGCATCACTAAAGCTACTGATATTTATAAACCTGAACAACCTTTTCAAAATTGTCATAAAGTTTAACAATTTAAATATCCATACTGCATCTAAAGATTCAATAAATATAATTGCATATGTTGTGCTTTTCATAAATTAAAATCTTCAAATGCATTTCAAACCAAGATGGTATTTCCACATCATGCCTATTTAAAAGCAAATATAATAGATACTATTCCTGGTCACAAAGCCAGGCAAATCCCCCTAACTCCACTCAAAAGGCAGCAATCTAATCGAGCTTCCCTACATCTACTACATGAGTGCTTCTCTGTTAAAATCAGAATGTGGGAAAAAAGTCACTTTTTTCCCTTATGCACCTCTGAGAACAAGCATAATCCTCTACATGTTTTTTTTTTTTAATTCCCTTCCAGTGTTATTTCTTCCAGACAGCTGAGTGGGTGGAGAAAGAAAAGTGATAAGGAGACCATTTCTCATCTTCGGCACCTTCCTCCAACCCTAGGATTCTCATCTGACGCTTTGTGACATATGTAGTGGTGTCAGCATCTCTTCAAAGATGGCGCCCTTCACGTTGGAACCCCTCAGGTTGGCTTCTTGAAGGTCACACCCAGACAGGTCGCAGTTCTGTAGGACAAAAACAGTATTCTTGGAAGTAATAGACAGCTTTAAGGCCTTATCTGTTCCCTCTCAAAGGGATTCCTGGGGCATATTAGGAAAATATTCCTATATAATAAAACTCAGTTATTTCTGGAAAAGTTCCAGAAATTTTAGGAGAAAGTCATATTTTCTTCTACCTGTATTTATTCTCTCTAGTTGCTGCTCAGGCTGACCACTGCAAGTACGTATAAACAGAAGTTAATGACGAAGCATGTCCCTTCTGTGTTTTAGGCGTTTAAAATCCAAAATGGACTCCTATGTAGTAAAAAGTATCTAAACAATCCATGAACAATAATCATGCAAGGCATGGGGGCGAGGGGGTGGGGGAGACTGTTTAAAAAAAAATCTGAGAGAAAGGGATTTCACTTCATTAAATCGCATAATAGATTTTCCTTCAACCCTAACATTCTTAGAGCAAGGAATTACCTCTTTTTAACCCCCAAATTATGTGTACAGTTCAATGAGTTTTAACAAATGTATACAGCAGTGTAACCACCGTAAGTGGGAGCTGCTTTCACATTTCCCTTGAGATCAGGGGTGACAGATGAGACGGGGACTCTGGATAAGTCCTTGAGATCAGGGGTGACAGATGAGACGGGGACTCTGGATAAGGCCTTGAGATCGGGGGGTGACAGATGAGACGGGGACTCTGGATAAGGCCTTGAGATCGGGGGGTGACAGATGAGACGGGGACTCTGGATAAGGCCTTGAGATCGGGGGGTGACAGATGAGACGGGGACTCTGGATAAGGCCTTGAGATCGGGGGGTGACAGATGAGACGGGGACTCTGGATAAGGCCTTGAGATCGGGGGGTGACAGATGAGACGGGGACTCTGGATAAGGCCTTGAGATCGGGGGTGACAGATGAGACGGGGACTCTGGATAAGGCCTTGAGATCGGGGGGTGACAGATGAGACGGGGACTCTGGATAAGGCCTTGAGATCGGGGGGTGACAGATGAGACGGGGACTCTGGATAAGGCCTTGAGATCGGGGGGTGACAGATGAGACGGGGACTCTGGATAAGGCCTTGAGATCGGGGGGTGACAGATGAGACGGGGACTCTGGATAAGGCCTTGAGATCGGGGGGTGACAGATGAGACGGGGACTCTGGATAAGGCCTTGAGATCGGGGGGTGACAGATGAGACGGGGACTCTGGATAAGGCCTTGAGATCGGGGGGTGACAGATGAGACGGGGACTCTGGATAAGGCCTTGAGATCGGGGGTGACAGATGAGACGGGGACTCTGGATAAGGCCTTGAGATCGGGGGGTGACAGATGAGACGGGGACTCTGGATAAGGCCTTGAGATCGGGGGGTGACAGATGAGACGGGACTCTGGATAAGGCCTTGAGATCGGGGGGTGACAGATGAGACGGGGACTCTGGATAAGGCCTTGAGATCGGGGGGTGACAGATGAGACGGGGACTCTGGATAAGGCCTTGAGATCGGGGGGTGACAGATGAGACGGGGACTCTGGATAAGGCCTTGAGATCGGGGGGTGACAGATGAGACGGGGACTCTGGATAAGTCCTTGAGATCAGGGAGTGACAGATGAGACGGGGACTCTGGATAAGGCCTACATCCCGGGGGATGGTGGGGACAATGGTTAGAGAGCAGGGTGACTGCACAGAACCTGTCAGCAGCTGCCCCAACAGTCAGCCTAATTAGTCTTTGCAATCAGCTGGATAAAGAGAAGCTTTTTGCTGTTTAACCGCATTGACTACATGCTAACTCAAACCAAGGAAAAACAATCATCATCATAGGTGACAGCAACACATAATAAAAAAACTAAATAATGGTGCTTATAATAGGTTTATACCTTCAGTCTTAGGCTGGTTCTTTTTGCCTTTAAGGTTAATGGGGCCTGCTACTACGCTGCTAAGACCTATCAAGAGAACAAGGCGAAAACATTTAAAAAAAATCAACAGCAAGCTAAATGTTGATGTGCTAGTCTCTACAATCCAATCTATGCCAGGTTTTCTTGTATAGGGCTGTACTGTTCAATACGATAGTCCCAGCCACATATGGCAGCTTATATTTAAATGAATTAGAATTAAATACGATTTAAAAAATCCATCCCTCAGTGGCACTGGCCACATTTTAAAAGCTCAGTAGCCACATGTGGCTGGTGGTTGCTGGACTGAACAGCAGGGTCACAGAATGTGCCCACTGTCGCAGAAAGAGCTACCAGAGAGCGATGATACAGACCTATGAACAGCTATGGAGTCTGCACGCTAAATCTGCCAATCAAGATGATACATACAAGACAATGCTGATAAAAAAGGTGACTGGACAGAATGAAAATCTCAGGTTGAGATTCAAAAAAGAATATGATGCCGATTTAGAACAGGCCTTCCCTGAACCTGATTTCAAACACAGATGTCATTTCAATTTCTCAAGTAGTTCAAGAAATAATCTGGCCCCATTTAATTCTGTTTGGAATTAAAATTTAAGGAAACCACAATCAACTGGATTAAAAAAGCATCTATCAAACGTATCTACTTGAGGGAGACCCAAGGAAAAGAGGAGAAATGAAATCAGCTCAGAATGAATGCCAGATGAGTCTTCAAATCTGAACCTGGCATCTGTAACTTAGGTAACCGGATCCTACTCTGGAATTCAAATTTGTTTAAACAAGCAATTGAAAGGAAAGCATCCCTTCAGCTGGGCTGGCATGTTACCTGGCAGTTTTGACCAGCCAACTACTTTGTTTATGATCTCAATACATTTTGCAGGAGCTACTCAGTAATTCTAGATTAATAAAAACTCTTTCAACTTGCTGACTCACCTCCAAATCAGTTCCTGCCAGAGTCGCTCCTCTGAGGTTACAGTTCTTCAACTTTGCATTTTTTAAGGTAGCAACTCTCAGGTTAATTCCTGTCATTTGACTTCCTTCCATATCCACACCTTTCAGATTAGCACCTAAAGGGAATACATTTTAGGCATAGTTGAACTTGAAAATATTTATAGTCATCTATCTTCAAAAGATGCAAGGTGACTTATAATAGAGGTGAATGATGACCTCTGGATCCTTTGGAAATGACTGTGAATTATAAATCTGTCTCTCAACCAATATACATATATAAAGAATTCTTTGTTAACAATTTGTTTGCTTACACTATGAATTAAGAATTCATGTTTTAGTCTGTATTTTTTTTTAATAAATTTTTATTTATTTATTTATGGCTGTGTTGGGTCTTTCGTTTCTGTGCGAGGGCGAGGGTTTTCTCTAGTTGTGGCAAGCGGGGGCCACTCTTCATCGCGGTGTGCGGGCCTCTCACTGTCGTGGCCTCTCTTGTTGCGGAGCGCAGGCTCAGTAATTGTGGCTCACGGGCCTAGTTGCTCCGCGGCATGTGGGATCTTCCCAGACCAGGGCTCAAACCCGTGTCCCCTGCATTGGCAGGCAGATTCTCAACCACTGCGCCACCGGGGAAGCCCCTAGTCTGTATTTTTTGATGGAGGAATTAAATTCGGTCTTATGATAATTAGTACTTTTAAATATGCTCTGGAAAGTTCATGGCAATGAAGATAAGTACTGGGTCTTCTAAATATACAAATAAACGAACTGACCAGTTCACGGACACAACAAAGCAATAAGGAATTCATAAACAAAACATTATATCCAAAAATGACAAAAAACTGCCTGGCTATATGCAAATTGAATTTCTTAATTTTGGTCCGTGTAAGGCTATGCTGTTCTGTTTGAAAGTTTAAGATGCTGATACTTAATTCTCCAACTGAAGCCTCCTTAAACATTGGAGGCCACATTTCCCAGCATGTTCAGCATGTTGGTTTCCACGACTGAGACCAAGCAATGGCTTATCCCTTTGCAAATTCTCTAAGTATAAGACAGAAGAAATCTAACTCCCTATGGTTATCATGTTTTACCAGTAACAATTATTTTGCAGGGCTTTTTACTTAACAGTGTGTTTTTACCTTAGAGAAAGTAATTATAGATAGAATCTCACCTTCTAAATTGGCTTTAAGACCAGAAGGATCTTCAAAATTGCACAGTTTCAGGGATGCGCCTTCTGCATTAGAACAGAGCATCTTGACTCCCTGGAGATTTGCACACTGGCAAAGGAAAAGAGAAAAGTCCATGTATGAAGGTTCAGAATTTTGTTTGGAATAGAAAAAATTGGCTCAAACAGTAAAAGAAAAAAAAGGAGGGAAAAAAAAGCTCAGTTTGATAAACTCACAATCAATTAGTTTCTGTTTACAATAAAGACTTTTCCAATTGAACCCAATAAAAACTGAGAAATGTTTTTAAAAAATAGTTGTTTTAAAAGAAACAAAAGGCAAATAAACAACAGCATTCCTGCTTTACATGAAACTTAAGAGTTTAGATAAAGAAGCTGAGGAGTCTGGACCATGACATCCCTATTTCTGTTTTTATAAACAGCCCAGGCCATGACAATGTGACAGTTGAAATGTCTGGGTGAAGAAACTTGTTAGGGGTATGGATTTTCTCCTTCCTTATTATTGTAGGAATCAATCAATGAAATTCTTGATGCTCAATAATGCTACCACTACCTTCTTTTCAAAGGCCAGACTGCTAAGGCCAGTAATGAAAGGCATCATCTAGCTACAAACACCACCAAGTTGTTCGTAGGGTCTTTCTGTACCAACCAGCAATGTTGTTGCTACACCACATTGTCAATCCTGAGTACCCAAGCCACAGTACAAGATGTAAAGAGGAAAAAGCCAGAAAATATATGTTAGAATTGTAAATTATGCTAGTTCGTCTCGGAGGATTCAATGCCATCAGATCTGAACTCTAACAACTACTAGATAAGGCAGGAAGCTATCTATAAAGGTGTTTTTAAAACTGTAAGGCGAGATAGCCTCAACCACCAGAGGGCAGACAGCAGAAGCAAGAAAAACTACAATCCTGTAGCCTGTGGAACAAAAACCACATTCACAGAAAGACAGACAAGATGAAAAGGCAGAGGGCTATATACCAGATGAAGGAACAAGATAAAACCCCAGAAAAACAACTGTATGAAGTGGAGCTAGGCAACCTTCCAGAAAAAGAATTCATAATAATGATAAGATGATCCAGGACCTCGGAATAAGAATGGAGGCAAAGATCGAGAAGATGCAAGAAAGGTTTAACAAAGACCTAAATGAATTAAACAACAAACAAACAGAGATGAACAATACAGTAACTGAAATGAAAACTACACTAGAAGGAATCAATAGCAGAATAACTGAGGCAGAAGAACGGATAAGTGACCTGGAAGACAGAATGGTGGAATTCACTGCTGTGGAACAGACTAAAGAAAAAAGAATGAAAAGAAATGAAGACAGCCTAAGAGACCTCTGGGACAACATTAAACACAACAACATTCGCATTATAGGGGTCCCAGAAGGAGAAGAGAGAGAGAAAGGACCAGAGAAAATATTTGAAGAGATTATAGTCAAAAACTTCCCTAACATGGGAAAGGAAATAGCCACCCAAGTCCAGGAAGTGCAGAGAGTTCCATACAGGATAAACCCAAGGAGAAACACGCCAAGACACATAGTAGTCAAATTGGCAAAAATTAAAGACAAAGAAAAATTATTGAAAGCAGCAAGGGAAAAATGACAAATAACATACAAGGGAACTCCCATAAGGTTAACAGCTGATTTCTCAGCAGAAACTCTACAAGCCAGAAGGGAGTGGCATGATATACTTAAAGTGATGAAAGGGAAGAACCTACAACCAAGATTACTCTACCTGGCAAGGATCTCATTTAGATTTGATGGAGAAATCAAAAGCTTTACAGACAAGCAAAAGCTAAGAGAATTCAGCACCACCAAACCAGCTCTACAACAAATGCTAAAGGAACTTCTCTAAGTGGGAAACACAAGAGAAGAAAAGGACCTACAAAAACAAACCCAAAACAATTAAGAAAATGGTCATAGGAACATACATATTGATAATTACCTTAAACGTGAATGGATTAAATGCTCCAACCAAAAGACACAGGCTTGCTGAATGGATACAAAAATAAGACCCATATATATGCTGTCTACAAGAGACCCACTTCAGACCTAGGGACACATACAGACTGAAAGTGAGGGGATGGAAAAAGATATTCCATGCAAATGGAAATCAAAAGAAAGCTGGAATAGCAATACTCATATCAGATAAAATAGACTTTAAAATAAAGACTGTTACAAGAGACAAGGAAGGACACTACATAATGATCAAGGGATCAATCCAAGAAGAAGATATAACAATTATAAATATATATGCACCCAACATAGGAGCACCTCAATACATAAGGCAACTGCTAACTACCATGAAAGGGGAAATTGACAGTAACACAATAATAGTAGGGGACTTTAACACCTCACTTACACCAATGGACAGATCATCCAAACAGTAACTTAATAAGGAAACAGAATCTTTAAATGCCACAATAAACCAGATAGATTTAATTGATATTTATAGGACATTCCAACCAAAAACAGCAGATTACACTTTCTTCTCAGGTGTGCATGGAACATTCTCCAGGATAGATCACATCTTGGGTCACAAATGAAGCCTCAGTAAATTTAAGAAAATTGAAATCATATCAAGCATCATTTCTGACCACAATGCTATGAGATTAGAAATGAATTACAGGGAAAAAAAACGTAAAAAGCACAAACACATGGAGGCTAAACAATATGTTACTAAATAACCAAGACATCACTGAAGAAATCAAAGAGGAAATCAAAAAATACCTAGAGACAAATGACAATGAAAACACGACAATCCAAAACCTATGAGATGCAGCAAAAGCAGTTCTAAGAGGGAAGTTTATAGCTATACAAACCTACCTAAAGAAACAAGAAAAATCTCAAGTAAACAATCTAACCTTACACCTAAAGGAACTAGAGAAAGAAGAACAAACAAAACCCAAAGTTGGCAGAAGGAAAGAAATCATAAAGATCAGAGCAGAAATAAATGAAATAGAAACAAAGAAAACAATAGCAAAGGTCAATAAAACTAAAAGCTGGTTCTTTGAGAAGATAAAAAAAATTGATAAGCCATTAGCCAGACTCATCAAGAAAAAGAGGGAGAGGACTCAAATCAATAAAATTAGAAATGAAAAAGGAGAAGTTACAACTGACACTGCAGAAATACAAAGCATCCTAAGAGACTACTACAGGCAACTCTATGCCAATAAAATGGACAACCTGGAAGAAATGGACAAATTCGTAGAAAGGTATAACCTTCCAAGACTGAACCAGGAAGAAACAGAAAATATGAACAGACAAATCACAAGTAATGAAATTGAAACTGTGATTAAAAATCTTCCAACAAATAAAGGTCCAGGACCAGATGGCTTCACAGGTGAATTCTATTAAACATTTAGAGAAGAGCTAACACCCATCCTTCTCAAACTCTTCCAAAAAATTGCAGAGGAAGGAACACTCCCAAGCTCATTCTATGAGGCCACCATCACCCTGATACCAAAACCAGACAAAGATACTACAAAAAAAGAAAATTACAGACCAATATCACTGATGAATATAGATGTAAAAATCCTCAACAAAATACTAGCAAACAGAATCCAACAACACATTAAAAGGATCATACACCACGATCAAGTGGGATTTATCCCAGGGATGCAAGGATTCTTCAATATACGGAAATCAATCAATGTGATACACCATATTAACAAATTGAAGAATAAAAACCATATGATCATGTCAATAGATGCAGAAAAAGCTTTTGACAAAATTCAACACCCATTTATGATAAAAACTCTCCAGAAAGTGGGCATAGAGGGAACCTACCTCAACATAATAAAGGCCATATACAACAAACCCACAGCCAACATCATTCTCAATGGTGAAAAACTGAAAGCATTTCCTCTAAGATCAGGAACGAGACAAGGATGTCCACTCTCACCACTATTATTCAACATAGTTTTGGAAGTCCTAGCCATGGCAATCAGAGAAGAAAAAGAAATAAAAGGAATACAAATTGGAAAAGAAGAAGTAAAACTGTCACTGTTTGCAGATGACATGATACTATACATAGAGAATCCTAAAAATGCCACCAGAAAACTACTAGAGCTAATCAATGAATTTGGTAAAGTTGCAGGATCCAAAATTAAAGCACAGAAATCTCTTGCATTCCTATACACTAATGATGAAAAATCCGAAAGAGAAATTATGGAAACACTCCCATTTACCATTGCAACAAAAAGAATAAAATACCTAGGAATAAACCTACCTAGGGAGACAAAAGACCTGTATGCAGAAAACTATAAGATACTGATGAAAGAAATTAAAGATGATACCAACAGATGGAGAGATATACCATGTTCTTGGATTGGAAGAATCAACATTGTGAAAATGACTATACTACCGAAAGCAATCTACAGATTCAATGCAATCCCTATCAATTTACTAATGGCATTTTTTTAAAAATTTATTTATTTATTTATGGCTGTGTTGGGTCTTCGTTTCTGTGCGAGGGCTTTCTCTAGTTGTGGCAAGCGGGGGCCACTCTTCATCGTGGTGCGCGGCCCTCTCACTGTTGCGGCCTCTCCCGTTGCGGGGCACAGGCTCCAGACGCGCAGGCTCAGCAATTGTGGCTCACGGGCCTAGCCGCTCCGCGGCATGTGGGAATCTTCCCAGACCAGGGCTCGAACCCGTGTCCCCTGCATTGGCAGGCAGATTCTTAACCACTGCGCCACCAGGGAATCCCACTAATGGCATTTTTTTACGGAACTAGAACAAATCATCTTAAAATTTGTATGGAGACACAAAAGATCCCGAATAGCCACAGCAGTCTTGAGGGAAAATAACGGAGCTGGAGGAATCAGACATCCTAACTTCAGACTATACTACAAAGCTACAGTAATCAAGACAATATGGTACTGGCACAAAAACAGAAACATAGATCAATGGAACAAGATAGAAAGCCCAGAGATAAACCCACGCACCTATGGTCAACTAATCTATGACAAAGGAGGCAAAGATATACAATGGAGAAAAGACAGTCTCTTCAATAAGTGGTGCTGGGAAAACTGGACAGCTACAAGTAAAAGAATGAAATTAGAATACTCCCTAACACCATACACAAAAATAAACTCAAAATGGATTCGAGACCTAAATTTAAGACTGGACACTATAAAACTCTTAGAGGAAAACATAGGAAGAACACTCTTGGACATAAATCACAGCAAGATCTTTTTTGATCCACCTCCTAGAGTAATGGAAATAAAAACAAAAATAAACAAATGGGACCTAATGAAAATTAAAAGCTTTTGCACAGCAAAGGCAACCATAAACTAGATGAAAAGACAACCCTCACAATGGGAGAAAGTATTTGCAAACGAATCAACGGACAAAGGATTAATCTCCAAAATATATAAACAGCTCATTCAGCTCAATATTAAAGAAACAAACAACCCAATCCAAAAATGGGCAGAAGACCTAAATAGACATTTCTCCAAAGAAGACATACAGACGGCCAAGAAGCACATGAAAAGCTGCTCAACATCACTAATTATTAGAGAAATGCAAATCAAAACTACAATGAGGTATCACCTCACACCAGTTAGAATGGGCATCATCAGAAAATTTACAAACAACAAATGCTGGAGAGGGTGTGGAGAAAAGGGAACTCTCTTGCACTGCTGGTGGGAATGTAAATTGATACAGCCACTATGGAGAACAGTATGGAGGTTCCTTAAAAAACTAAAAATAGAATTACCATATGATCCAGCAATCCCACTACTGGGCATATACCCAGAGAAAACCATAATTCAAAAAGATACACGCACCCCAATGTTCATTGCAGCACTATTTACAATAGCCAGGTCATGGAAGCAACCTAAATGCCCATCGACAGACGAATGGATAAAGAAGTTGTGGTACATATATACAATAGAATATTACTCAGCCATAAAAAGGAACGAAATTGAGTCATTTGTTGAGACGTGGATGGATCTAGAGACTGTCATATAGAGTGAAGTAAGTCAGAAAGAGAAAAACAAATATCGTATATTAACGCATGTATGTGGAACCTAGAAAAATGGTACAGATGAACAGGTTTGCAGGGCAGAAGTTGAGACACAGATGTAGAGAACAAAGTATGGACACCAAGGGGGGAAAACTGCGGTGGGGTGGGGATGGTGGTGTGCTGAATTGGGCGATTGGGATTGATGGGTATACACTGATGTGTATAAAACTGATGACTGATTAAAAAAAATAATAAAAAAATAAAAAATAAAAACTGTAAGGCACTACATAAATGACAACTGTAGTTATTATAAATTAAATCAGTGAAGAAATCTAAAATCCAAAGGCTGATCAAGTTATGTGATAGCTATACCTAACAAGAAAAATCCTTGTTTCATAAGTGTAATTTCATTCACCCTACAGTCAATTCTAGTGAAAGGGAGATAAGCTATAGGCCATTTCAAATCACAGATAACTGACGAACACATGTGCATTTCCATCTATGCCTGTGCTTTAATACCAGGTAGTACAGAAGCTCAGACTGACAGGTAGGACAATGAGGACCTGGAAGGACCAACATAACTCAAAGATGACTGGATTTTATGTACTTGAAAATGTAAGAGGACAGGAAGCTGATAACTTGAAAATAAATGTCTCTGGTTCCCTATGTTATGCTCCCAGGTAAAACAAACTGTAAATATTATGAAAAGTTTCCAAGGTAATTATATAAGTACTGCTCTGTACTCAAGGCTATGCTATGGAATCTCAAAAAGAAACAAATATATAAGAAATTCAAGTGAAGTTTTCTGTCTTCAACCATAGAAAGCATTTCACCCACTATTTATCTAATGGTAAAGCAGGTCACCAACACTGAGACCTCAGAATTCAGCTACTAAGTAAACCAGCATTGCAGCTGTAAGAATTGGGCTATTTACTATATCAAGGGGCAATGGGTTTGATGAAAGCAGTTAGGTTATTACTGTTTCTTTAAAGTACGATAATGATATTAAGATTGTTTTTAAAATGACCCTTATCTTTAAGAGATAAATAAAATAAATACAAGTGAAATTATGAGTTGCTGTAAAATAATCTTTGGAGAGGTACAGACAATACACAATTGTTTAAACACTGATATTGTTGAAGCTAAGGAACGGAGATATAAGGGGGATTCATTATACTAGCTCATTTTTGTTTATGTTTGACATTTTCCAAAGGAAAAAGTCATTTAAAAAAGACATAAGGAAAAGAAAATACACGGCTTAGAGTCTAGTTCTAACACTGCTGACAAACTAGGCTTTGGGGCTTGGGCAAGTCTCCAGGTTTCAGTTTCTTAGTCTGTAACATGGGGTCCCACTCGACCATCAAGGTCCCTTCCAGCTCTTACCATACTATAAGTCTTGCACTGGGAATGTGCAATGGATTCGTAACAGCCGGATTATTATACCAGCTTTTACACAGCAGACTAAAGTCAATAATGGCAGTTGGAGCACATGGAAGAAACACTCTAAAGGATGCTGACAGAACAGAGGGTGCAGCTCAGACATGGACCACATAACTGTGATAACAGCTGAGGTCATCTTGGTTGACAGCAGAATTGGAGGGTTCCTATGGAAAGGTTTCACAGCCCATGAGGGAGGGATCAATTAGGGGAGAAGTTCAACAAGAGGGGTGGAACCATTAGGTGCATCTTGTGCTTAGCACACATCATATTTTGTGGACACTGCAATACGTACGGCCATTCATCAGCAGTCATCTTCAAGTGCCAAAGACAATTAGTGATTAGTTTTGACGTTCACGGCCCACACACTCTGGGTAACAACTCAACATGAGCCATTTTTTATCAATAATTAAATTTGCAATTCTATAGCACTTCAGTATGTATCAGATAAAATTACATAGGCCATTGAGAGACCAGTAAAAGGACCTTGAGCTCACCTCCTCTCATGAGCACACCAAAATCACAACTAACTGCTGAACAACCAGTGATTAAAAAGACTGAAACCTACCAAAAAGAAGATACTCTAAATCCAAAGACATAAGGAAGAAACTATGAGATGGTAGGAGTGGTGCACTCACAATATAATCAAATCCCATACCAACCAGGTGGGCGATGCACAAACTGGAGAATAGTTATATCACAGAAGTTCTCCCACAGGAGTGACAGCTCTAATCCCCACGCCAGGCTCCCCAGCTTAAAGGTCCGGCATCAGGAGGAGGAACCCCCTAAGCATTTGGCTTTGAAGGCCAGCGGAGCCTGATTGGAGGAGCTCCACAGGACTGGGGGAAACAGAGACTCCACTCTTGAAGAGCACACACAAGATCTCGCATGCACTCGGACCCAGGGCAAAAGCAATGATTCCATAGGAGCCTGGGATAGACCTAGCTGCTGGTCTTGGAGGGTCTCCTGGGGAGGTGGTGTAGGGGGCGACAGCTGTGGCTCTCTCTGGGATCATAAAATCTGGTGGCAGACATAGCAGGGATCTACGTGAACTCTGGCTGGAGGCAGACATTTTGGGTCCTTGGCACCAAGACCTGGCCCCAACCAACAGCCTGTAGGCTCCAGTGCTGGGATGCCTCAGGCCAACCAACTAACAGTGTGGAAACACAGCACCACCTATCAACAGACAGGCTGCCTAAAGACTTCCTGAGCCTACAGACACCTCTAGACATGCCCCTGGACACAGCCCTGCCCACCAGAGGGCCAAGACCCAGCTCCACCCACCAGTGGGCAGGCACCAGCCCTTTCCGCTAGGTAGCCTGCACAAGCTTCTAGACAAGCCTCACACAGCAGGGGGCAGACACCAGCCCTTTCCGCTAGGTAGCCTGCACAAGCTTCTAGACAAGCCTCACACAGCAGGGGGCAGACACCAGAAGCAAGAAAACTATGATCCTGCAGCACTGAGTCCACAAATAGGTCAGAAAGTACCCTAGGACCAGGCTGGCCCTTGGGTGATGAGAGAGGAGTGTACTGCTGGGACACATAGGACAACCCCTACTGAGGGCCACTTCTCCAAGGTCAAGAAACATAAGCCACTACATACATAAGAATAAAACAGTAACTTAAACAAAATGAGATGGCAAAGGAATAAGTTCCAGAAGAAGGAACAAGATAAAACCCCAGAAGCAGAACAAATAAGTGCAGTGGAGATAGGCAATCTACCTGAGAAAGAGTTCAGAGTAATGATCGTACAGATGATCCAAGAACTCGAGGGAAAAATGGATGCACAGAGCAAGAAGTTGCAAGAAGGTTTTTAGCAAAGAGTTAGAAAATATAAAGAATAACAAACAGAGTTGAAGAATACAATAACTGAAATGAAAAATACACTGGAAGCAGTCAGTAGCAGAATAAATGAGGCAGAAGAACAAAGCAGTGAGCTGGAAGACAGAGTGGTGGAAATCACTGCCATGGAACAGAATAAAGAAAAAATAATGAAAAGAAATGAGGAGAGTTTAAGAGCCCTCTGGGACAAATGTCAAACATACCAACATTCACATTAAAGGGGTCCCAGAAGGAGACGAGGGAGAGAAAAAGCCTGAGAAAATATTTGGAGAGATAATAGCTAAAAATGTCCCTGACGTGGGAAAGGAAATAGTCACCAAAGTCCAGGAAGCACAGAGAGTGCCATACAGGGTTAACCCAAGGAGGAACACACTCAGACACATAATAATCAAATTGAAAAAAATTAAAGACAAAGAGAAAATATTAAAAGCAACAAATAACATACAAGGAAATCCCCAGAAGACTATCAGCTGATTTCTTAGCAGAAACTCTGCAGGCCAGAAAGTAGTAGCACAATATATTTAAAGTGATGAAAGGGAAAAACCTCCAGCCAAGAATACTCTACCCAGCAAGGCTCTCGTTCAGATTCGACGGAGAAATCAAAAGCTTTACAGACAAGCAAAAATTAACAGAATTCAGCGCCACCAAACCAGTTTTACAACAAACGCTAAAGGAACTTCTCCAAGTGGAAAAGAAAAGGTCACAGCTAGAAACAAGAAAATTATAAAATGGGAAAGTTCACTGGTAAAGGCAACTATACAGTAAAGGTAGGAAATCATCCACACACAAATATGATACCAAAACCAGTAATTGTGAGAGGAGGAGAGTACAAATGCAGGATATTTAAAATGCATTTGAAATTAAGAGATCAGCAACTTAAAACAATAATGTATACAAACAGACTGCTAAATCAAAACATCATGGTAACTACAAACAAAAAAATCTATAATAGACATATACACAAAAAAGAAAAAGGAACCCAAACACAACACTACAGTTAGTCATCAAATCACAAGAGAACAAAAGAGGAAACAGAAAAAAGACCTACAAAAACAAATCCAAAACAATTAACAAAATGGCAATAAGAACATACATATTGATAATTAACTTAAATATAAATGGATTAAATGCTCCAACCAAAAGACATAGACTGACTGCATATAAAAACAGGACCCATATATATGCTGTCTACAACAGACTGACTTCAGAGCTAGAGACACATACAGACTGAAAGTGAGGTGATGGAAAAAGGTATTCCATGCAAATAGAAATCAAAAGAAGGCTGGAGTAGCAACACTCATATCAGACAAAATTGACTTTAAAATAAAAGACTGTTACAAGAAACAAAGAAGGACACTACATAATGAACAAGGGATTAATCCAAGAAAATATAACAATTGTAAATATGTATGCACCCAATATAGGAGCTCTTCAACATATAAGGCAGATATTAACAGACATAAAAGAAGAAATTGAGAGTAACACAATAATAGTTGGGGCCTTTAGTACCCCACTTACATCAATGGACAGAAAATCCACACAGAAAATCAATAAGGAAACACAGGCCTTAAATGAAACATCAGACCAGATGGACTTGATATTTATAGAGCATTCCATCCAAAAGCAGCAGAATACACCTTCTTTTCAAACACACATGGAACATTCTCCAGGATTGATCACATGCTGGGCCACAAAGCAAGTCTTGGTAAATTTAAGAAAACTGAAATTGTATCAAGCATCTTTTCCAACCACAACACTATGAGATTAGGAATCAACTACAAGAAAAAAACTGCAAAAAACACAAAAATGTGGAGGCTAAACAATATGCTACTAAACAACCAACGGATCACTATAGAAATCAAAGAGGAAACCAAAAAATACCCAGATGGGACTTCCCTGGTGGTCCAGTGGTTAAGAATCCGCCTTCCAATGCAGGGGACACGGGTTCGATCCCTGGTCGGGGAACTAAGATCCCACATGCCGCGGGGCAACTAAACCCGCGCGTCGCAACTATTGAGACTGTGCACTCTGGAGCCTGCACGCCACATCTACAGAGAAGCCCACATGCCACAACGAAGAGGCCATGCAATGCAACAAAAGATCCCGCATGCTGCAATGAAGATCCCGCATGCTGCAACTGAGACCTAACACAGCCAGTTAAATAAATATATATATTAAAAAACAAACAAACAAAACAAAAAATACCTAGAGACAAATGAAGATGAAAACACAATGATCCAAAACCTATGGGATGCAGCAAAAGCAATTCTAAGAGGGAAGTTTATACTGATAAAAGCTTACCTCAGGAAACAAGAAAAATCTCAAATAAACAACCTAACCTTACACCTAAAGCAACTAGACGAAGAAGAACAAACAAAACCCAAAGTTAGTAGAAAGAAAGAAATCATAAAGATCAGAGCAGAAATAAATGAAATTGAGACTAAGAAAACAATAGCAAAGATCAATGTAACTAAAAGCTGGTTCTCTGAGAAGATAAAGAAAACTAAAGGGAAGGGCCCAAATCAATAAAATTAGAAATGAAAAAGGAGAAGTTACAAGCAACACCATAGAAATACAAAGGACCATAAGAGACTACTACAAGCAACTATATTCCAATAAAATGGGCAACCTAGAACAAATGAACAAATTCTTAGAAAGGTACAATCTCGTAAAACTGAACCAGGAAGAAATAGAAAATATGAACAGACCAATTACAAGTACTGAAATTGAATCTGTGATTTAAAAAACTCCCAACAAACAAAAGTCCAGGACCAGAAGGCTCAACAGGTGAATGCTATCAAACATTTAGAGAATAGTTAACACCTACACTTCTGAAACTATTCCAAAAATTGCACAGGAAGAAGCACTTCCAAACTCACTCTATAAGGCCACCATCACCCTGATACCATAATCAGACAAAGATACCACAAAAAAAGAAAATTAAAGGAGACTATCAGGCAAAAATCCTCAACAAAATGCTAGCAAACCAAAGCCAACAATACATTAAAAGGATCATACATGATAATCAAGTGGGATTTATCCCAGGGATGCAAGGATTTTTCAATATCTGCAAACCGATCAGTGTGATACATCCCATTAGCAAACTGAAGAATAAAAACCATATTATCATCTCAATAGATACAGAAAAAGCTTTTCATGAAATTCAACATCCAGATTGGTTCAAGATGGCGGAGTAGAAGGACATGCTCTCACTCCCTCTTGCGAGAGCACTGGAATCACAACTAACTGCTGAACAATCATCGATAGGAAGACACTGGAACTCACCAAAAAAGATATCCCACATCCAAAGACAAAGGAGAAGCCACAATGAGACGGTAGGAGGGGCGCAATCACAATAAAATCAAATCCCATAACTGCTGGGTGGGTGACCCACAAACTGGAGAACTCTTATACCACAGAAGTCCACCCACTGGAGTGAAGGTTCTGAGCCCCACGTCAGGCTTCCGAACCTGGGGTCCGGCAGCGGGAGGAGGAATTCCTAGAAAATCAGGCTTTGAAGGCTAGTGGGATTTGATTATAGGACTTTGACAGGACTGAGGGAAACAGAGACTCCACTCTTGGAGGGCACACACAAAGTAGTGTGCGCGTCGGGACCCAGGGGAAGCAGCAGTGACCCCATAGGAGACTGAACCAGTCCTACCTGCTAGCGTTGGAGGGTCTCCTGCAGAGGCAGGGGGGTGGCTCTGTCTCACTGTGAGGACAAGGACACTGGCAGCAGAAGTTCTGGGAAGTATTCCTTGGCGTGAGCCCTCCCAGAGTCCGCCATTAGCCCCACCAAAGAGCCCAGGTAGGCTCCAGTGTTGGTTCGTCTCAGGCCAAACTACCAACAGGGAGGGGACCCAGCCCCACCCATCAGCAGACAAGCAGATTAAAGTTTTACTGAGCTCTGCCCACCAGAGCAACAGCCAGCTCTACCAACCACCAGTCCCTCCCATCAGGAAACTTGCACAAGCCTCTTAGATAGACTCATCCACCAGAGGGCAGACAACAGAAGCAAGAAGAACTACAATCCTGCAGCCTGTGGAACAAAAACCACATTCACAGAAAGATAGACAAGATGAAAAGGCAGAGGGCTATATACCAGATGAAGGAACAAGATAAAACCCCAGAAAAACAACTAAATGAAGTGGAGCTAGGCAACCTTCCAGAAAAAGAATTCAGAATAATGATAGTGAAGATGATCCAGGACCTCGGAAAAAGAATGGAGGCAAAGATAGAGAAGATGCAAAAATGTTTAACAAAGACCTAGAAGAATTAAAGAACAAAACAAACAGAGATGAACAATACAATAACTGAAATGAAAAATACACTAGGAGGAATCAATATCAGAATAACTGATGCAGAAGAACGGATAAGTGACCTGGAAGACAGAATGGTGGAGTTCACTGCTGTGCAACAGACTAAAGAAAAAAGAATGAAAAGAAATGAAGACAGCCTAAGAGACCTCTGGGACAACATTAAACACAACAACATTCGCATTATAGGGGTCCCAGAAGGAGAAGAGAGAGAGAAAGGACCAGAGAAAATATTTGAAGATATTATAGTTGAAAACTTCCTTAACATGGGAAAGGAAATCACCACCCAAGTCCAGGAAGTGCAGAGATTCCCATACAGGATAAACCCAAGAAGAAACACGCCAAGACACATAGTAATCAAATTGGCAAAAATTAAAGACAAAGAAAAATTATTGAAAGCAGCAAGGGAAAAACGACAAATAACATACAAGGGAACTCCCATAAGGTTAACAGCTGATTTCTCAGCAGAAACTCTACAAGCCAGAAGGGAGTGGCATGATATACTTAAAGTGATGAAAGGGAAGAACCTACAACCAAGATTACTCTACCTGGCAAGGATCTCATTTAGATTTGATGGAGAAATCAAAAGCTTTACAGACAAGCAAAAGCTAAGAGAATTCAGCACCACCAAACCAGCTCTACAACAAATGCTAAAGGAACTTCTCTAAGTGGGAAACACAAGAGAAGAAAAGGACCTACAAAAACAAACCCAAAACAATTAAGAAAATGGTCATAGGAACATACATATTGATAATTACCTTAAACGTGAATGGATTAAATGCTCCAACCAAAAGACACAGGCTTGCTGAATGGATACAAAAATAAGACCCATATATATGCTGTCTACAAGAGACCCACTTCAGACCTAGGGACACATACAGACTGAAAGTGAGGGGATGGAAAAAGATATTCCATGCAAATGGAAATCAAAAGAAAGCTGGAGTAGCAATACTCATATCAGATAAAATAGACTTTAAAATAAAGAATGTTACAAGAGACAAGGAAGGAAACTACATAATGATCAAGGGATCAATCCAAGAAGAAGAAATAACAATTATAAATATATATGCACCCAACATAGGAGTACCTCAATACATAAGGCAACTGCTAACAGCTATAAAAGAGGAAATTGAGAGTGACACAATAATAGTAGGGGACTTTAACACCTCACTTACACCAATGGACAGATCATCCAAACAGAAAATTAATAAGGACACACAAGCTTTAAATGACACAATAGACCAGGCAGATTTAATTGATATTTATAGGACATTCCATCCAAAAACAGCAGATTACACTTTCTTCTCAAGTGCGCACAGAACATTCTCCAGGATAGATCACATCCTGGGTCACAAATCAAGCCTCAGTAAATTTAAGAAAATTGAAATCATATCAAGCATCATTTCTGACCACAATGCTATGAGATTAGAAATCAACGACAGAGAAAGAAACGTAAAAAACACAAACACATGGAGGCTAAACAATACGTTACTAAATAACCAAGCGATCACCGAAGAAATCAAAGAGGAAATCAAAAAATACCTACAGACAAATGACAATGAAAACACGACGATCCAAAACCTATGGGATGCAGCAAAAGCAGTTCTAAGAGGGAAGTTTATAGCTATACAAGCCTACCTCAAGAAACAAGAAAAATCTCAAATAAAAAAAGTAACGTTACACCTAAAGCAATTAGAGAAAGAAGAACAAGCAAAACACAAAGTTAGCAGAAGGAAAGAAATCATAAAGATCAGAGCAGAAATAAATGAAACAGAAACAAAGAAAACAATAGCAAAGATCAATAAAACTAAAAGCTGGTTCTTTGAGAAGAGAAACAAAATTGATAAACCATTAGCCAGACTCATCAAGCAAAAGAGGGAGAGGACTCAAATCAATAAAATTAGAAATGAAAAAGGAGAAGTTACAACAGACACTGCAGAAATACAAAGCATCCTAAGAGACGACCACAAGCAGCTTTATGCCAATAAAATGGACAACCTGGAAGAAATGGACAAATTCATAGAAAGGTATAACCTCCCAAGATTGAACCAGGAAGAAATAGAAAATATGAACAGACAAATCACAAGTAATGAAATTGAAACTGTGATTAAAAATCTTCCAACAAATAAAGGTCCAGGACCAGATGGCTTCACAGGTGAATTCTATTAAACATTTAGAGAAGAGCTAACACCCATCCTTCTCAAACTCTTCCAAAAAATTGCAGAGGAAGGAACACTCCCAAGCTCATTCTATGAGGCCACCATCACCCTGATACCAAAACCAGACAAAGATACTACAAAAAAAGAAAATTACAGACCAATATCACTGATGAATATAGATGCAAAAATCCTCAACAAAATACTAGCAAACAGAATCCAACAACACATTAAAAGGATCATACACCATGACCAAGTGGGATTTACTCCAGGGATGCAAGGATTCTTCAATATATGCAAATCAATGTGATACACCATATTAACAAATTGAAGATTAAAAAGCATATGATCATGTCAATGGATGCAGAAAAAGCTTTTGACAAAATTCAACACCCATTTATGATAAAAACTCTCCAGAAAGTGGGCATAGAGGGAACCTACCTCAACATAATAAAGGCCATATATGACAAACCCACAGCAAACATCGTTCTCAATGGTGAAAAACTGAAAGCATTCCCTCTAAGATCAGGAACAAGACAAGGATGTCCACTCTCACCACTATTATTCAACATAGTTTTGGAAGTCCTAGCCATGGCAATCAGAGAAGAAAAAGAAATAAAAGGAATACAAATTGGAAAAGAAGAAGTAAAACTGTCACTGTTTGCAGATGACATGATACTATACATAGAGAATCCTAAAGATGCCACCAGAAAACTACTAGAGCTAATCAATGAATTTGGTAAAGTTGCAGGATACAAAATTAATGCACAGAAATCTCTTGCATTCCTATACACTAATGATGAAAAATCTGAAAGAGAAATTAAGGAAACACTCCCATTTACCATCGCAACAAAAAGAATAAAATACCTAGGAATAAACCTACTTAGGGAGACAAAAGACCTGTATGCAGAAAACTATAAGACACTGATGAAAGAAATTAAAGATGATACAAACAAATGGAGAGATAGACCATGTTCTTGGATTGGAAGAATCAATACTGTGAAAATGACTATACTACCCAAAGCAATCTATAGTTTCAATGCAATCCCTATAAAATTACCAATGGCATTTTTTACAGAACTAGAACAAAAAATCTTAAAATTTGTGTGGAGACACAAAAGACCCCAAATAGCCACAGCAGTCTTGAGGGAAAAAAACGGAGCTGGAGGAATCAGACTCCCTGACCTCAGACTATACTACAAAGCTACAGTAATCAAGACAATATGGTACTGGCACAAAAACAGAAACATAGATCAATGGAACAAGATAGAAAGCCCAGAGATAAACCAATGCTCCTATGGTCAACTAATCTATGACAAAGGAGGCAAGGACATACAATGGAGAAAAGACAGTCTCTTCAATAAGTGGTGCTGGGAAAACTGGAGAGCTACATGTAAAAGAATGAAATTAGAACACTCCCTAACATGATACACAAAAATAAACTCAAAATGGATTCGAGACCTAAATGTAAGACCGGACAGTATAAAACTCTTACAGGAAAACATAGGAAGAACACTCTATGATATAAATCACAGCAAGATCTTTTTTGATCCACCTCCTAGAGTAATGGAAATAAAAACAAAAATAAACAAATGGGACCTAATGAAACTTAAAAGCTTTTGCACAGCAAAGGAAACCATAAACTAGATGAAAAGACAACCATCACAATGGGAGAAAATATTTGCAAATGAATCAACGGACAAAGGATTAATCTCCAAAATATATAAACAGCTCATTCAGCTCAATATTAAAGAAACAAACAACCCAATCCAAAAATGGGCAGAAGACCTAAATAGACATTTCTCCAAAGAAGACATACAGATGGCCAAGAAGCACATGAAAAGCTGCTCAACATCACTAATTATTAGAGAAATGCAAATCAAAACTACAATGAGGTATCACCTCACATGGGTTAGAATGGGCATCATCAGAAAATCTACAATCAACAAATGCTGGAGAGGGTGTGGAGAAAAGGGAACTCTCTTGCACTGTTGGTGGGAATGTAAATTGGTACAGCCAGTATGGAGAACAGTATGGAGGTTCCTTAAAAAACTAAAAATAGAATTACCATGTGATCCAGCAATCCCACTACTGGGCATATACCCAGAGAAAACCATAATTCAAAAAGACACATGCACCCCAATGTTCACTGCAGCACTATTTACAATAGCCAGGTCATGGAAGCAACCTAAATGCCCATCAACAGACGAATGTATAAAGAAGATGTGGTACATATATACAATGGAATATTACTCAGCCATAGAAAGGAACGAAACTGGGTCATTTGTTGAGACGGGGATGGATCTAGAGACTGTCATACAGAGTGAAATAAGTCAGAAAGAGAGAAACAAATATCGTATATTAACGCATATATGTGGAACCTAGAAAAATGGTATAGATGAACCGGTTTGCAGGACAGAAATTGAGACAGAGATGTAGATAACAAACGTATGGACACCAAGGGGGGAAAGCGGCGGGGGGTGGTGGTGGTGGTGTGATGAATTGGGAGATTGGGATTGACATGTATACACTGATGTGTATAAAATGGATAAGTAATAAGAACCTGCTGTATAAAAAAATAAATTAAATTAAATCCAAAAATAAAAACTTAAATTACATGTTTACACTGAATTCCCTTCACAAATATAATGCTGAGCAAAAGAAGCCAGATACACAAAAAGTATTTACTAAATGATTCCACTTATTAAATTTCAAAGATACATAGAACTCACCTATGGTGTTGTAAGAAGTCAGGATATTGGTTACCCTTGATTAGAAGGAGGACATGAGGGCTTCTGGGGTAATAGTCTGTTTCTTGATCTAGTGCTGACTATATAAATGTGCTCATTTTGTGAACATTTATTGACTAATACATTTATAATTTGTGTATTTTTCTGTATTAGTATTATGTTTCAATAAAGTCTGTGTTAAAAAGATTAAAAAAAAATTCAACATCCATTTATGATAAAAACTCTCCAGAAAGTGGGCATAGAGGGAACCCAGTTCAACATAATAAAGCCCATATGTGACAAACCCACAGCTAACATCATACTCAATGGTGAAAAGCTGAAAGCACTTCCTTTAAGATCAGGAACAGGACAAGGATATCCATTCTCACCACTGTTATTCAAAATAGTTTTGAAATCCTAGCCACAGGAATCAAAGAAGAAAAGAAAAAAAAAAAAACAGAAATCCAAATTGAAAAAGAAGTAAAACTATCACTGTTTGCAGATGATATGATACTATACATAGAAAATCCTAAAGAAGCTACCAGAAAACTGCTAGAGCTCTTCAATGAATTTGGTTAAGTTGCAGGATACAAAATTAATACACAGAAACCTGTTGCATTTCTACACACTAACAATGAAAGATCAGAAAGAAAAATTAAGGAAACAATCCCATTTACCATTGCATCAAAAAGAATAAAATACCTAAGAATAAATTTACCTAAGGAGGTAAAAGACCTGTACTCCCAAAACTATAAGATGCTAATGAAAGAAATCAAAGATGATACAAACAAATGGAAAGATATACCGTGTTCTTGAATTGGAAGAATCAATATTGTCAAGATGACCATACTACCCAAGGTAATCTACAGATTCAATGCAATCCCTATCAAATTACCAATGCCATTTTTCATAGAACTAGAACAAAAAAAATTTTTAAGTTGTATGGAAACACAAAAGACCCCGAATAGCCAAAGCAATCCTGAGAAAGAAAACTGGAGATGGAGGAATCAGGCTCCCTGACTTCAGACTATAATACAAAGCTATAGTAACCAAAACAGGATGGTACTGGCACAAAAACAGAACGATAGATCAGTGGAACAGTATAGAAAGCCCAGAAATAAACCTACACACCTATGGTCAATTAATCTATGACAAAGGTGCAAGAATATACAGTGGAGAAAAGCCAGTCTCTTTACCATGTGGTGCTGGGAAATTGGGAAAGCTAAATGTAACAGAATGAAATTAGAACATTCTCTAACACCATACACAAAAATAAACTCAAGACTTCCCTGGGTACCCAGTGGTTAAGACGCCATGCTTCCATTGCAGGGGGCATGGGTTTGATCCCTGGCCTGGGAACTAAAATCCCTCAGGCCACGTGGTGTGGCCAAAAAAAGAAACAACAAAAACAAAAACAAACAAACAAAAAACTCAAAATGGATTAAAGACCTAAATGTAGTACCGGATACTATAAAACTCCTAGAGGAAAACATAGGCAGAACACTCTTTGACATAAATTGCAGTAGTATCTTTTTAGATTTATCTCCTAGAGTAATGAAAATAAAAACAAAAATAAACAAATGGGAACTAATTAAACTTAAAAGCTTTTGCACAGCAAAGGAAACCATAAACAAAAGAAAAAGACAATCTACAGAATGGGAGAAAATATTTGCAAACGATGCAACTGACAAGGGATTAATCTCCAAAATATACAAACAGCTCTTGTGGCTCAATATCAAAAATACAAACAACGCAATCAAAAAATGGGCAGAAGATCTAAACAGACATTTCTCCAAAGAAGACATACAGACGGCCAAAAAGCACATGAAAAGATGCTCAACACTGCTAATTATTAGAGAAATGCAAATCAAAACTACAATGAGATATCACCTCACACCGGTCAGAATGGCCGTTATCAAAAAGTCTACAAATAATAAATGTTGGCGAGGGGTTAGGAAAAGGAACCCTCCTACGCTGTTGGTGGGAATGGAAATTGGTACAGCAACTATGGAGAACAGCATGGAGGCTCCTTAAAAAACTAAAAAGAGAGCTACCATATCATCCAGCAATCCTACTCCTGGGCATGTATCCAGAGAAAACCATAATTTGACAAGACACATGCACCCCAATGTTAACTGCAGCACTATTTACAACAGCCAAGACATGGAAGCAAACTAAATGTCCATGGACAGATTAATGGATAAAGAAGATGTGGCATATATATACACAAGGGAATATTATTCAGCCATAAAAAAGAATGAAATAATTCCATTTGCAGCAATATAGGTGGACCTAGAGATTATCATACTAAGTGAAGTAAGCCAGACAAAGATAAATATATGATATTGCTTATATGTGGAATCTAAAAAAACATAAAGATACAAATGAACTTATTTCCAAAACAGGAGGAGAGTCACAGACATAGGAAAAAAATGTGTGGTTACCAAATGGGGGAAAAGGGGATGGGCAGAGGGATAAATTAGGAGGTTGGGATTAACATATACATATTACTATATGTAAAATAGATAACCAACGAGGACCTACTGTATAGCACAGGGAATTATACTCAATATTTTGTAATAACCTATAAAGGAAGAGAATCTGAAAAAGACTGTATATATATGTATATATGTATATACGCACACACACACACGTAACTGAATCACTGTGCTGTACACCTGAAACTAACATGATATTGTAAATCAACTACACATCAATAAAAAAATTATATATATATAATATATACACATATATATTATATATACATATTGGCCTTCACATCAATTATACAATGTGGGTAGAACAAGCATTTAAAGATAAGAAAATTATAGTTGAGGCTCACAGTAATGCTATAATTAAATAGAACTCAAAACCAGTTGTATTCAATGATCCAATCTGTCTTATCTTTTTTTTTTCATTCCTTAACAGAAACCAACCAAGCTGCCTCTCAGCATTTCACTATTTAAATATTAGGTCCTTTAGATTTCTCCTTTGTACTGTTAGTGTTTTTTCTTATTTTGCTATTTATTTGATCCTTCGTCATAAGATGGAACAAGGAAATGTGTTGGCATATTTTGTTATTAGATCCAAGTTTCATGGAAAAATACACTGCAGCTAAGGAACAAAGCCAAAATTATAAAATTCAATAAACATTTATTCAGTGACTGCTAAAGGCAAGGTACTATATTAGGTGTTATTAACTCAAAAGGCACACAGACATGGTCCTTGATATTAAGGAACTGAAAGTTCTTAGAAATTAGATTTCACAGCTGGTTTTACATATATCCTCTAACCTCAAATTAACACAGGTAACTGCTACACAAATACATGCATATACATATGTACACACACACATATATACACACATATATATGTAAACACATATGAATATAGGTAGAGGGAGAGAGCCACTGAGATGCTAACTTACACGATTGCTGTATACCATGTTTATTTAAAAGTAACTGCCACATATCCCCTGGAGCAATAACATTTTCCTATTCCAGAAATGAACCTGAATAGAAAAATTCAAAGGTCCTTTCCAGCTTTACCCTATTAATTCATTGAAAATAGAAGTCCTGATAAATAAAGTGTTGAGGAGATCAGGATCTAATTTCAAGATTTAATTTATTAGTTGCTATACTTTTCAGACCTATGTTTAATATAGGATACCAAAGTTGCAAAACCAACCCATTTCACTTTCAGAACCTTCAGTTTTATCATCAACTTAGTAAATTATCTGTTTGCAAGTAAAAGCTCCAGTAAGGGACAGATATAACTTCTGCTCTGAGTGTTCAATAGACTAAAAATTTAATTTTCTTTTGTAACCAAAAATGATTCTTACGTCAAGCACTGATCCAGAGAGATCAGCTCGTTCAAGATTTGCACAGCAGAGATTAGCGTGGGCAAGATTGCAGCGGCTTAAATTGGCCATTTTGAAGTTAATGTATCGAAGGTCCAAACGAGAAAGATCAGCACCACTGAAGTTTAAACCCTAAAATTAAAAAACACAAACTGTCACGATATTTAAACCATGTGTTGTATTAAATTCTATTACAATAGCTAACCACCAGGTTTTTTAGAAGTAATTGGCAGTTCTGTCATTTGGAGTTCGTTACAAAACATGATCAAATGGAGCTTAGATATATAAAATTAGTGTCCTTAATGGGTTCTTAAAGAAACTTGACTTATATATAACATTAGAATGCATCCTGGCTGTGCCTCATTTATGTGCAGAAGTTTCTAAAGAGAGATCTCTGCTGGCCACATACCCGTTGATAAGTATTATTTTTTTATTAAACCTGATTGTACTTAAATTATTTTATTAATTCAATAATTCAAGATCATTTTTTTTTAAAGTGAGTATTGTGGTTTTTAAAATCATTAGTGCTATAATACATAAAGGTAAAAGTATCTTCCACTGATTAACCATAGATAACAACTGTACAACTGACTTTTTATTTTTATTGCTGCAATTCCTATGCATTACTCAAAAACTGCTGCATGAGGCATAATTAGACAATAAAAAGATTATTACATCTCTTTTTCTGTCTAACCATTTGGGACTAAATCAATGCTATGACCCATAACTAAAATATATCTTGCATGACAAAGGAAAACAAGCCAAGAAAAAAATTCCCAGAAGAATTTAAAACTTTACTCACTGATTTGCCTACACAAATAACTCATGTAAAAGTTTGCTTTAATTACCTGGCAACGCAATTCTGATTTGGTTGGAGTGGCTAGCAGAAATCGGACAAATTCCTTTCGAGATATCGGTGAATGATCTTCTGGTGGTTGAGAATTCTTGAAAAGCATATTGACAGATCAGTGGAGCATTTTGGGAGATAGCTACAATACATGTAATACTTGGCTAATGTAAAAAGAGCCTTACCTTTATTGCCACTTCTAGGTGTTCAATCAAGGAGTCAATACCAAAAAATCTTGCTTCTTCTAACACACCTATCATAATAAAAACAATTTGACTTTTATAGAATGCTATTCATTTTAATATTTACAGAATCATTTACAAAAAAATTCTATAAAGTTAAATTCTCACAACAGAAGTGAAATACAACAAGTAGGCTATCCATCAATATAGAAGAAAAATAACTAATGTTTAGAACATATATATGTATATATGTATATATAGAATATTTTAAAATATTTGTAAACAGTTTTTCTAAATAGTTTACATACAGCAAAAGAAAGACTAATGAATTAGAATGAAAGCTTTCCATATTACAAAATTATTTCTGAAAATTAAATAGGCCGCAGACAAAAAAATCCTAACATCACACATTCCTAAAATAACTGACATAGTGATTTGTAAGCCCAATAATAAATGATTAGTTCACCTAATCTTAACATTTCATTGACTTTTTAAAAAAAATTTATTTATTTTTGGCTGTGTTGGGTTTTCGTTGCTGTGTGCAGGCTTCCTCTAGTTGTGGCGAGCAGGGACTACTCTTCGTTGCGATGCGCTGGCTTCTCATTGCAGTGGCGTCTCTTGTTTTGGAGCATGGGCTCTAGGCATGCTCAGTAGTTGTGGCACATGGGGTCAGTAGTTGTGGCTCGTGGGCTCTAGAGCACAGGCTCAGTAGTTGCGGCGCACAGGCTTAGTTGCTCCGTGGCATGTGGCATCTTCCACGACCAGGGCTCAAACCCGTGTCCCCTGCATTGGCAGGTGGATTCTTAACAACTGCGCCACCAGGAAAGCCCTTCATTGACTTTTTTTTTTTTTTTAATATACTTAACACAGTCACAGTACCATGGTTTTTTTTTTTTTAATAAATTTATTTAATTAATTTATTTTTGGCTGTGATGGATCTTTGTTGCTGCATGCGGGCTTTCTCTAGTTGCTACGAGCGGGGGTTACCCTTTGTTGTGGTGCATGGGCTTCTCATTGCAGTGGCTTCTCTTGTTGTGGAGCACAGGCTCTAGGCACGCGGGCTTCAGTAGTTGTGGCACACAGGCTTCGTTGCTCCGCAGCATGTGGGATCTTCCCGGACCAGGGCTTGAGTCTGTGTCCCCTGAATTGGCAGGCGGATTCCTAACCACTGTGCCACCAGGGAAGCCCCTTGAGTTTTTGAATGAAGCAGATCTGAATCGGTTTGTCAGAGATCTTTTAGTTACTGAATCAGAATATTACAGAAGTGAATAAATGTAAGACAGCTTCAAAACAAAAGTCAGCAGTATAATGCAGAAACCTTTCTTACAGGAGAATCAATTTTAAATAAAGGATTTCCAGGGGGCTCACACACGATGGCGGAATAGAAGGATGTGGAGCTCACCTCCTCCCACAAATACATCAAATATACATCTACATCTGGAACAATTCTCACAGAATACCCTCTGAACGCTGGCAGAATATCTCAAACACCCAAAATCGCATGAAAGATCTCTTCATAACCAGGTAGTACAAGAATAAAAAAAAAAAGGCATTGGGATAGGACTTGCACATCTGGGAGGGAGTTGTGAAAGAGGACAGTTTCCCACAACCTGGAAAGCCTCTTCACAGGTGAGAAGATCAGCCAGGACAGAAATGGAGCTTTAGAGGCTCAAAGCAAAGTGCAGCAGCTAGCTTATGGCAGGCAGATCAGAGACAGACCTGCACAGATGGTCCGGGTCACTGCCCTGTGCTCCCCAGCCTGAGATGTGCAACCGCTGCTGTGGGCGGGAGCTGAGTTCTGAAACTCGGGTTTCAGAGGACAGACCCAGGGAGAGGACCAGGGTTGGCTGCTTGGAGAAAGCCTGAAGGGGCTGGAGCATGGTATGGGCTGCAACCAGGGGTGTATGCAGAAGAAGCCCAGGCCCACCATAGAAGCAAAGCCCTTTTGTTAAGGAGCATGGAACGGAGGGACAGGCCTGCCATTGCGGCCTCTTTCTCCACACGCTTTCAGCTGACTCAGCGCTACCTGTAGGAGCTCTGGGAGCATGCCAGCGGGCTGCCCACATGCAGAGGCAGGGCTGAAATCTGAGCCCTCTGCCCACTGCTGTGCAGATCTACCCCACAGCCACTGGCTTTGTATACTCAGCGCCTGCAGGACATCCAAGTGGACAATGGGTGCTCCTGTGGCTGGGACCAGTCTGGCCTTAGCAGCTATGTGGTTTGTGGGTGCATGCACGCAGAGGCTGGGCTGGAGTCTGCGCTGCTTCGATAGCTCCAACAGCGGGTTCAGGTGTGTGACTACTGTGGTCCTGCTACCTCACTTCAGTGGATCATTGCCAGCAGACCTATGCTGGTGACTTTGTGAACACAGCGCCTGAGGGACACCAGGGCTTACTGCCTGCATTCTCACGGTTGAGGTGGGACCGAGCGCAGTGCCAACAACAGTGTACTTTGTGAGCCCATACGATGGGTGACGGGTGACAGCACAGAATGCACTCCCTGGTGGAGAGCTCTGGAGGAGGAATACTCAGGGGCTCCTCTCCCTGGGCATACTCCAACCCCGACCACCTCACACCACAGCTCAGAAACGGATCTGGGGGCTTCTACTGCAATAACTAGGGAGCAGACCCTTCCACTGAGAGGGCTGTGACAACCACAGAGCAAAGAGGAGGCCCCACTCAACACCCAGTGTAGCCTTTGGTCACCACAACATCAGTCACACCCCCTATCAAGGGGATAATGGCCAGCACACACTGAGGAAAGAGGTGGCAGGTATACATCCAGAAAACAGCCCTTGCACCAAAAATTTTAAACCCACACAAGCTACACTGGGACACTTCCACATACTAATAGCCCTCCAAGACCACAGTAGATAATTGTTTGTCATAAACTCATAGAGCGAGAGAAATATAAGTAAAATGAAGAAGCAGAGGAACCACTCCCAGAAAAGATCAAGAGAATTCCCCGGAAAGGACAAACAATGAAACAGATCTGCTCAGTCTGACAGACACTGAGTTCAAAAAAAAGATAATGAAAATATTGAAGGAACTAAGAAAGGTTATCAATACAAATGTAGATTACTGTAAAAAGGAACTAGAAAGTGTAAAGAGGAGCCAAGGAAAATGAGAAAACTCATTCACCGAGATGAAAGCTGAACTAAAGGCAATGAATAACAGGTTGAATAATGCAGAAGAATAAATAAGTGATCTGGAAGATGGAACAATGGAAATCCCCCAGTCAGAACAGCAGACAGAAAGCCAAATGGAAAAAAAAAAATTGAAAGCAATTTAAAAGACCTATGGGATAATGTAAAGTGTACCAATCTACACATAACAGGCATCCCAGAAGGAGAAGAAAGAGAAAAGGCGATTGAAAATGTATTTGAAGAAATTATGGCTGAAAACATCCCAAACTTAAAGAAGGAAACAGATACACAAGTACAGGAAGTACAGAGGGTCCCAAACAAGATGAACCCAAACAGATCTATACCAAGATATACTATAATTAAAATGGTAAAAGTTAAAGAGAGGATTCTAAAGGCAGCAAGAGAAAAAACAAAGGGATAATTACAAGGGAACCCCCATAAGGCTATCAGCTGATTTCTTTACAGAAACGTTGCAGGCCACAAAGGAGCTGCAAGATATATTCAAAGTACTTAAAAGGAAAAATCTGCAACCTAGGATACTCTACCCAGCTAGATCAACACTTAGAATAGGAGAAAGAATTTCTCAGACAAGCAAAAACTAAAGGAATAGAGCAATACTAAATCTATCCTTAAAAGAAATATTGGAGGGTCTTTTCTAAGTAGAAAAGAAGTAAGAATCTACAGGAAAGAGAAAATCACAATTGGAAAGTAAATCACATAAATAAGCCAGTATGCAGATTTTAAAAAAATAATAATAATAAAATAAAATAATTTTTTTGTGAAAGTAATAACCACAATGAACAGCAAAAGGATAAACATGAAGATGTAAAAGAGGACATCAAAATCATAAAAAGTGGGGGAAGAGAGTAAGAAAATGTAGGTTATCTTTTAGAATGTGTTTGAGGTTATATCACTATAGATTCTAAAGCAAGTACATATAGGAAGGGGTTAACATACTTGAAAAACAGGGTGACCACAAATCAAAGACATACAATAGATGCACAAAAACAAAAGGAAGAGAACACAAGCATAATACAAAAGGAAATCATCAAATGATGAAAGGAAAAACAAGAAGAAAAAGAACAAAGAAGAAATACAAAAATCAACTGGAAAACAAGCTCTACAATAGCAATACTTATCTATCAAAAGTTACCTTAAATGTCAATGGACTAAATGCTCCAATCAAAAGACACAGAGTGGCAGAGTGGATTAAAAAAACAAGAGCCTACAGAAGATGGCAGTGGGGGAGGATGCGGAGTTCATGTCTCCCCACAACTAAAGTGCCTGCCAGATGCTGGTGGGGGACCTCAACGCCCAAGGAGACAGGAGGAACCCCCGAGTGACCGGGTAGGACATGGGGGGAGTGAGGGGGGAGGAGAAGTGGAGGCCGGACAGGACCGGCGCCCCTGAGGGGTGACTGTGAAGGGGGAAGGGGGGAGGGGTTCCCATGCCTGGAGGGACCATCAGGGGCTCGGAGAATCAGGTGTTTCCCCTGCCCAATCGGCCAGGAAGCGTGCAGGGCTCCCAGGCAGGGTCCTCGATCCTCCAAGGCCCCCTCTGGGCCATGTTGTTTCTAGGGGCGTAGGAAGGAGGCGGGGGTGGTGGAGAAGGGGAGAGGCGGATGGGGGAGGGGCCCTCTGTGATAGGAGGACCAGGGGAGGCACGGAGGTTGTTTCACCCACTCACTTGTGCCCGGGCAGCCTACTGGGCTGTTGGGCCTGGTCCTCCATTTTCCTGGGCCCCCTTCTCTCCCAGGCCCCCTCTGGCCTCATGGGTCCTAGGGGCATGGGAGGGAGAAGGGGGAAAGAGAAGGAGAGGCGGACAGTGGTGGGGGGAACCCTCAAGGACCAGAGGATTGGGGAGGTGTGGCGGGTGTTTCCCCAGACCACTCAGCCCGGGAGACCTGCTGGGGTCCCAGGCCAGGTCCCCCACCCTCCGAGGCCCCCTCTGTGCCACGCTGGTCCTGGGAGCGTAGGAGGGAGGGAAGAGGTGGGAAGGGGAGGAGAGGCGGATGGGGCGACGGGACCCTCCAGGGCCGGAGGATCAGGGGAAGCAACCCAGGCGTTTCCCCTGCCCACTCAGCTCCAGGAAGCCTGTTGGGCTTCCAGGTCTGGTCCCTTGCCTTCTGGGGCCACCTCTAGCCACGTGGGTGCTGTGGACATGGGAGGGAGAAGAAGAGAGGCCAATGTGGAGGGGCCCACTGGGACTTCCCCCGCCCACTTGGGCTCAGTGAGCATGCTGGGGTCCTGGACCTGGTCGTCTGCCCTCCAGGGCCAGAGGCACTCCTGGGCCCCTCCTGCTGTGTTGAGTTTAAGACCCTGCCCCAGGGCCTTTTCTGGCCCTGTGGGTCCTAAGCATAGGCCCCGTCCACCACCTAAACCCCACCCCTACCTAAGCCCCGCCCCCCACAGCCAAGACCTTTTCTGGCTTTCCCCCCCCCCTCCTCTTTATTACTACTGTGGTTCTGTTTTACCTTCCAGTTGTTGTTTCATCTATATTTTTATTTTTTTATTCTTTCTAAAATAGCTGTTAGTTTTCTAATCTTATTATTTACTCTTTCTTACTGTTCTGCTCCTTTTTTTCTTTTGTCTTTTTTGGCACCTCACATGGCTTGAGAGATCTTGGTTCACGAGCTGGGGGTCGGGCCAGAGTTCCTGCAGTGGGAGCTCCGAGTCTGAACCACTGGACTAACAGAGAACCTCAGACCCCAGGGAATATTCATAGGAGTGAGGTCTCCCAGAGGTCCTCATCTCGGGACCAAGACTCAACTCTACCCAACAGCCTACAAATGCCAGTGCTGGAAGCCTCAGGCCAAACAACCAGTAAGACGGGAACACAATCCCACCCATCAAAAAAAAAAAAAAACAAAATGAGATGACAAAAAATTATGTCACAGATGAAGAAGCAAGGTAAAAACCTACAAGACCAAATAAATGAAGAGGAAATAGGCAACCTACCTGAAAAAGAATTCACAGTAATGATAGTAAAGATGATCCAGAATCTCGGAAATAGAATTGGAGGCACAGATTGAGAAAATACAAGAAATGTTTAACAAAGATCTAGAAGAACTAAAAAACAAACAAACAGAGATGAACAATGCAATAACTGAAATGAAAAATACACTAGAAGGAATCAATAACAGAATAACTGAGGCAGAAGAACGAATGAGTGAGCTGGAAGATAGAATGGTGGAAATAACTGTGGAGGAGCAGAATAAAGAAAAAAGAATGAAAAGAATTGAAGACAATATCAGAAACCTCTGGGACAACACTAAACACACCAACATTCAAATTATAGGGCTCCCAGATGAAGAAGAGAAAAAGAAAGGGTCTGAGAAAACATTTGAAGAGATTATAGTTGAAAAATTCCTTAACATGGGAAAGGAAATAGTCACCAAAGTCCAGGAAGTGCAGAGACTCCCATACAGGAAAAACCAGAGGAGAAACACACCAAGACACATATTAATCAAACTAACAAAAATTAAATTCAAAGAAAAAATATTAAAAGCAGCAAGGGAAAAACAAAAAATAACATGCAAAGGAATCCCCATAAGGTTACCAGCTGATTTTTCAGCAGAAACTCTGCAGGCCAGGAAGGAGTGGCAGGATATACTTAAAATGATGAAAGAGAAAAACCTAAAACCAAGATTACTCTACCTAGCAAGCATCTCATTCAGATTTGACGGAGAAATCAAAAGCTTTACAGACAAGCAAAAACTAAGAGAATTCAGCACCACCAAACCAGCTTTACAACAAATGCTAAAGAAAATTCTCTAGGTGGAAACACAAAAGAAAAAGACCCACAAAAACAAACCCAAAACAATTAAGAAAATGGTAATAGGAACATACATATTGATAATAACCTTGAATGTAAATGGATTAAATGCCCAAACCAAAAGACACAGACTGGCTGAATGGATACAAAAACAAGACCCATATATATGCTGTCTACAATACACCCACTTCAGACCTAGGGACACATACAGACTGAAAGTGAAGGGATGGAAAAAGATACTCCATGCAAATGGAAATCAAAAGAAAGCCAGAGTAGCAATACTTCTATCAGATATAATACACTTTAAAATAAAGACTGTTACAAGAGATAAGGAAAGACACTACATAATGATCAAGGGATCAATCCAAGAAGAAGATCTAACAATTATAAATATTTATGCACCCAACATAGGAGCACCTCAATACATAAGACAAATGCGAACAGCCATAAAAGGGGAAACTGACAGTAACACAATAATGGTAGGAGACTTTAACCCCCTTTCACAAATGGACAGATCAATGCAAGTGAAAATAAATAAGGAAAAACAAGCTTTAAGTGACACAACAGACCGGACAGATTTGATTGATATCTATAGGGCATTCCACCTGAAAGTGGCAGAATACATTTTCTTCTCAAGTGCACACGGAACATTCTCTAGGATAGATCACATCTTGGGTCACAAATCAAGCCTAGGAAAATTTAAGAAAATTGAAATCATATCAAGCATCTTTTCTGACCACACGCTATGAGATTGGAAATCAATTACATGAAAAAACCTGTAAAAAACACAACTACATGGAGACTAAACAGTGTGCTGCTAAATAACCGAGAGATCACTGAAGAATTCCAAGAATAAACAAATGCATAGAAACAAATGACAACGAAAACATGACGACCCAAAACCTATGGGATGCAGCAAAAGCAGTTCTAAGAGGGAAGTTTATAGCAATTCAATCTCACCTAAAGAAAAAAAAAACTATCTAACCGTACCCCTAAAGCAACCAGAGAAAGAAGAACAAAGAAAACCCAAAGTCAGTAGAAGGAAAGAAACCATAAAGATCAGAGCAGAAATAAATGAAACAGAAAAAAAGAAAACAATAGCAATGATAAATAAAACTAAAAGTTGGTTCTTTGAGAAGATAAACAAAATTGATAAACCCTTAGCCAGACTCATCAAGGAAAAAAAAGGGAGAGGATGCAAATCAGTAAAATTAGAAACGAAAAAGGAGAAATCACAACTGACACCGCAGAAATACAAAGGATTGTAAGAGACTACTACAAACAATTATATGCCAACAAAATGGACAAGCACAAAGAAATGGACAAATTCTTGGAAAGGTACAATTTTCTAAGACTGAACCAGGAAGAATCAGAAAATATAAACAGACCTATCACAAGTAATGATGAAACTGTAATTAAAAATCTTCCAACAGGGCTTCCCTGGTGGCACAGTGGTTAAGAATCTGCCTGCCAATGCAGGGGACACAGGTTCAAGTCCTGGCCCGGGAAGATTCTACATGCTGCAGAGCAACTAAGCCCGTGTGCCACAACTACTGAGCCCACGTGCCACAACTACTGAAGCCCGCGCACCTAGAGCCCATGCTCTGCAACAAGAGAAGCCACCTCAATGAGAAGCCCGCACACCACAACGAAGAGTAACCCCCACTCGACGCAACTAGAGAAAGCCCACACGCAGCAACGAAGACCCAGAGCAGCCAAAAATAAATAAATAAATAAATTTTTAAAAAAATTATAAAAACAACAAACAAACAACAAAATCCCTTAGCGTCCTTACTGATGAAATCTAAATCTATTTAGAATCTAAAATCGGAATGTATGGGGTAGATATATACCTGAAAGACTATCTACCTGTGTAGATATATGACTGTATATTTACACTCATATGCATGTAAAAACATTTAGTTTTAAAAATGGAAAAGATACTTTTACTTTATGAAAATATATGTTACTAAGCAAGTGAAAAGAAAATACAAATCCTAAAAAGTGTGAGGAATTACATTGAAAACTCACCCAACAAATTAATCCCATCGTTTACAATGAGCTGTCCGTGACGCAAGTAGTTCAAAATGGGTTCAAAGTACTCAGGACTTCGGTCAATTAAGAAAGCTCCTCTATGATCTTGCTTATTTCCCCACACACCTGTGGGACCATTAAAATGAAGAAAGCCCCCCATAAACAAAAAACAAAGTTAGAAATTTATAGAAGGAAAATAGCGTAACATACCAGTAAGTTTTTACTCTTGTAAAAATTATTACTGATTCCATTAAAAAGTACAGAAGGACAGGAGTTATAAAGTCAATACAACTACAAACAGATCACACAAAATGTGATCTCACTGCACTCACCTTTGTCCTTAAACATGTGGGCCAGCATACTGTCAGGTTCTTTATTCACTAAAGTGCTCCTAAGAATTCAGGGGAAAAAATTGATTTCTCCATTTGTCTTTATAAACAAACATATTTAAGTCAAGAGTATACTTGATCCCAGCTGCTCTCTCAAAAAGATGCATGCTATAACCTGGGAGGAGTGATGCTGGGAAACAAAAATGTGCAGTAAGTTGCCATTTATCAAAATCTCTTCTAATCTGGCACTTCCTTTGATTTAAATATTGGTTTCGTTGCCTTTAATTTCAATGCTGATCTATCCTTCTAGCAAGCTACTGTATCACAATTTTCTTGATCGAAACTTACATTTTTCTTATCCCTTTAGTATAAGCAGTTGTAGTCTACAAATTTCAATATTGTTAATTTTTTACTTGTGTTGCATGTACATTACTCAATATTTTAAAAGCATATTCTAAAAACAGTAAATTCATGCTTTTCATGCTTTCTCTGGAATGACTTGTGAACCATTTTCTACTCTTAGAAAAAATTTTCTAAATATTGGCTTCAAATCACATAGTATATTTAAGCAGCATTGGAATATCTTCTAAGGAAATCAGCAAACTGAAGGAAAGAACAAACAGTACATAGTACCCACTCAACACACACATACACGTGCACCTACCGTGTGGTTGTAAAGTACCGCCCGCCAACATTTAATGTTAGCCAGTCTGTGTGAGATCCTGACAACCCTTCCAGTACTTTAGAATCTGTCTGAGGGTCTAGAGACGACATGTAGAAAAAATAAACATTAAGTTGGGGGGGTTTGGGGAAGATGGCAATAGTATAATTTTTTAAACTAAAACACACACATAAAAGCATGCCAGAGCTACTAGGACAGCAAGCCCTATACCCACAGACAGTATCTAAAACAAAACTAGGTGATAAGGTATCCCGCCAACACCGACAACTAGAAGAGCAGCATGGCATCAGCATCCTTGACAGAAGAAGCATCCTTGACAGAAGAAGCATCCTTGACAGAAACAACAGGGTATGTGATGATCCTAAGAATTCCAAAGTAACCCATAAATACTCACTTCAAAACTCAGCAAGTCTACTTGAGAACAGCCAAATGGAAGTGGGAGGGGTGTGCCCACTCCAACCATGGGTGATTCAAGCAGTCTGCAGTAAGATCTGAAGAGGCTGAAAACGAACTCTCAAAACCCACCCAGCCAAAGCTCCCACCTAGGACAAAGTCCCACACTGAGGATAAGATGTTGGGAAAAGAATCCAAGTTGAACAGAACAGAGACAACAGAGACAAAGGAAAAGGAGTCCAGATAAAAGTCAAAAAAGGTCAAGCAGAACCAAAATATATTAGAAGGTGACTTCCATATTTTTTAATACTTCATAAAAACAACATAAAAGGGACATCTAGAGCCATGAAATTACAAAAACTTTCCTAAGTCAGCTCCCTTCTCAAGTTAAGGAAAACTAATTTCATGTAAAACTGAGCGACAGAAAATCCCATACAAGATTATTAAAAGAATAGGAAGAATTACATCCCTATAGATAATGAAAATGTACCAGATAATGAAAATGTGCCGGAAAGAAATGGCCACAAAATAGGTAAACTATAATGTTCCAAATATGCTAAAAGAAGTAAATAATACAAGGTATGAAAAAGCAACATAAACCAGAATCACACAATTCAGAAATGAGGCAAGAGAACTCAGGAGAGAATTAGAAATAAAAACCATTTCAGAAATGAAGACTAAACTAGAAGAAACACAGGAGTGAAAGAACACCACAGATAATGCCTTAAGGAAAATAAAAATTGAAAAGAGGAAAGCTTTAAAAATCAAGAAGAAATGATGAAAGAGATGAAAAGGATTTAACAGAAGATTTCAAATATAGAAGACAAGTGTAGAAGATCCAACACATATACAATAGGAGTCCTGAAAGGAGAAAATCAAAGCATGGTAACAAAATAAATACATAAAGTTCAAGAAAACTTATCTGAAATTTTTAAAAAAAGATGTGAAACTACATATTGAAAGGGCCCACCACATATCTGAGAGATTCAACCCAGAACAGCTCAGAACACCCAGAAATAGTATACTAAAATTACTGTACTTTAAAGAAAGAGAATAATCCTTTGGGTGAGCTAGGAAAAATAATCACTTATGAAAGATCAGATTTTTTTTTGACACCAAAACTCTATGTCAGAAAAAAATGCAGTAACATATTTAAGATATTTGAAGAAAAATAATGTGAACCAAGGATTTTTTAACAACTTAACTGAGGTATAATTGAAATACAATAAACTACACATCATTAAAGTTTGCAATTTGTTCAGTTCTGACATATTTTATGATCAGTCAAACTGACTTTCAGGTATAGAAGCCACATGCAAGATGTCAGAGAATATAGTTCTCACAAGTTCTTTATAAAGAATCTACTAGAGAACAAGTTTCAGACAACCACTCGAGGCACCAGTTTAAGGACTGGAGGAGTAAAACTAAGTGATGGTTTTAAGGGAGAGAGTATAGTATACAATGGTGTGTGTGTATGTACATATATAGTATATAATAATAATATTTGACAATGGATAAACAATACGATTATTTTTTAGGTAAGGAAAGAAAGGAATGAGCATATTAAAAAAAATGTTTAACTGTCTTTAGTAGTCACATTGGTGTTAAAAGTATTGGTATTATTATTGAAACTTTTATGTGTATTTTGTGTAGGATGAAGGAAATGAGTAATTATGTGACATTACAACTCCATCGCTCCCTGGGTCCTTGGAAACCAGGATTACTGATATGCAAGAAAGGAGACATAGATGTAACATAGAAGATGTTAAATAAAAATATTATAATCCTAATATAAACCAAAGTATTAGTATGAACCCATGAGATATTTTATCTGTTTATATGTTATATGTGATATAAAGCTTTATATCATATAATATTTATTATATATGAATTTTATCCTCTAGCTAGCTATGTATTTCCAACTCTGTTCACCAAAAACCCTAGTAATCATGACGAACCCAGTAGCAGTGAGCCTCCCCAGCACCCAGGTTGGGTCTTGAAATGACATTTTCCACTAAAAGAAATCAAGGCTTCCAAGGAAAAAAACACTGATTTGGGTTTAGGACAAGAGAAGTATAAGATGAACACTTTGTTATTCCAGATAGTAAGGAAAAGACTAATGGGGTTGTGTTAAAAGAAGAAGGACATGAAGGGATTTCCACTGGCCAAAAGTAAAATAATCTAGGTATCGATAAATGCAGAGGATGAAAACATACCAAATATTTTTAACTCTGAAAGTTTGTAACGATAAAACAAAACCCACTAATCAATCACTTTTTGTTTTGTTGTTTGTATGTATGCAATGAACCAATTAAGTGACCACTGCCTGCCAACCCACTCTGTTAGGCTAATGGATAAGAAAAGATGAGAAAAATTTTTTGTTCAGTCTTAAGGCAGAAACAGAGAATATGCATTTACTTCTAAGTTGCTGTGTGATGACCTTGAGCACTACCTCCACTCACCAAATACAATTATTGTGAAGGCTTAAAAGAAATACTTAAATATTCACGGTGTGATTGTCTGGAACTAAATATATCAAATATTCGTTAAAGAATATTTATTTAAGCCTCAGGCTCTTTCCTTTGAGATATACACTGTATAAGCTTTCTTCGAAACTGAAGGGTAGTGTGTGTGTGTGTGTGTGTGTGTGTGTGTGTGTGGTTGCTACCAAGTCACTTTTGACTGATTTGATTTAACTGCTGTGAATGACTGGCAAACATTACTTTTTCAAGCAATATATGCTTAAAAAATATGTAACATAACAGAGATTTTGGTAACTACTATCAAAGAGAAAATTTCAAAACAAAACAGTTATAGTTCTAAAATCAAAACCACCCTATCATGTCATAATTAATGAATATGTGCACATCCAGAGCCTTTTAACAGCACGTAAAAGATGAGGTATCCATACTAAAATATGATCATCTAATTCAAGTTAGAAATTTACTTTCACACACAACCCCAATGCAGAATCAAGAAAGGTATGAAGAGCTGAATACTGCTATAAGACACCTTTTAATGTTAAGCTTAGTAAAGCCATGTAAAATATTTGCCATTTCATCTTTATTTCGGCAGACAAAATTGGCTTTTAAGGAAGTCACTTACCAATAAATGGTTCTCCTTCACACACAAACAAAACATCATCATCCCTGGGGAAATCAAAATTTAAAAAGCCACCATCAAAATCCAGAAATCACATTAATTATCTGTTGACTAGAGGAACTATTCCTTAGAATAATGTAGAAGATCCGTTTTGCTATCTATGTGGCAAAGAAGTTGACCAAGTTCCAGTGTTTTTTGTTTAAACCCAGGTTGTTTAAGCCTCTTCCTGCTCCAAAATTCTATGATCTGATGAGAATGGAATGAGGTGAACTAGACACTTGTTTTAAAGATATAAATCTGCCGAGGGTATGTAAAAACCAAAACCAAAGAAAAAAAAAACCAAAACCACTATTGTGGTGGATCACTGATGAGTTAACTCTACTTAACATTCTATTTTATTTAGCAAGTTTTCACTAAAGTAGGTCTCTGTGACGTTTATAAAATTCAAACTGCTTAACCCCCTGACTTAACTGCCTCTGGATTTAAATTCAAAGAAGATCCTGCACATGAAAGTACTTTTGAAATGGAAAAAACAAAACGAAACCCACTATACAAATTATGTGAATTCAGCTTTCTTATCAATTGGAGAATATACTACTGAAGAATGTTATGCTCAAAGGATATGATTAAAGCTATAGCCAACTCTTCTTTTTTCACTTTAATTCTATAACCCTAAATAAATTATTAGGGTTTTTCTGCCACATCATCAACTGCTTTGTGCTTTGGAAATGAAAATAAATTTTCATATTAAATCTAAGAAGAATATAATTGGAAATAACTCTGCTGTAAACACTCACCCACTATACTCACCTAAATGTAAATGAATACCCATAATTCAAAAATCTGGATTATCAGTGTATATCCTCCTTCCCTGCTCCACCTCACCGCACGGTTAGTATAAATGATCAGAGCTTGTACTGTGAACCACGAATTATTAACCAGGTAGATATAATATAAATATATACTATTTCTTGTCCTAGCTCTTTTTTAATTGAAGTATAGTTGACACACAATATTATGTTAGTTTCAAGTGTACAACATAGTGATTTGACAATCAAAATACATGAAATGATCACCACGATAAGTCTAGTAACCGTCTGTCACCATACAAAATTATTACAGTGTTACTGACTATATTCTTTGTGCTGCCAATTACATTCCTGTGACTTACCTATTTTATAACTGGAAGTCTGTACCTCTTAAGCCCCTTCACCTATTTCACTCAACCCCGCCAGTCTCCTCCCCTCTGGCAACCACCAGGTTGAGTTCTAAATAGGTAGATATTTTATAGTTCAGAAGGCTTCAGTTATGACCTTCTTCAATTACGACCTATGTTGTAGAAATTTTTATTTCTATAAGAATATAAATTATATTTCTGTAAGACATCACAGGAACACATAGAATTTTTCTTGGAAGCAGAGTCTGTGTTTGTTAAAGAGAAATTTAGGTTGATATAAATCATTCAATTATCCATAGAAACACACAGAAGCTGGGAGATAGATATTGAAAAACTAAGAAACTCTTCTAATTTATTTGGAATTAAAATCTTTATCTTTTAAGTCTATAATCTTTTCTACTTGTTCACCAGGCCAGTTAACTTTTTAAGACTAATATGAAAATTTGTTTTCCTCTAATTAACAAAAATCAACTATTAAATGTATGACCTGGGTAAATCATTTAACTTCTCAGATGTTTAGTTTCCTCATTTATAAAACAAAGCGACTAGAAGTGTTTAAAGGCAGTATGCTATGTTGAAAGGTTATTCTGACCTCGGTTTAAGTGAATATTAAACTTTGTATACTACCATAATTTAGAACATCATTATCTTCACAACATCAATTTTAAAAAACCCACGCAGGGACTTCCCTGGCGGTCCAGTGGTTAAGACTCCACGCTTCCAACGCAGGGGGTGTGGGTTCGATCCCTGGTCAGGGAACTAAGATCCCACATGCCTTGCGGCCAAAAAAATAAATAAAAAAGTCCATGCTTTGCCGATTAAATGAGGTAACTTGGGCAAAGCAAATACAACTTAACTGGCACAGAGTCAGTACTTAGTTTGTGTTCCCATTCCATCGTCTTTGAGCCCCCTCCTGCTCCAAAATTCTATGATCCCACGAGGATGGAATGAGGTGAACTGGACACTGGTTTTAAAATATGCCTGGCATACTTAAAAAACAAAACCCCAAACAAACAGACTAACCAAAACCACTACTGTGGTGGATCACTGGTGAGTTAACTCTAGTTAAAATGCTATCTTATTTAGCAAGTTTCCACCAAAGCAGGTCTCTGTAAACGCTTATAAAATTCAAAGCATTCTTAGGAAATGAACTGAACAATAAGCAGTAGCATATAGAAGAGATCAATTAAGTTTCTAGTATTAAAAATCCATGTCTTATTAGATCCGTTTCTAGTAACGTAGAGATTCCTCATAGCCATATATGAACTCTGCAGAAAGACTATGAGTATATTGGAATGTATTCAGGGTTTTCTATCTGATCAATGCATCGTAAGTGCAAATTACTTAAATTCCAAACAGCAAATTCTAGGCAATCATTGGCCAAAATCCTGTATTCTTAACAGTGATTAAATACTGCTTAAGGGAAACAGCATAGCACCAAGAAGCTGAGGGCACACTGTAGACGGCTTATAAAAAGGTGAAGGTTACCTGATCAAAGCAATATCATCAATCAGTCCACCTTTCCCATTATACACACTGGTGGCTTTTATGCCGAGTTTATTGCTGGCCACAGAAAGCAAATCAGATAAAGTTCCATATACAGCGACCACCTGTAAACACACCAGATTAATTTGAACAACTTACATAATCAATTTCGTCACTCACAAATTAAAAACCACCACACTATGAACAGGTCTAAAAAATCAGATTATCACATAAAAAGAGATTTTGAGAGGTTCTTAAAAGTTTCTCTTCTTCTTTTATGACTGAAATATTTACTTAGTGCCTAACATGGCTGAAATCCAAGACTAGAGAAATCATCTCTAAAAACAAACTACAATCTTACAGTATGTTAAACAGTGCTCCAGTTCTGACATAAGAGACCCGCACTTGAATTTAGATTCTGACATTTTCTAGCTGTCAGCTCAAGACAAATTATTTAACCTCTTTATGCTTCTGTGGCTTTAACTAGAAATGAGGAAAACAGTTACACCTGTATCAGAAGGTTGTCACAAGGATGAAATGAGTTAATGCATGATAAGAGCTTCACAAAGTGCCTGAGACCTATTAAGTCTTTAAGATGTTGCTTTTACATTATTCCTTTCTTAAAGGAATGGTTTATTTTTTTAAACAGGAAAAATTTACTGTTTATTATAACATTTACCATGTCAACTACCATATGAACAGTTAACGACTTCCCACCTCATTTAACTTCAATAACTATTTATATACTGTATAAAAGCCAGATTTTTGGCTAGCATTCTTAAGTACAGTGTAGACCTGGGTTACAATGAATTGCTCCGTCCTGCTTTAAATCAGGCACAGTCTGACACCTGTGCAACATACATGCAGTTGCTTAGGTAGGGGGTAGAGACTCTGTACATGTAGTGAAATTTTGCTCCAGCCATAACTGTAACTGTGTATAGTTGTACCATTACCAGTCAGATCTCTGAAAATTACGAATAAAAAAGCGGGTGAGGAGCTGAACCTAAAGCATGAGCAGCCAGCTGACTTCCCACAGGATGCTGGATAAAGGTGCCATATGAAATGGAACCGGGGCTAGTCTTTTGTTCAGTGGTCACTGGAGTACAGTAGACAGTGAATTTTTTGTTAAGTAAATGAAGTGAACAGTCAAGTGTGGAGCGAGTTGTTTGCCAATAGGAGTGTGTAGTGTTTCAACAGCAGAGTACAGAGATTCCAACTCTTTTCTCTTGGATCAGGACCTACGAGAAGTGTTGCAAGCTGGGGCATTCTGGGGAAGAGTGGTAGGCAAGCAGAGTTTAAAGGGAACTACGTGGATTATTAAAGATAATGCACAACCCAAGTGCTCATAAACGTGTGAATGGATAAACAAAATGTGGCATATCCATACAATTGAATATCATTCAGCTCTAAAAAGGAGTACAATTCTGATACATGCTACAACATGCATGAATCTTGAAAACATTATGCTAAGTGAAATTAGCCAGACATAAAAAAAGACAAATATCATGTGATTCCACTTGTATGAGGTACTTAGAACAGGCAAATTCATAGAAAGTAGAAGACAGGGTACTGGGGCAGAAGGGGTAACGTAGAATTACTGCTTAATGGGTACAGAGTTCCTGTTTGGGAGGATGAAAAAGTTTTGGAAATGAAAAGTGGTGAGGTTACACACATGAATGTACTTAATGCCAACGAAATGTACACTTAAAATGGCTAAAAGGGTAACTTTTATGTTGTGTATATTTTACCATATGATAAAAAAGATAACAGCACAAAGCACCTGGCAGAGTGTCTTACACCCAGCAGACACTGCCATAAATGATTGAAGCTTGAAGAACATGTGTCCCCCGTATTTCCTATCATTTTTCACCTTTGTAACAGAGCCTGGAATTCTAATCGTTATTGCAGATACGAGTTCCAGAGGAGAAAGATTTAGAAAATTCTTAGTATAATAGCAACTATGACAAGAACGCTGTTGTTAGAAAGAAGGATCTTCTTACTCTCCCCTCGCGGTTCCCAGACTGTAAAAGGTGTTTTGCCATTTGCTTTGGTCAGTCGCTTGGCTCTTTGCTTCTTGTATAGCTTCACATGGTTTTCTTTCGCCTGACATTATCTGCTCCTTGCCCTAACATTAGCTTTCTCCACCCCATTTCTTTTCACTTCTCTCCCTCAAGCATCATAAAATGGTTGGAAATTCAATGTATCTCTCTATATTATGCTCCTGAATTTAAATATTAGAGCATACCACTTTATCTAACTTATTTTTCAAAAATACATCAAATTAAATTGTTTTCTACTTCCATTCGATTGACTTGATTTTTCCTGTGGGTCAGTTGTTTCCTAATGAATATACAGGCCACCTGCCATGTTCGAAAGCTGCGCTGTCCAATTTGGAAGCCACTAGCTACAAGAGGCTATTTAAGTTTTAATGTATTGCTATTAATTAAAATAAAAGTCAGTTCATCAGTTACAACAGTCATATATGAACTGCTCAACAACCACAATGGCTAGTGGTTACCATACTGCACAGCGCAGATATGGAGTATTTCCTTCCTCACAGAGCGTTCTATTGGACACTGCTGCTTCAAAGAGCAGAATAAAGTCAGGAACAAGGAAACAACTATTTTAATTCTGTTAGGTTGACCATGTCATAGCAACTCACAGTAACCAAGTGGTAGAGTCCAACTCAAACCCTGTTGTTTTGTATGGAAGGTTGAGTAGTTACCATCTTTCTTTTCTCCCCATTGAGGTCAAATTTGATTATAAGATTAAAAACAAAAACAAAGCCACACATCACACAGTTTGGCAATTTCAGGGCAATCAAAGTACAACAGGTGTTTCCTTGTAGGCTGCAATACTAAGGAGCACATTCTAGATACAAATTGAGTTCATCTTTATTTTGTTATCACTTAAATAAGCCCTCACATAGTATTGAACACAATTTATCATTACCCCAAATATTTTCTAACCTGACTTCCTATCTAGACTGTAAAGGTTTAATAATAAATTTTTAATTTGTAAAAAAGTGGTTATTCATTCGGTGAATTTAGGTAACCAACAATCCCTGGTAATGCTGATGGGCAGCACTGAAGTACATCCCTGTACTGCCCAAACCTCTAACATCCAGAAAAGAACTGCAGCCAGTTTAAAAAGACGGACCCTCTTAAGTGTCACAGTATCTGGTTTATAGTAGTTCTCTGATAAATGTTTCTTGAATGTCAGATGAAATTTTCATTGCTTTCAGAGTGTCGAACGAGGACATGCCTTTTCTGTGTGTGAGTCAGTTATATTTGTCTTTTCCACTGACATTAAGTTAAAAAACAAAGTACACAGTAGAAATGCAATTCTAAAGTGATGTTCATATAGTTCATATGAGTATGGAAAGTGGCTATCTTTGGATAGAATTAAGGTTCACTTATGAGTTTTTGTTTTGTCCTCCAGATTTGTTACAATGAACTTCTATTATTTATGCAATAAAGGAAAAAAGTTTTAACTTAGGGTTTCCATAGCTCTAGATACTAGATTTACAAATAAGAATTATTTTAGCAGTTGACAAGTAATCTGGTAATGGACAATTTTCTTTAAGTGAAATAACCAAAGGGCCATCAATTAGAGAAAACAGCACTGAAATTACTGCAAAGAATCCTATAGCACTGAAAATCTGAAAATTTACCTTAAATTGGGCCAACATACTTGTTTTTCGTTTGAAAGGCATTTTTAGCATTTGTTTTCAACAAGATCACTTTAGCTGACTCTCTTGAGCATACTAACAAATAACTCACAAATAAAGACTGCAGACATAATATTTTAAATCTCTTTTATATAAACCAATGAGAATATCAGATTTTAAAATGTGATATACCTGTAAAAGATTTTAAGTTTGTGAGAAAGTCTCAAACAGACTGGCACATGTACCCTTCATTATATATCAACTCTGCTGGGAAAAAGCAACATTGGAAATCTTGTATATCATGGATATGAGCTTTAACCGTTATTTACTAAGCTTACTTTAGTCCTCAGAGAGGCCAAGCATTTATAAAATGATCACACTTACAATGGCTATTTGCTTCACGTGTGTTCTACTTCCTAGTGTGAACATGAAGTTTCCATGTCACTGTGATTATCCATTTTAATAACCTAAGCACTATACTTAGAATGGAAGCATTCTATGGAATAAACTGAGAAGCATGTCTATTAAAGTTTATGGCCAAAAAATAAATAAATAAAGTTTATGGCCACTATGTTATACTACTATTTAACTTAATTCTTTCTAAATTTCAGATCCCACGACACGTGAAAGCTATCCACCAATTGGGAAAGTAAATGGTACACTGTGCCTACCAGGACATATCAGTTTAATGAAGTTTTAATCTGTCTTTAAACACTGTTTTCAAATTGTAATCTATGTTATTCAAATTTAAAAAGTAAAACCTGCACATGTATTTAAAACATGTTTTTTTAATATGCCCACCATAACTATTACATAATACACAATAAATAATCATTGAATTTATGCAGGCCAATTTACCCAACCGACCCACCAATCACAATAACTAAATGTAGAATCAATTTACTCTGCCTACACTTTTAGTTTAATACATTTAAAAAATTAACATTATTTTATTCCTATAAAAGATAACTACATTAAGAAGACAAATATTAAAATATTTAAAAATTTTAAAGTCTGACAACAGCAAATGTTGAAGAGGATATGGATCAATGAGAGGGTTTATGCAATGCTGGTGGGATATAAATTACCACAATGACTTTCAAAAACAATTTGGCATTATTTTAAAAAATTAAACATTCACATACCTTAATACCCAATAATTACAACTTCCATATATATCCTAGAGCAGTGGCTCTCAAAAGTGGGGTCTCTAGACCAGCACCATTAGGATCACCTGGAAGTAGATTAGAAATTCAAACTCCTAGCCTCACCCCAGACCTAGTGAATCTAAAGCTCTGGGGAATGCGGCCCAGCAATAGTTGCTCAATTCCTCCAGGTGATTCCAACGCATGCTAAAGTTTGCAAACCACTGCCCTAGAAAGATGCTTGCACTTGTGTGCACCAGGATATACAGTAATACTCATGGCAGCACTGTCAATTTCATGGCAAAATATAAAGAAAATAAACAACCCAACTGTTCACTGACAGGAGAATGGATAAATTGTGATAGTATTTGTATATACTTTGTATAATTGTTATAAAGCGGTGAAAATGACTAAACTATCAGTATGTGAGACACTATGGAGGAAATCTTAGAAATATTATACTGAATGAAAAACTCACGTCCAAAAAGACTATGTACAATGTGATACCAGTTTAGGATATGATATATCCCAAAGCTGACAAAACATATAGTTTACTTATACATACATACGTGGCAAAACTATTTACTGAAAAAGAATTCATGAAATCGGCTGCCTTCATGGGATAAATATAGGAAAGTAGACAAGCACATTGTTTTGATAATATGCTATTTCTTGAGCTGTGTGGTAAGTTTACTGATATTCATTATATTATTTTCCTTTTAATTTTTATGCATATTAATACTTTATTGTATTCTTTTATATGTATCAAATACATTTTAAAAACGTTTAAACTTGAAGAGCAAGTTTCTTATTAATGTTTAGATTTCAATAGACAAAGCTTTACATAGATTTTCACCTTTCTTTTCAACTCAACACAATGAATTCAACTCTGGAAACTCTGTTAATACCAACAACACATTTCTGACCTACTATCAAAGCCAGAAGAAAACAGGTCCGGGACCAAGACTGTAAACATCAGTACAGAATTAAGATCTATTTCATATCCCACTATATCTGCAGTGCCTGGCATGGTTCCTCCTCAAAGACGGAACTCAGTCTAAGTGTTGACTGAATGAATGAATAAGGTATACAAAAGGCCTACAACTGGCACAGTGCATTATTGAATATTCTCAATTTAAAAAAAAAGCAACTTATGTCCAAGATGCACGGAAACTTTGAATTTACATCGGGTTGCTCAAAAGCCACTCACTACATTCAGAGATCTAAGTTCTCATTTCATATTCCTCAATGCCAACTATTACACAGAATATTAAAAGGAGAACAATGGGAATTCTGAGGCATATGGAGAGAGGATGAAAAGGTTCAAACCCGACTCTTCTGGAGCAACTTAAACTAAAATGTAAAGATCCCGTTTTTTTAAGAAATATGGCCTTCAAATGTTTTTCGCTACGTAGTACCCCTTAAGTAAAACGTTTTTGGGCATGTGCTCAAACATTTGTATACTTATTTACTTATTTATAAAGTATATACCACAGTCAGGAAGAATATAATTTCCCAAATGATAAGAGGACATTTATTGACTTAAGACGATGAGTCAACCAGTAAAAATCCCGTAACTATTTATCATTAAATTTAGTGAACTCCTGCCAAATTCAAGGTTGACTTTAAACATTAAAAGAAAAAAAAAAATCTGAAACTGTCTTTGTGTGCTGGAAAGTATTTTGAAATGTCTTGCTAATTGGGATGACCTCATCCTATTATTGGCTAATATCTCAAAGAACAATATACACTTGGGGAGCAGTTTACTGTTAATCGCAGTTATTAAATAGGACTTCAAATAGTCTTCTTTAAAATTTGGCACTTTTTGCCGTCTTCTCCAATCTAGAAATCCATTGTTTTTTGTTTGTTTTGTTGTTTTTTAAAGATTGGTATTTTTATTTATTTTATTTATAAATTTATTTGTTTATTTATTTATTGGGTTGCGTTGGGTCTTCATTGCTGTGTGCAGGCTTCCTCTAGTTGCAGCGAGCATGGGCCTCTCATTGAGGTGGCTTCTCTTGTTGTGGAGCACGGGCTCTAGGCAGGTGGGCTCAGTAGTTGTGGCTCGCGGGCTCTAGAGCGCAGGCTCAGTAGTTGTGGTGCACTGGCTTAGTTGCTCCGCGGCATGTGGGATCTTCCCCGACCAGGGCTCGAACCCGTGGCCCCTGCATTGGCAGGCGGATTCTTAACCCCTTTGCGCCACCACGCAAGTCCCTGTTTTTTGTTTTTTAATCTGATAGTTTATATTAGAAGTGGCAGCCCTGCCATTTCTCATGGCTTACTTGTGCTTGCCTAGTTAGTATTGTCTTCGATCTGCATCTTGTTTGAAGGAATCTTGTCAAGCCACTTGGCATTTTGGTGAGGGTTAATTTAGTGAAAACGATATAATACACATCTTAACCTGGCACATGTAAGCTTCACCACATCACAATATGCCAAAGGGAACCAACCAGTGAAGAAGCAACTGTCAGCTTTTCCCATGTGAATGTCCGGCCTCCTCTCAGAAGACCTGAGACCAGCTGACATTCTCAGTCATTAAAAGCACCTGTGTCTTTCCAGATTGGACAAACCAAGTCTTAATATAATTTTATATCTTTAAGTAAAAAATATAAATAAAAGGTATAATATTTCTTCTTAAACTCTACTGGATCCTCTTGCACGCCCCCTGTGGTGGACCCTCTCACTCTGGAAAGCACTGTTTTAGAGAAGGCACAGCCCCCTCTTCAAAACATTTAGTAGTCACACTTATGTTTACTCAGTGTATGGAAAAGTCAGAAGTCTATGATGTAGTCCCCTGCGATGACTCTGTGTCTTCCTAACCCCAGGCTTCACGGCCCAGTCTGGCAACCACTGAACAAGCCTTAAAGGAGGGAAACTTATTTGAAAAAGACAGGCATTACTCTTATGGCCAGGAAACAAAAATAGAGGCTAGGTAAACAAGGAGATGATGAAAGTGACACAGACATTCCAACCGGTGGATAGGAAACCAAACTCTATCTCCTTATAGTGCTTTGTTTCAGCTCCACAAAAAATCATGTCAAGATTATGCCAACCCTGACGAAATACAGTCACTTTATTTATACAGAAAACGCAGGCTGTTATTGTATTATTCCGCTCTCTTTGGTCAAATAAGAGTAATTATAGTATAATTTTTTATATCAGCTTAAGGGAGAGGAGAGGAAACACTGACAAGTTTGGCACAGAATATGTTTTCCAGTTAAGTAGCAAGGATTATGGCATGACTTATTTTTAATATTGAATCATACTGGTATTCTCCAGTTTGGGTTTTTATAATCTTTGTAACAAACACATTTAGCTATTTGAGATGAGTTTTTTCCAATTCTCTGAGATTCTCTAGCAAAATATTTTTAAAGCAAATAAAATCAAATCCAAAAACCTAACCTAGTCAAAAGTAAGTAGCTTTCAGAAAAAAGCCACCTTATTAAAAATATGGCAAGACTAAGCCAGCCAACTTTTGACAAGAACAAAATTCAGTAGTTTCAGAAGAAATAGTTAAATATTTATGGCTGGGTCTAAACATCTTGTTTTCCATGGAATAACACAGCAGAGATGTTCAATAAAAGGGTCAATCAGAGATCTGTTTTTGAGAACGTACTGCAATTGTAACTTTGGATCTACTAAATCTTTCTTCCTGTAACAGTATGTTTTAGATTATGAGTAGTAATCAACAGACAAAACAGGTACAGAAAAAGTTAATAAGGGTCAGAAATAATGTGAATCTTGGGAAGCCTATTTTGAGGCAGCATTTGTGAAAATTCAAGAACTTGAATTTATGCCAGTTCTGTTTTTATATGAGTATTAAATCTCTAAAACCAGAAGAACGCAACATTATAGTCAACACACTACAGTGCGGTTCAAATTTTTACAGCACGTTTACTCAAAACTGCAGAGTAGTTGGAAAGCCATTTTTTTAAACCGTGGCACAGTTGCGCTATTTAAAAATGTACAGTGTTTCCGAAAGATGCAGGAAACAAACCATTCTGGCAAATGAAACAGGGAGCCCAATCTATCTTCATCTCAGACTCACAAGGCTTAACTATTTCTAAATGTCATTTAGCCACACCATAAACGTCTGCCTTGAACAGTCAAATTTTCCAAAGAAGCCGAACTTTCCTGGGTGGGGCAAGAGGCTGAGAAGGAACAGGATTCATGTTGGCTTACTCCAGCGTTGGAAAAATATTTAGCACCACACACTCAACAAAGGCCTAACACAGCAAAGAGCAATGTCCAGTCAATCCATTTTGCTCTATTGCCCTAATCCTCTAAGGAACTAAAATACGGCGAAAGACTAAAGAGAGTACAAAACTTTGGCGGCGGCGGGGCTTGCGGCTCCTAAAGTGGGGGAGGGAGGGGACCATCAAGAAAATGTCACCAATTTTCCATCTGTCTATTGGCCCTAGGATGGGAGAGTGTTTTACGTATCCAGGGAAAGAAAGAGTTGAAATTCTTTTCACCTGATCAATCTTATACGCCTTAGTCGTTACGGCTACTTTCTGGAACAGACCATTACTCAGCACGAAGGTGGGAACCGGCGCCTTCTGTAGCCAGGGGTGGGGGGCAGCGGGGTCTTGGGGGAAGTGGGAAGAGGAATAGAAGCATCAGGTGACAGCGGCCCTCCCCACGCCCTCCGAGTCCTCTGTTCTCCAGCACCCACACCTGGACTTAGGAACGACTGAGCACAAGCTGACCTGCGCGCTGGTCCCCAGAGCAGCTGGGGAGTCCAAGGGCAGGCTCGGGCTAGGGATCCCGGGGGTGGGGAGGAGGCCGCAGGGACCCGACGTTCGCCTCCTCCTGGACGCCCCCCACCCCGGCGCACGCCCACCTCCCCGCTCCCAGCCCCTCTCCCCAACTTCAGCCCTCTGCCCTGTGCGCCCGCTCCGCACTCCGCTGCCCTCGCCCCCCCAGCAGCCGGGCCCGCCTCGCCTCCTCCCGACCCCCTTACCTTTCCATTCTTGGGGCTGCCGTTAAGGAACAGGGTCACCCGCCTCATCGCGCTGCCCCCACTGGGTCCTGAGTGAGTCGCCACCCTCCCACCTGGCTCTCCTCCCACCTTTTTCTTTTCCCGCCCTTCCCCTCCCTCCACCCACTCGGACTCTTCTCCCTTCGCCACCTTCCTTCCCTTACTGACACACACACACACAAGCACGCACTCTCCGTCGCACACCCCAAGGTTGGCGGGTCCTCCTTCCCACCCCGCCCCTGGGCTCCTCAGTCAGCCTGGGGCCCTTCCCCCACCTCTCCCAGACTGACTCTAAGCTCCGCCAATCATCGGGCAGCGCCGGCCAAAATTCAGCCAATCATCGCCCTGCACTGGGTGGGCTCTAACTAACCCAGCCCAGGTGGAAGGAGGGAAGAGAGGCTGCAGTCTAGCCGACGGGGAAGGGTTATCAGCCAATCAGAGCTGAACCTGGAGCCGAACGGCGGCTCAAAGCGTTACTGAGCAGGCGCATAGCCAACACCAGGTAGAGCTCATCTGCATACGAAGGCGGGACTTGAGGGAAGAGGCAGAGCGCTGAAGTGATCCACAACCAGTCAGAGCCTCCCAACTTTAACCCCTCCCACTCGCTCAACCCACCGAGGAAACGGCTGCGGTCGGGACTGGCTGATTGGGTAAGAGCCAGCCCGTCGTTCTGTCAGGATTGGTTCAATGATTCTTTTCGAAGTTCGCAGCATCCAATCGAAAGGCCTGGGACGGAGCAAAAGGGCTGACCAAAAGGTTCCTCCGCGAGGCTCTCACGGAAAATAGTTCCCGCGGACACAGGTCAGCAGTGGATCTCTCTGGACTGTGTGTCAACTGCGGCTAGCGGTGGTGTTTCTCCGAGCCCACGAAGCCACTCCTGTTCCTGGGAAGGCGAGGTAGAGGTCTGGGAGAGTTCGGTGCGCGCGCGCACACGTGCGAGTGGCGTGGGCGTAGAGATTCGCAGAGTAACGCCAGGACGCCGAGGAGGCGGGGCCGGCGATTTGAATCGGGCGGCGGGCCGCGGCCGGGCGGAGGGGAGGGTGTAGGTAACGCCGGCTGTGGGGTCTGGGTGTCGGCGGCCGGGGACCAGGTAGCCCCCCGCGGCTGGCTTGGCGGCCGACAGTTACTTTCTCGAGCAAGCCCATCAGGACCAGAGAGCCGAGGTCTAGAAGGCACGACAGCCGCGACACTCATCGGCGGAGTGTTCAAAATAAACCCGAGAGCGAGGTAAGGCAAGCGGCCTGGTTGGGATTTCCGAGACAGTAGTGCCGCAGAGCTGTTTCTTCGACGTGTTTCTCAGAAGTGTGTTCTACTGGATAACCCGCGTGCTTTTTAAAATGCAGATTTCTGGGGCCCAGCCAGACCTCCTGAATTAGAATTTTTGGGAATCCGCAAAGCTGCTTCTCCAACAGGGTGCCTAGATGATTCTCTTGTTCGCTGAGGTTGAAAAGCCTTGGCTTTATAGTATGGGATCTGCTTTGTTTCATCCCGAACAGCAGTTTCCTCCATTTCTCTTTAATTTGAGCTCCAAAAGTAGTCTCTTGTCATCTGTTTTCGTGCCAGTATAGGTTGTATTAGAATTCAGTCTTGAAAGAGGATCTCGATCAAATCACATTAATTTTGGAGGTGGGGTTATTTTTCTTTTTTCTTTCTTCTCTCTCTTTTTTAGATGGATGATAGTTTAAAAGACAGCAAGCCCCTTGAAACCAAGGCGTCTGCTATTAATAACGCTGGTATGTAGTGGCCTGTTGTTTCTTTGTGAAATTTAAGGTTTAGGTGTTTATCTTGATAATGATGTTTAGACCCTACATATTGTCTGTTTCAGAAAATACCTCTTTCATTTTGGGAAATGGGAAGCTTGTAACTCCTCACAAGCCTGCAGCTGAAGTGACTCCTAATCGTTGCATGTCAGATGCTTTTCAATCACCTTTGAACTTTTCCACAGTAACTGTGGAGCAATTGGGAATTACACCTGAAAGTTTTGTAAAGAACTCTTCAGGTAAGAGATGTTGTTCTTCTATTGCAGTGCCTTTAAAAGGTGAAAAATTAAACTCTATTTTGTTCACTTACCCTGTCTATCTTATTACTTTATCTAAATTGATTGACTCTCAGACTTGCTGGATCAGGGAGACCAGGGTCCCAGGGCACCCAGCATGATAGTGTTCCCAAGTCACAGCTACGCTCCAGGCCCAAACTGGAAAAGGACATGTTGTGCGAGTCGCTTTTTGACCCGACACATGGGATACAGGAGTGTGTATGTGAAAATGTAGTACATTTTATGGTCATGTATGGTAAAAATGAGAGAAAGTTGAAGGGCAATTAAAATATGACATTGACAGACTGGGGCATGCCTCTTTCAAAATCGCAAACAAAATTGACTCAGGCTAATCTCCTTTATGGAGTAGAAATGAAATTCACCTGTGAAGTCTGATTTAGCTGAAGAAACAAATAATGGGAATGGAATTAGAGAATAGAATTTAGAAATGGAGGGTAATGGGGTACTTGAAAGTCAGAGGGCACTAGACTAGTAATACCTGATGGAGACAAGACTGAAGTGGATGCCAACCTGTGTTCCCTTCTCAAGAACATCATTCTTAGACCTTTAAAAAGCTAGACTGGCTGGAATTCAGGGTAGTGTGCTGAAGGTAGACAGGTATCTAAGAGAAACAAATTATTTTGAACAATTGAGGACATGAGAATGTGTGCCTGGGGGGAGATCGTCCTTGGGGATCAGAAAAAGAGAAATTTTTAGTCCAAAGCAATCCATTACCAACTCTGTGCAGGAAATAAGAAACAAAAATGAGACCTGTTAATTCAAATATATTCATGCGTTTGTTCCACAGCTTTTTTTTTAAAATAAATTTATTTTATTTATTTTATTTTTGACTGCGTTGGGTCTTCATTGCTGCACGCGGGCTTTCTCTAGTTGAGGCGAGCGGGGGCTACTCTTCGTTGCGGTGCACGGGCTTCTCATTGCGGTGGCTTCTCCTGTTGTGAAACACGGGCTCTAGGCCCGCGGGCTTCAGTAGTTGAGGCTCGCGGGCTCAGTAGTTGTGGCTCGCGGGCTCAGTAGTTGTGACACACGGGCTTATTTGCTCCGCGGCATGTGGGATCTTCCCGGACCAGGGCTCGAACCCATGTCCCCTGCATTGGCAGGCGGATTCTAAACCACTGCACCACCAGGGAAGCCCTGTTCCACAACTTTTTGATAAACGCCTCCTATGTGCCAAGCACTGCTCCAGGGGCATGGAATAAATCTATAGACAAAACAAAGGTACCTACCCATCTGATGATGTGTGCACAATTTTGCCTGTACTGTTCCACTTAGGTCTCTGTACCATGCGTTCATCATACTGTCTCTCAGGCTGGTGGATCATGGGTATTCAGGGCATGATTACTGATTGCCTTGTTTTGTTCCAACTTACAAGAGAGTTTTCATTATAGGAAAGTCATCATCCTACCTTAAAAAATCCAGACGACGCTCTACAGTTGGTGTTCGGGGCTCTCCTGAAACAAACCATCTAATTCGTTTCATTGCCCAGCAGCGGAATTTAAAGAATGCTTCTTTGACCAAGAATTCCCCTTGTCAGGTATGGTTTTCTTTCTTAAGTTCCATCATGAATTCTTCTAGGGGATGTTTTGTTCTGTTAGAAAGCTTTTGTCCAGTGTTGGTACTCTCCAGTGCACCGCATCTGTTTTGGATCTGGAGAGAGAATATTTTCTCTGTGTCTTACAGAGATTGTGCACTTAGTGTGAATGTTGATGTTGAGCATGGATCTATTAAAGGTTATGAGATCCTGGATAGAAATGGTGTTCTGGAGGCGCTTTCTGTTTTATTTTGCACATTTTTGTCTAGTTCATGTCTGTTTTTCTCTAATGAGGTGAGGCAGTGTTTTCCGACCTTTTTCTTTTAATATTTTATCTGTAAGCGTCTAATACTTTTCTGACTACTGTGTGTTGGCATGTAGGGGCAAGAGTTCCCCGCACCCCCACCAAAATGTATTTGGGATAACCTTGTGGAAAGGAGCGAAGTGTTTGTTGCTGGGGAAGCATTTAGATATTTCTGCAGATTTTTATCAGAATAATACATGCTTCTAAAAAAGTCAAATAGTACAAGACTTGCTATGAAAGGCAGTCCCGGGCTTGCCCTTCTTTGGCTCTTTTGGCTCTTTTGGTATGGGCCTTCCTATTTTAAAAGGTACTTTTATTGCCACTTCTTTATTTTTCATTTTAGACCCTGTGTATGCATGAGGCTGTTTAGTGCAGTGCAGGGCTTCTCAGAAATTATCTGCAGATTCCTGGGAATCCCTGAGTCCCATCCAAGAGGTCCATGAGGTCAAACTATTTGTTGAAACAGCACTAAGGTGTTATTTGCCCTTTTTCACTGTGTTGATGTTTGCACTCATGGTGTTAAGAACAGTGGTGGTTAAAACTGATGGCATCAAGCAGTCATTGTACCTTCAACCCTGTTCATCATTAACAGAAAACAATAATAAGGCCAGTTTCACTTAACATCCTTGATGAAGCAATAAAAATTATACATTTTATTAATTTTCAACCCTGGAATATTATGTGTGATGAAATGGGAAGTAGACACCAGGCACTTCCGAAGTATATACCGAAGTATGGTGGATGTTGCCAGAAAAGTCATGGATATGATTGTTTGAGCTGTGAGTTGAACTAGCCACTTTTTTCATGGAACATCGTGTTTATTTGTAAGAATGACTGACAGACATGGTTAGTCAGACTTGGGAATGTGGCTGGCATTTTCTCAGAAATGAACAGTGAACCTGCCACTTCAAGGAAAGCCAGATATTTCTTACCAGTGAAAAAAATTTGAGTTTTTGAGAGAAAATTAGAATTTTGGAAAACTTGTATTCACCACTGTGATCTTACTTGACAGCTTCCCAATGGCTGCACTTTTCTGATGCATCAGTGGGGATATTAATGTGACGTTTGGATATTGCACAGTAAAATATGTCAACATTTGGAAGATACACATAACTAAGTGAACCAGTATTTTCTACGTGACCAGTACATGCAAATTATACCCTCAAGTTGCAGGATAGGCCCATGGATTTTAACATAACAGAATATGAGAAGTTCATTGATAAGATTTCATATTTGACATTGCAACTAACGTTTAAGAAATCTTCATTGAATTTTGTGTTGCATTAAAGGATATCCACAATTCTGGAAAAGCTGTTGGAATATTCTTGATAGATATAACGAACGTGAACTAAGAGTCTTTGGTGTGCTCAGTAATTTTTTAGGGTGTAAAAACTTATTGAGAACTGTGTTAGAGTATATGGGAACATGGCCTGTGGAGTTGTATTGTCGGCGTTTGATTCTAGGCTTTATTATTAGTTAATTGTGACTTTTGGCAAATTACTTGAATTTTCCGTTCCAGTTTCCTCATGTATAAAACAGGGGTGATAATAGTAGCAAGGGTTTTATGAGGGTGAATAAATTAATAGATATGAAGTACTTACAACTGTGCCTGGAACATGGTATGTTTTATGCTATCATTGTTGTTATTTCTGTGAAAAATGAGGATTTTGCTCTCACATCTCCTAGCCATAGCTGTCCTGACACTTTCTCCTTCCTGCCTTCCTACCAGTACAACCAGTTACAATTTGTGTTTAAATTAGGGTTTAGTATGTATTATCTAACCCTATAGATATTTTTCATGAATTGCCATATGGTGTGTTAGGGCCATATTTCCTTTCTTGCACGACTTTTGTTTTTCCTGTGGTTAATAAGTACCTTTTTTTTTGGTTTAGTCTTTTAATTTATCATGATGGACTATCTTTCACTGTGGATTGTTGAGGACATTATAGTTTTGTTGAAGTTTTCTTCCTTATTTCATGGGGTCTCATTTTGCTACCTAATTATTTTAGGTTCTGGCTCATACTCAAATCTTTCTTCAGATGCCTAGTGATCCTTGACTCTGTTCACATTTGAAGGTGCGACACTTTAAAAACTGACTGGGAGCTAACTGTGTGTGTTCTGGCTCTGTTGGCTGGTGGATTTCCATGTAGGACAACAGGGCCACTTTTTCAGTGAAGGAACTCCCAAATATTAGAATCCTGTGGGTATTTTCTCTTTGGCAGATCTGTTTTCTTTGAGGGAATTCCTGGGGGTGTAAACCTGAGCCCTAGAACCGTGGAAGGCAAATGTGGAAAGTGGCTGGAAGTCATTGAGAAGACTTGGACAAACTGTTTTCAGTACAGGGCCTCCTATCCTTAGCTGTTTAGATCTCATAGAGTCCTAAATCTCTGTGTTCCCTCCAAAACACAAAGGTTCTTTCCTATTTGTGGAGAGATCTGTGGGTTCACGTGCTACTGATACAGCTTCAACATTGACCTGGACCCTTGTTTCAGACATATTGAATATCTGATGCTTTAGATAACCTGAGCCTTTCTGGGGGTCTCTAGCGAGTCTGCTTGTTTCCTGTTATCAGACCACCCTAAGGAGCCCCTGTCAGTTTCAGCTTTCTCTGGACTAAGTCAGTTTTTGTTTGGTGACATTCCATATCTGCTGTTGATTTTTCTCTTTTTTTTTTTTTTCTTAAGGATATACGTACACATATGTACGTAAACACATCCCCACACATATCATATGACTGTACTTATTAAAAGAATTGCTGGAATATATAGTTGTAGTATCTAGCATTGAGATATTCAAGAATGAAAACAAGAGTAGTGGAGGAAAGATGAGGGGTATATATTGCAAAATGATCACCACGCATAGTTACAAATTCTTTTTTCCCTGTGATGAGAACTTTTAAGATTTACTCTTTTAGCAACTTTCAAATATGCAATACAGTATTATTAATCATAGTCACCATGCTGTACATTATATCCATGACTTATTTATTTTATAACTGAAAGTTTATACCTCTTGACCCCCTTCACCTATTTTTTACACACTCCCAACAACCAGCCACCAATCTGTTCTCTGTATCTGTGAGCTTGGTTTGATTTTTTTGTTTTCTTTTGTGTGTTTGTCTTAGATTCCACAGATAAGTGAGATCATATGTATTTGTCTTTCTCTGATTGACTGACTTAGCGTAAGACCCTTGAAGTCCATATGTGTTGTTGCAAATGGCAAGGTTTCATTCTTATGGCCGAATAATATTCCATTGTGTGTATACCACAATTTCTTTATCCATTCATTCATCAAGCGACAATTAGGTTGTTTCCATATCTTGGCTGTTGTAAATAATACTGTGTTGAACGTGGGTGTACATATATCTTTTTGAGTTACTGTTTTCCTTTGATTAAGTACCCAGAAGTAGAGTTTCTGGATCATATAGCGCTTCTTAATTTTTTGAGGAACCTCCATACCATTCTCCATAGTGGCTGCACCAATTTGCATTCTGACCAACAGTGCACAAGGGTTCCCTTTTCTCCACATCTTCACCAACACTTGTTATCTCTTGTGTTTTCAATAATGGCCATTCTGACAGGTATGAGGTGATATGTCATTGTGGTTTTGATTTGCATTTTCCAGATGATTAGTAATGCTGAGCACCTTTTCATGTACCTGTTGACCATCTGTATGTCTTTGGAAAAATGCCTATTCAGATCCTCTGCCCATTTTTTAATCAGATTGGTTTTCTGCTGTTGAGTTGAAATGAGTTCTTTTTATATTTTGGACATTAACCCCTTATCAGACGTATGATTTGCAAATTTGCTTCCGTTTGGTAGGTTGCCTTTTCATTTTGTTGATGATTCTCTGCTGTGCACAAGCTTTTTAGTTTGATATAGTCCCACTTGTTCGTTCTTGCTTTTGGTGCCTTTGCTTTTGGTGTCAAATCCAAAAAATCATCACCAAGACTTATGTCAAGTTGCTTACCACCTATTTTCATCTAGGAGTTTTACAGTTTCAGGTCTTATGTTCAGATCTTTAATCCATTTTGTGTATGGGGTAAGATAGTGGTCCAGTTTCATTCTTTTTTGTATCTGTTCAGTTTTCCCAACACCGTTTATAGAAGAGACTGTCCTTTTCTCATTGTATAGGCATACCCCCTTTTATTGTGCTTTACTTTATTGTGCTTTGCATTTTTTTAAATAAATTTATTTATTTATTTTTGGCCGCGTTGGGTCTTCGTTTCTGTGCGCGGGCTTTCTCCAGTTGCGGCAGGCGGGGGCCATTCTTCGCTGCGGTGCGCGGGCCTCTCACTATCGCGGCCTCTCTTGTCGTGGAGCACGGGCTCTAGGCGCACGGGCTTCAGTAGTTGTGGTCCACAGGCTCTAGAGCGTAGGCTCAGCAGTTGTGGCACGCGGGCTTAGTTGCTCCGCGGCATGTGGGATCTTCCTGGACCAGGGCTCGAACCCGTGTCCCCTGCATTGGCAGGCGGATTCTTAACCACTGAGCCACCAGGGAAGCCCCCCCCTTTTTTTTTTTTCTTTTTTTTTTTTTTTTTTTAACAAATTGAAGGTTTGTGGCTACCCTGCGTCGAGCAAGTCTACTGGCACCATTTTTCCAACAGTATTTGCTCACTTTGTATCTCTGTGTCACATTTTGGTAATTCTTGCAACATTTCCAACTTTTTCATTATTATCTTTTATTATCATTATATTATATCATATCATTACTATTAGGGTGATCAGTGATATTTGATATTACTATTGTAATTGTTTTAGGGCGCCACGAACTGCACCCATATAAGATGGCGAACTTAATCGATAAATGCTGTGTGTTTGTGTGTGTGTGTGTGTTCAAACTGCTCCACCAACCTGCCGTTCCCCCATCTCTCTCTCTCTCCTTAGGCCTTCCTATTCCCTGAGAATAACACTATTGAAATTAGGCCTTTAACTGTTCAAGTGAAAGGAAGAGTTGCACATCTCTCACTTTAAATCAAAAGCAAGAAATTATTAAGCTTAGTGAGGAAGGCATGTCAAAAGCTGAGATAGGCTGAAAGCTAGGCTTCTTGGTCAAACAGTTAGCCAAGTTGTGAATGCAAAGGAAAAGTTCTTGGATGAAATTAAAATTTCTACGCTAGTGAACACACAAATGATGAGAGAGCAAAACAGTCTTATTGCAGATATGGAGAAAGTTTTAGTGGTCTGGATAGAAGATCAAACCAGCCACAACATTCACTTAAGCCAGGGCCTAATCAAGAGTATGGCCCTAATTCTCTTCAGTTCTATGAAACCTGAGAGAGGTGAGGAAGCTGCAGAAGAAAAGTTTGAAGCTAGCGGATGTTGGCTCCTGAGGTTTAAGGGAAGAAGCTGTCTCCATAACATAAAAGCAAGGTGAAGCAGCAAGTTATCCAGGAGATAGATCTAGCTAAGATAATTAATGAAAGTGGCTGCACTAAACAACAGATTTTCAATATAGATGAAACAGCTTTACATTGGAAGAAGATGCCATCTAGGGCTTCCATAACTAAAGAGTAGAAGTCAATGCCTGGCTTCAAAGCTTCAAGGACGGGCTGACTCTCTTGTTAAGGGCTAATGCTGCTGGTGACTTGAAGTTGAATTCAAAGTTTATTTACCATTCTGAAAATCCTAGGGCCCTTAAGAGTTGTGCTAAATCTATTCTGCCTGTGCTCTAAAAATGGAACAACAAAGCCTGGATGATAGCATATCTGATTACAGCATGGTTTACTGAATATTTTAAGCCCTCTATTGAGACCTACTGCTCAGTAAAAAGATTCCTTTCAAAATATTCCTGCTCATTGACAGTGCACTTGGTCACCCAAGAGCTTTGATGGAGATGTACAATGTGATTCACGTTGTCTTCATGCGTGCTAACACAACTTCTATTCTGCAGCCCATGGATCAAGGAATAATTTTGATTTTCAAGTCTTATTATTTAAGATATACATTTTGTAAGCCTATAGCTGCCATATATGGTGGTTCCTCTGGATCTGGGCAGAGTAAATTGAAAACATTCTGGAAAGGATTCATCGTTCTAAATGCCATTAAGGACATTCATGATCATGGAAAGGGATCAGAGATCAAAATATCAACATTAATAAGAGTTTGGAAGAAGTTGATTCCAACCCTCATGGATGACTTTGTGGGGCCCAAGACTTTGAGGGGTTCAAGGAAGTAACTGCAGATGTGGTAGAAATAGAGAATTAGAAGTGGAGCCTGAAGATGTGACTGAATTGCTGCCATCTTATGATAAAACTTTAATGGATGAGGAGCTGCTTCTTATGGATGAGCAAAGAAAGTGGTTTCTTTTTTTTTTTTTAAAGGAATTCCTTTATTTTTATTATTTATTTTATTTATTTTTGGCTGTGTTGGGTCTTCGTTTCTGTGCAAGGGCTTTCTCCAGTTGCGGCAAGCAGGGGCCACTCTTCATCGCGGTGCGCGGGCCTCTCACTATCGCGGCCTCTCTTGTTGCGGAACACAAGCTCCAGACGTGCAGGCTCAGTAGCTGTGGCTCACGGGCCTAGTTGCTCCGCGGCATGTGGGATCTTCCCAGACCAGGGCTCGAACCCGTGTCCCCTGCATTGGCAGGCAGATTCTCAACCACTGCACCACCAGGGAAGCCCAGAAAGTGGTTTCTTGAGATGAAATCTATTCCTGGTAAAGATGCTTTGAAGACTGTTGAAATGATGACAAGGGATTTAGAATATTACATAAACATAGTTGATAAATCAGCTGCAGAGTTTGAGAGGATTGGCTCTAATTCTGAATGAAGTTCTCCTGTAGGTAAAATGGTGTCAAACAGCATTGCCTGCTACAGAGAAATCGTTTGTGAAAGAAAGTCAATCTATGTGGCAAACTTCATTGTTGTCTTATTTTAGGAAATTGCCACAGACACCCTAACTTTGAGCAGCCACCACCCTGGTCAGTCTTTGAGGCAAGACCCTCCACCAGCAAAAAGATTGCTGCTCACTGAAGGCTCAGATTGATGGTTAGCATTTTTTAGCAATAAAGTTTTTTAATTAAGGTATGTACGCTGTTAGACATAATGCTGTTGCGCACTTAATAGAATACAGTATGGTGTGAACATAACTTGTACATGGACTGGGAAACCGAAACATTTGTGACTTGCTTTACTGCAATATTCACTTTATTGTGGTGACCTGGAACATAACCCACAGTGTCTCCAAGTTATGCCTGTAGATTCTTGGTTCCTTTGTTGTAAGTTAATCGACCATATATGGGTTGGCTTATTTCTGCGCTCCCTATTCTGTTCCATTGATCTATGTGTCTTTTTCTGTTTTGATTACTATAGTATTATAGTTTGAAATCAGGGTGCATGATGCCTCCGGCTCTGTTGTTCTTTCTCAAAATTGCTTTGGCTCTTCAGGGCCTTTTGTGGTTCCATACAAGCTTTAGGATTGTTTGTTTCATTTCTGTGATAAATGCTGTTGGAATTTAGACAGGGATTGCAGTGAATCTGTAGATTGCTTTGGGTAGTATGGACATTTTAACAATATTATTTCTTCCAGTCCATGAGCACAAAATATCTTTCCATTTATTTGTGTCTTTTTCAATTCCTTTCATCAGTGTCTTATAGTTTTCAGGATGCAAGTCTTTCAGTTCCTTGGTTGAATTTATTCCTAAGTGTTTTATTCTTTTTGATGAAGTTGTAAACGGGATTGCTCTCTTAATTTCTCTTTCTGATAATTCTTTATTTGGGTGTAGAAACACAACATTTTTGTATGCTTATTTTGTATTCTGCAATTTTACCGAATTTGTTTATTCTAGCAGTTTTTTGGTGTAGTCGTTTTCTATATATAATATGTATCTGCAAATAGTGACAGTTTTCCTTTTCCCTTTCCAGTTTGCATGCCTTTTGTTTTCTTTTTCTTTCTTTCTTTTTTTTTTTTTTTTTTTTGCCTAATTGCTACTTCTTGATCTTTAAGTGTTACGGCATTAGTTATTGACTTCCCATTGTGTTCAGTGGAAAGTTAGCCCTCTTTCTTCCTCATACCTTTTATCGTAAATGTATGTGTGCACTTCCCATCCTCTATAACTTCCCAATAGATTGGTTCCATCAATATTCAGATGTTTACCTTATTATGACCATGTATGTTCTTCTGCCCTGTTTTTCCTCATGCGTTTGTCTTACTCTGTCCCTTTAACTCTTCCTGGACCCCCATGGCGTCCCATTCCTGTGCCTGTCCATCGCAGCAAAGCTCCCTGAACAGCCATCTGTCCTGTCTTGCTCCGCTTCCTCCCCTCCCATTCTCTCTACTGTAGCCACTCCAGTCGGACTTTTGTTTCTACCACTCCATGGAGAAGACTCTTGTCACCATTGATCACAAATGGCCCGCATCTTGGCCAAGACAAAGATTAAGTCTAAGTTTGCATCCTACGCAACCTTGCCTCGGCTTTTGACTGAGTTTAGCTACTCCCTCCTTGAAGCGCTTTCTTTGCTTTGTTTCTGGGATACCACACTGACCTGATTTTCTTCCTGTGTCACTGTCATCCGTTCCTGTGTTTCATTTGCTTATTCCACCCCTTCCAGTTTTCCCCTCACAAATGCTTGAGCTCCCCCAGGGCTCTCCTCTGCCCCCTTTTCTTTGCTTTCCTTAGGTAAACTAATCCTTTCCCATGGCTTTGAACATCAATTATAGGCTGATGACTCAAATGTCTAACATTGGCCCAGAGTTCTGTAGAGCTCCAGACTTAGATACCCAGTTGCCTATTCAACATCTCCCTTTGGGTGTTCCAGTAAGCATTTCGAGTGTTACATGGCCACAGCCAAACTCCAGGTTTCCATTCCCCACGAGATCCTCTGGTTCACTTCCTCATCTCAGTACACGCTGTCATCCAGTCGCTCAGGCCAACGACCTACCAATCTTCCTCGGTTCCTTCCTTTTTTTTTCCTTTTCATCTCCCACATCCAACCCATCATTACCTTTTGGCTTCATTTCAAAAACCTATCTGTAATTCCTCACGTCCCCCAGCTCCACTGCCACAACCCTAATGTGATTTCTACCTGAATCACCAGCTGCTTCTTCATAACTGGTCTCCTTATTTCCCTCCTTCCCTGGTCCGTCCACCATCCCACAGAGCAGTCCAAGAGATACTTTTAAAGAAAGAATCCGATCATTCACTCTGCCTCTTAAAACCTTCCCGTGGCTTCCTGTTATGCCTTGAATTAAACTCAAACCCCATCTTGAAGCCTTGAGTGCCCTCCCTGATCTGAGCCCTGCCTACCCCTATTCTCAGCTCCCCATCTCCTGCCATTTTCTGGGCATGCTGGCCTTCTTTCTGCTGCATCCTCTTTCCATCTCAGGGCCTTTGCTCTTGTTCCGCCTTGTTCTTGCAGAATGCCTCCCTCCCCCAGTATCTTCCCTTAACTACCACTTTCTGTTGCAGTTCCAACTCAGATGTTACTCCTGATAGAGCGCTGTCCTGACTCAAGTAAAGCAGCACTGTTATTACTAAATCACACTCCTTTTTTACCTTCTCAGTGGCACCTCTTGTACCTGAAACTATATTAATATGTTTTCAGAGTTTCACTCTAGAATGTAATTTCCCCCTGTATCCTGAGCCCCTTGAATAGTTTCTGGTACATGGAAAGAATGTTGACTGACCGATGTAATTCCTAAGACAAAAGCATCAGAAAAGCAGTCCGTTTTGAATGCTTCCTTTATTTTCTGTACATGAGCATTGTTCTCTTTCTCCGTCAGGAAACAGAGAAACAACAGTTTTGACTGGGGAACCTTTAATTTGTTTAAAGCAGTATTTCAAAATGCTCCCAACTCCTAGCACATTAAACCTAACACTCCCATGTTCAAATATAAGTACAAAAAATGTACATTCAACGTAAATTGTATGACTTTGGGATAAACCCTTTCTTTCTCTATATCTCAGTTAGGTAAGAGTTGACCACCAGCTTTTTATAAATGTTATGCGCTGTTTATGTCGTAAAGGTTTACATCATCAACCATATTTGAATTTTAAATGTTGTGTTATTATGCAACAGAGTTTGCTTTATGAAGGTATTTAACTGGGGATAGAATCCAGTGTGTGAGCAGATTCACCGTCAAACATGGCTTCAAGGTTTTAACTGATTTTTCTCCATATGATATCTTAAAGGGAGGTAATTTTTTTACTTTACTTTCGCCTGTTAGCATAATTTTTTAAATTGGTATAAGCTCCAAATCAGTGGAAATACGTTAGTCTAAATAATAAAGGGGGAAAAAAAACCCCAGAGAACCTAACCAGTAATTTATTTTATAGGTAACAGAAGTATTAAATTGTATATTGCTTACACTTATCTGGCACTTCTATCCCTGCTAATACCAATTTAATTTGACGACTCTTTGGTTGAAATCCTGTTAGAGTTTCCAGAGAGCTCCTGTGCTTAGACCATTTTTTAACTATTTGGCTTTGTAGTTTCAGTGAATGGCTAGCTTTTAGCTCTAAGGAAGTAAGCTCCCATGACATCAGGAAGATTTAGCTGGTGGGGCGCCAGAGGGGAGAGGGTATATGTGGGTGGGTGTCTAAGCTACTTCAGAACGTCTGTATGTTGTTCTGGCCCCTGGGGAGAGGGTGTGTCTGGATGGAAATGAATAGAGACTAGGTTGGATGGAACTAGTTACGCTGAGACCTACATGTGACAAAGGTGCCATGCAGATCATTTTCTAAGGATATTTTTGGAAAACTTTGGTAAAATTTCCAAATAGACAAGTTCTTCCTATCCCTTCTTCCTTAGCCCTATCTCCAGGATTTGATGGTTTCTTGTGATCTCCGTATAGTCTGTCTCTCTCTCTCTCTTTTTTTTTTTATGTTGTTCTTATTGGATAAACTCTCTGCTAACTGTACAGACATAAAATTCTTACTACTGATTTTAATTTTTATTTTGTATGCAATTTTTAAAGGTTACACTCCATTTAGTTATTACAAAATATTGGCTATATTCCCTGTTTTGTACAATACATCCTTGTAACGTGTCTTACATCCAATACCTCGTACCTCCCGTTCCCCCACCCCTATATTGCCCCACCCCAGCCCCATAACAGCTAGTTTGTTCTCTATATCTGTGAGTCTGTTTCTTTTGTGTTATATTCACAAGTTTATTGTGTTTTTTAGATTCCACATATAAGTGATATTATACAGTATTTGTCTTTCTCTGTCTGACTTATTTCACTTAGCATAATGCCCTCCAAGTCCATCTGTGTTGCTGCAAATGGCAAAATGTCATTCTTTTTTATGGCTGAGTAGTATTACATTATACACATATACCACATCTTCTTTATCTGTTGATGGGCACTTAGGTTGCTTCCATATCTTGGCAATTGTAAGTAATGCTGCTATGAACATTGGGGGTGCATGTATCTTTTCGAATTAGTGTTTTTGTTTTTTTCAGGTGTATATCCAGGAGTGGAATTGCTGGGTCATATGGTAGTTCTATTTTTAGTTTTTTGAGAAACCTCCATACTGTTTTCCACAGTGGCTGCACCAATTTACATTCCCATCAGCAGTGTACGAGGGTTCCCTTTTCTCCACATCCTCGCCAGTGTTTGTTATTTGTGGTCTTTTTTTTTTTTTTTTTTTTGGCCACGCCACAGGGCATGCAGGGTCTTAGTTCCCAGATCAGGGATCGAACCTGCACCCCCTGTGTTGGAAGTCCAGGGTCTTAACCACTGGACCACCAGGGAAGTCCCTATTTGTGGTCTTTTCGGTGATAGCATCCTGACAGTTGTGAGGTGATATCTCATTGTGGTTTTGATTTGCATTTCCCTGATGATTAGCGACGTTGAGCATCTTTTCATGTGCCTACTGGCCATCTGCATTTCTTCTTTGGAAAAATGTCTATTCAGTTCTTCTGCCCATTTTTTAAGGGATTAATATCCAACAGATGTAAGCAACTCGTGCAGCTCAACGTCCATATAGTCTCTTAAACTGGCCTCTCAAACATTTTGTGCGGAACCTCTTTCCCTTTCACATTTGATTCGCTGAGGCTATCTCAGGTTATGGGCTCTCAGTTATAAAAGAGGGTCCTTAACCACCCCTCCCACTTCCCCCCCTCCCCCCGCCCCCAGAAAGAATCCTTTTAAAGATTGTTAAGCCCTCAAATAATTGGGATGTGTTTTGTCTGGGTGCCTTTTTAAAGTGCTTTCCATCTCCTCCAGATTTCTCCTGTCTGGTCCATGGGCTTGTCAGTATCAGTACTGGCCAGCCTATAGCTCCACATTTATACTTCCCATGTAGCTATTGCCCTTTGCTCAGATTAAGGAGGAGAGAGGAGAAACGAAGATGATGGCCGTACACCGAATATTCAGACTAAGAGTATGTGATTCATGGGAGGAGAGGCTCTGCTCTATTAACTCTGCTCTTCGAAAATTCTATCTTTGGTTTGATTTATAATGTCCTCTGCTTCTGTATTTTCACAGGGCAGCCCTGTTTTATATCGAAATGTTCATTCTTTAAGAGAGCAAATATCTGCCTTCCAGTCAGCTTTTCACTCCATAAAGGAAAATGAGAAAATGACTGACTGTCCTGAATTCTCAGAGACGGAAGGAGAGTTCAAGACCACAGCCTCGAGTGAGTAGAAAGAAGGGCTTTAGTATTTATTCAGACCATCCTCAGTGTAAAGAAGATTTAGTTCTACAGTGTGAAAGCAGTCTTTTCTGAGTAGAGCTGTACTTTTCAATAGGGCCTACCATTTAAAATTTGGGACATTTCACACAAAAATCTGGATTTCTGGTTTCTCTTGAAAAAACATGATATCAAGCATTTCTGAGCCTACGTCTTAACATTTCCACGTGGCCACAATTAAGTGCTAAGTGTTATAATGTCGAAGCCAATGGGCTCATTTCATCTTTAGAATAGGGCATGTGGTAGATTTGAGTGCACAAAGCTTGATTTTTTTAGAGGATTATTATTAAGTTTGGCAAGCATTTACATGAATACCAAACTCCCAACCCTGATATTATAAACAGATACATTCAGTCTGACATCTTAATAGCCTGCCATATTCTTTACCATAACTTTTAGATTGTAATTTATTTGGTAATATTTTTCTGTCACTTTTGATTTTCCAATCGCAAAGCATTGCAAACACCAGAACTAGAAAAAATCTTGGTCTTGCTGTAACCACCATAACCCTAAAGTTCCAAATGGTTTTGTTTGGTTTCTTGAACTATCTGCAAGTACATTTCAACACCTCCTTGGGTGCAGGGCATTGTTACTCAAGACAAATCCAGTTCATCTACCTCTGCAGTACATGACCTGCTCCGACGTACTCATTTTTATTTGTAATTTGTAACTTACCTATTCTTCAGTTTTTATCTGAGCTTTTAAATATTTTATTTACATCATTACTAAAGTTCTATAGACAATTAAATTCCCTTTTTGTACGTAGGAAGAACTGTGGCTGTATCTTTCATAAAATCATACACGGTCAAAGCAGAACCAATATTAGAACATAACCACATCCTTTAAAATGTTCAAAAGAAAAGGTTTCATTCTAAACTTAAAAATAGAATGAGATACTATATCAAAAATGCAAATGTATCTTGGCGTATCTTTGTACATTTTAAAGTCTGAAAAAAGTCAATTCTAATAATTAAATTTTTATCTTTTTAGCAGTCATGTTCTTTTACTTTTCAGTTAGATTTCCTTTTTTGAATAAAAAATGTACTACTAGAGTTTTCATTGATAAAGTATTTAGGCTCAAGCATTAAATTTTACTAAAATTATTAGGATATACACAATTTTCAAATGATGCTGTAAAAGAAAATATTGAAGCCTGTGTTGTTTTGTTTTTATTTTGTTTTGTGTACCTAGCCAAAAAGGAGAGTCTTGGTGAATGTCAACAGTGTGAGTTCCCTGCAAACTTGTCATCCAAGCGACAGAGAACATCCTCTCCGAGCAGCTCTGATGGAAATCTAACTGATGCCTTTGGTCTCCAGATACACAATGTTGCTGCTTTTCCCTTTACAGATAGACAGTGTGCTGTTGAAACTTCTGCAAATCTCTCTGAGGTAATTCACTTATTGGAAACATAGGAAAATGAAGCTTTGGATTTCTGGCTAGTCAGTTTTAGGACTGACTGTCAAGGCCCTTTTGCAATTACAGTACTTATGTAAATTGTATTGCTGTATTTTATCTGGGTTTTAAATTGTGTATATGTGTGTGTGTGTGTGTGTGAGAGAGAGAGAGAGAGATTTCCTGCTTGTTAAATTTTTTTTGTGGTTGGTTGGCTTATTGGTTATTAGAGACAGTTTCGATTAACATGTTGCTTTTGATATGAAAAAGACTTTATGAAAAGATGAAGCCCTGTGGTCTTCTATTTTTGAGGTCTTGTTGTAGGTACCAATGGTACAATGGTGAGAAAGTCACGGTCCTGCCCTTGAACAGCTTTTTGTCTGCTGGGGAAGACAGACATATGAGCACCTAATTTACACAAAACTGGTAAATGAGGTGAAGATTATACTTGGGCTGTACCCCTCAGGTCTGGGGGTCTGGCATTTCTCCCTTGCTGCCCCTCACTGGTTTAATACCAGCTGGAAAGCATGGTGCCGTTTAGCGATTTCTCCCTTGCTCTCCCCACTTCGTTCAAGTAGCTGTAGGGATTTTTTTGTTGCTTATAACTACCTAGAGGCTGTCAACATCATCAAAAGATGATAACCAACGTGAACTGAATAATACCGTTAAGTGACTTCCCTGGCGGTCCAGTGGTTAAGACTCCTCGCTTCCACTGCAGGGCGCGCTGGTTCTATCCCTAGTTGGGGAACTAAGACCCCGCGTGCTGCACGGAGCGGCCAAAAATATATGTATAATAATAATAATCATACTTTTGAAGATCCTTGACCTTCACACAAATGTAAATGGGGATCTAGTTCTCGCACGACCCTTAGTTCTGGTTTGATACAGCAGGTTTCTGTTTTTTTAGTGAGAGAAGACACCTAATGCCGGTAGAGTGGAAGCTTTTTTCCTGCACCTTCTCTGTCATGTAGATCCAGTACATGTCCTGTTGACCTTATCTAGACTGGCTTAATAAATGCTTGATGGTCATTAGGGTTGACCATCAGGGCCACCGTGGGTTTCATGTGTATCTCAGAGATGCTTATAATCTCCACTCTCTCTGCTCTGTTCTAGTAGATATGAAATCATCATCTGACAGTAATTTTTCTTATCAGAGCTTCCATTAATTTTTGGCCATACACCATGATTTACAAGTGGTTTTTACATTAATATGAGTGTGTTTTCTATCCTGGCCATTGATGGTTTTCCTTTTCTAGCTATTGATACCTTCTGTTGTTTGATTAGTAATTATATTTTTCGTTATTTTGAGAATTTCCTCTTTAAAGAAAGCGTTGGCTGGTCCGAATGCAGTGGTGTTTACAATTAATTGATCACAGCCAGTTACAGATTTCTTTGTTCCTTCTTCACTCCCACTGCTTCACTTGACTAGCCTTTAGAAAAAAAAGAAAGCAGTTAACATAGTTTTCTAGACTTCAAACAATAAGGCAGCAAAAATGTGCCCTATCAACGTTTCCTAGGGAACTGAAAATTGTTGGGTAGGATGTTTTGGAGGTAATTAGAATGAATGCTCTGTTTTTAGTTCGATTCCTATATACTTCCGTAAGAATTAACTAGATAATGAAGGCGATGGATTGATTGATTTAATATCAGATTTCCAGATAATCTATAATGCTTACTCAAATCTTTATAAAAATATCAGTAATCCTGTATGTAGTAAAATTTAATACTTCTTTACTCTTTTTTTTCTCCAAGAAATCTTCTGAATCTGGTTTAAATCTACAGTCTAGATGTTTAGTTGGAGAGTATCCTCTACTTTCAGAGCTCACAGAGGCTTCAAGTGGTAAGTATTTCATTTTTCCTTAGTACATGTGCCCATTCACCCATTGAAATGTTTGTTCAACAGACATTTATGCTTGGTTTACCTATGTGCTAACATTTGGGAAAACTAAAACCATTCCTTACATTTTAGGAGCTCATGGTATATTAGAAATGTTTTAGAATTCTTGTTACGTGAGAGATGACATTTTCTTTTCTGAATTACTACCAATAAGAATTAGTGAAATATTTCCAAGCTGATAGAATCTGTTATAAAGGATAGGATTATACCAATAGCTCATACAGCTCAATATCAAAAAAAAAAACAACAACCCTATCAAAAAATGGGTAGAAGACCTAAATAGACAGTTCTCCAAAGAAGACATACAGATGGCCAGTAGGTACATGAAAAGATGCTCAACATCACTAATTATTAGAGAAATGCAAATTAAAACTACAATGAGGTATCACCTCACACCAGTCAGAATGGCCATCATCAAAAAGTTTACAAACAATAAATGCTGGAGAGGGTGTGGATAAAAGGGAACCCTCCTACATTGTTGGTGGGAATATAAATTGGTGCAGCTATGGAGAACAGTATGGAGGTTCCTTAAAAAACTAAAAATAGAGCTACCATATGATCCAGCAATTGCACTCCTGGACATATATCCAGAAAATACAAAAACTGTAATTTGAAAAGATACATGCACCCCAGTGTTCATAGCAGCACTATTTATAATAGCCAAGACATGGAAGTAACCTAAATGTCCATCAACAGATGAATGGATAAAGACGTGGTATATGTATACAATGAAATATTACTCAACCATAAAAAAGAATGAAATAATGTCATTTGCAGCAACATGGATGGACCTAGAGATTATCATAAAGTCAGAAAGAGAAAGACAAATACCATGTAATATCACTTATATGTAGTATCTAAAAACCTGATACAAATGAACTTATTAACAAAAAAGAAACAGATTCACAGTCATAGAAAACAAACGTATGGTTACCAAAGCGTAAAGGGGTGGGGGGAGGGATAAATTAGGAGCTTGGGATTAACAGATACACAGTACTATATATAAAATAGATAAACAGCAGGGCCCTACTGTATAGCACAGGGAACTATGTTCAATATAAAAAGAAAGAATAGGATCTCTAAACATTTAACAAGTATATTTTGTTAGAGAAAACACTACACGTGATTTTTTTGGTTTTTAAGTATGTGAAAAGGGACCAGCATTCAATATGCTTGTATTGAATGGAAGTCACCATAAGGTATTAGGTTTACTTTCAACATACCTGTGTCTTTATCTTTAAATAAAACTCTTGTATATGTATAGCTGGCCCTTGCTTTTTTGTCAATCCTGAGAATTTCTGCCTTTTAATGGGCGTATTTGGTACATTAACCTTTCAAGTCATTATTGAAATGGTTTTATTTAAATCTGCCATTTAAAAAAAAATTTTATCCACGGGGCTTGCAGAATCTTCGTTCCCTGACCAGGGATTGAACCCAATCCCTCAGCAGTGAAAGTGCGAAGTCCTAACCACTGGACCACCAGAGAATTCCCTAAATCTGCCATTTCTTTCATACATTTTCTGTTCTATTTTTTGTTTTCCCTCCTCTCGTCTATTGGGCTTATTTGAAATTTTAGAAATCCATTTATCCATTACCTTCTAAACCATACCTCATTGCATCTTTTGTTTTGTTTTGTTTTGTTTTAATGGTTACTCTAAGGACTGTGGTATATACATCCTTAGATTTTCACAGCCTTCTTAGAGTTAATGTACAACTTCAGGTGAAATACAGAAACTTTACAAACTGTATAGATCTACTTCCTCTCCTCCCACCCATGTCTTTTATGGTCCTTTTACACTATAGATGTCATCTATACTATATTTATATTCATTTTAAACCCCACAAGATAAGGTTTTTTTGTTTTAAACCACCATGTGTATTGGGAAATATGTGTATATTGGAAATAGCCTTTTATAGTTACCCAGATAGGTACCATTTCTGGTGCTTTTCATTCCTCGCTGAAGATCTAAGTTTTTGTCTGGTATCATTTCCCTTCAACCTGAAAAAGAACTTCCTTCAGCATGTCTTGTGGTGCACATCTGCTCTGACTTCTTAATTTTAATCATGAGATGGATGGATGGATAGATGGGGCAGAGAGCAGGGTTATGAGTTTGTTACCTGGATGAAATAAGATGATTTTGCCTTCAGCAATTCTTACCAATTCTCTTGCTTTACTCTAATGGGACTTTGTCTTAGGAGTGACATATTCTTTGACAGTGGTTATAGAATGTATGAAGTATGGTCATTAAAAACTGTCATCATACCTAACACCTCCCTGTACAATCTGTCTTCTTGGGAACATCACAACGAGGGCCAACGTATCCCATTTTAACGCCCCTCTAGGCCCTAAGCAGGAACATTGTATAAGACAGGAAAAGACAAATCTCCCATAGGTGGTGGGGCCTTGATTAAAGGAGTCTAGTGCTGATTCCAGTGTTTTATTTTAAACTGGTTATCTGGTGGCACCCCAGAGGTTATTATATCTCAGACGGTGCACCTTTAGGAAGAGGGAAGAGGTCTTATAAAGTGGGATACTTCAAAAACAAACACACATAGAAAAAGAGCTCAGATTTCTGGCTACCAGAGGCCGGGGGTGGGGGGAATTGGAGGGAGGCAGGTAAAAGGTAAAGGCTTCCAGTTATAAAATAAATAAGTGGTAGGGATGTCATGCACAACATGATAAATATAATGAACACTGCTGTATGTTATATACGAAAGGTGTTAAGAGAGCAAATCCTAGGAGTTCTCATCACAAGGGGAAAAAAATTTTTCTATTTCATGCTGTATCTGTATGAGGTGATGGATATTCACTAAACTGACTGTGGTCATCACTTCATGGTGCGAGTAAGTCAAATCATTATGTTGTACACCTTGTATCTCAATAAAACTGGACGAAAGAAAAGTAACCCCTCTAAATACTGACGGCTATAAAAAAACCTGTTACCCTTCAAACAAAAACAACAACAACAAAATAAATAAAATGCAAGTCACACTGTGTCACTCCCCTCAAAATCTCTCACTGGCCTCCCAGCATACTCAGGATAGAATCCAGTCCACCCACTTCCTACTAGGCCACACCTGGCCTGGTCCTTAGCCTTGGCTCTGAGCTTGTGGCTTAGCTGTCTTCTTGCTTGCTCTGTTCCAGTCACTCTGGCCTTGCCCCACCTCTTATACGTCACTGGTCTTTGCACTTGGCTTTGAGCGTATGTATAATCTTCCCTAGACACATGTGCGGCTCGCTTCTTCACTGTGTTCAGATGCCTGCTCGGGAGGCTGTCCTTGAACTCACCCCCACCCCCTACCATACCCTAACCCCATCTCTACATTATTCTCCTTAATGGCATGGGTTACTGCTTGTTATTATATATACATTTCTTTAACTTTTTATTTTAAGATGACTGTAGATTCACATGCAGGTGTAAGAATGAATCCATAGGAAGAAAGCCTATCCACCCTTCCCCCAGTTTCCCCAGTGGTGACATCTTGCATAGCTGTAATACAGTGCATGACCAGGAAATCAACACTGATACAATCCACTGACCTTTTTGGTTAGATTTCACCACTTTTGCATGCACACGTTTGTGTGTATATTTTAGTTCCATGATTTTATCACAGGTGTAGACTCACATAACCACACTACAGTCAAGATATATCACAGTCCCATCACACGGTCCCTCATGCTACCCTTTTACACAGGCACAGCTACCTCCTTCCTTCTGTGCCCCCCAGTTACTATATTTTATGTTGTCTATTTGTCCTCTGAGGCCATGGGGGCTTTATCTGTGGTGTTTATATCTCTCGCAAAGTGCCTGTCACATCTTAAGCACCCAGTATATATTTGTTAAATGTCAATCATCAGGCAATGAATGCTCTCTTGTAAGAATTTGCAGCGGGGAGCCTTGCCTTGCTTGGGGGTACATACAATATGTTCATTTTTTTATTTGACAGTCGTTCTCTTCAGCATTCTGTCCCTTCCCTCCCACTACCCTTGCAGGCTGAAAATGCCTCTGACTCCACCAATAAAATCAGTCATGATTCATTGTCTGGCTCAAGTTAGTTTCATGGTGCAAACCATAGGTGTCGTGAGTGGAAACAGATTAACAGTTAATAGCTGAGCTGTGGGTGCCTTCTTAGATTTCCATGGAGCCAAGGCACCTTACTTACTGTTGCCCTCAGTAGTCAGATTTGAAATAAAAGCCGTGGCCAGTGCCGCTTCTCTTTGTTTTATGTCTCCAAGTGAAATCCCAGATGCTACTCCTCAAGCAGGATATCTTAGGGTTGAATTTCTGAATAGGTTGTTATTCCTTTTGTGAATACGTACTACTTTCGGTGTAGAACAGACTGACTCAGATGTCTGCCACCTCTCACGTTTACACCTCTATGTTGAAGGAATCCAGGTTGCTGACTCTGTAGAGGGCAAAAGATCCAGCGATGCCGTTTCAGTTGACAAATTTACAGAAGTGAGTATAGACATGGCTCCTGAAGCCGGGTCACTGGTTACTCCACTGTGCCAGAGGGACGTTCCATCCTCTGAGACCTTTGTACTTCGTTCTGTGCTGAAGAAACCTTCTGCAAAGCTGTGTCTAGACAGCCTGCAGGTCAGTATAGAGCTACATTTCCTAAAGCAAGTTGAATAAAAATTCATTTTGCTTCAAAGAAATACCTCTGAAATGTTACGTAATACTGGCCTAACAGGAAATGTCTTTTTTTTTTTTTAACTCAGTGTGGAATATAGTATGTCGAATTTAATATAGGTAGACCATATTTTATAAGAGTTTCATAAGTTATTAATGTGTGAGTTTGTTAATTATTTCCACCAAAAATATCTGCTCTTCAAGATACCTCTTATAGGCGTGCATCTTTAAGTTGAGCTAGTATGAGAAGAGCGTAGGTTGATGGGAACTAGCTGGCATTTATTGAGTACTTCCAGTGAAGGTTCTGGGATATATGATGTACGTGCAGCAGCTGTATCCAAGAAAGGTATTAGCCCCATTTTACATAAGCTCAGGCTTGAAGCTGTTAAATGAACCCAGACGAATCTGATGTTAAACATCCATGACAGGCTGTAAACACTCTGAGAGGTTGAGAGGATGGCTCTGGGGTCACAGGGCCTGGTTTCACATGCTGACGCTGAAGTTTAAGAACTAGGCAGATTAGTTAACCTTTTTGTACCCTGGTTTCCTTATCTATAAAAGGACAATATTAGTAACTTCCTTACGGGGTAATTTGAGCATAAAGTAGGATAATAATGTGCAGTTAGCGCCAGTGCCTGGCAAATGAGAAGTACACATTTTTTTTTTTTTTTTTTTTTGGTACTTGACCGTACAACTATACCTGTAAATCTGTCTTTAAAGCCAAAATGAACTAGACTACCTTCTATCTACATGGATATATGATCAGTTGTTATTTTTAAATGTTTTAACAATTTTTCTGGTTAAAGAGCTTGATTTGGGTTTCTATACAGCACTGCTCATTTTTATCTTTTATTTGTTTTATCTTCTCCTCAAAGAAGAGACTTAGCATCTCAATGATCTGTGTAACTCTTATCAATTAACAGTGTTATGTAGCAGAAACATCAAGTCCTGCCACTAAAATCATATTAAGACTTTCACAACTAATGGTCTTCTTGCTAAGCTGCCCAAAGCTTGCAAGTGTATTCTGTTTGAGTTGGATAACTTTCATGGTAATGAAAAGTAAATCTAAAGGTTAACATGAACTTTGTTTTGTAAGTTCACTTATTTCACAAATATTGATGTGAGCATTTTCCTGGTTAGGAAAATGAAGCTGACTCTCAGGAGATGCTTGACGAAGGAGGTTTGTTTAGAGCAGGACTGTTTCTTAGAGAAGGTACTGCTCTTGCGATGGGTGTGCTGGAGAAAATGAACAGCTCTAGAGAACGAGGGCTGGTCAGGGCTTAGGATGAGACGGGACAAACAGATGGTGATTTGGAGGTGCCTCTCAGCCACCCACAGCCCTGGCTTTCGCCCACTTTGCTCCAGTGGCCCTGTGTTTGGACTTGCCCTTCCTGTTCTTCAGGATTCACATTGTCCCTTCCTCACCAACTTGCCTACTCTATAATCTTCTTCTGGAAAAGCACAGAAGGACAAATGCTACTTTCTTTCCTTGTTCTAACTGAGGAATATAGTATCGTAGACTGGAGATTTATACACTTATAAAAGGTGTGGTTCCCATGTCTAAAAGACAAAACACCCTATTATGCCATTTACATATTTGGTTTTTTCTTGTTTTAGTGGAATTCTTGTACTTTAGACCATTTATATAGTCTACCTCATTTGACACCATCCAGAGTACACTGTAATTCTGGCCATTCACATTTTCCTTAAAGTCATTTGCCAGGTCAAAAATGAGGGAATGAATTTAGCCCACATTATGGATTTCTGTTCTTTAATTTTGGCCTGAAACTATTTACTAAAGTATTATGATAACTAGGGAACCCAGTTTTTTGTTGTGGCTAATATCATGATATTTTAAGTCAGATCAACTATGAAAGTAAAGATAATCTGCAATACTATGTAGTATCTACCCTTGGCAGGAAAAAAATTTGAAGTTGTCGTTCTTAATGTCTGTGTGTATGTATTTATATACGTAAAATCATTCATCAGTGTTTATTTTATTTAGGAACACCGTGACAACCTCTGTGATGGTGGGACTCATCCAAGCTTAATCTTAAATCTTGCAAACTGTTGCAAAGAACGAAAAGCAGGTAAGAAATTCAGATTTATTTTGAAGCCTGAAGATATCATTTGCTTGTTATTAAAAAAATCTGAGGTAGTATGTAGTATTTTCAATGATCTACTAATGCCTGATGCTTCTGAAATTACATGGGAATGAAGAAGAGTTGGGAGGGATGGACTCTGTTGAAGTTTCAGAATTGGTTCTGCCCATGTCATCTATCCCTTTTTGCTTAATGGTGAAACTTGTAAGGAAATTGATATTCAATTTTGTAATCTTTTAAGACAGGCATGCAGAATTTACTTTAAAATCCATGACCATATTTTAATTAGAAATATTGCTTATCTTTTCCACTTTAAACTTTTTTTCCCTACAAACTATGTTTTGTGTTATACAAATAGCCAGATCCAATCATGTTAAAAGATTCTAGGATATGTCTTTTAGATAAGAAATGTAGTTTAATTTTTAAATATATTCCCATTTATTATCTATAGAAGGTCAAGAAAATTGTGAAGTACCAGACTCTCTAAATATGAGGAAGAGGAAGAGAGTTACTTTCGGAGAGGACCTAAGCCCTGAAGTGTTTGATGAATCTTTGCCAGCAAACACTCCGTTGCGTAAAGGAGAAACACCGGTTTGTAAAAAGGATTTAAGTACCCTCAGTCCCCTGCTACTTGAACAGTCCCCAGCTCCTGAGGGGTTACTTCAACCAAATTTTGATGACAAGGGAGAGAATCTTGTAAGTGTGAAAAGTGTGGAACAATCTTGTTTATATTTTCATCAGACCTCACCTATTTTGCATGAGCAGTAATTGTGCTTTGAAATCATGAGATGGACTGAACAATGTGTCATGGTATAAATTAATGCATTTTCTAGCTAGATGACTACCAGTTTTCTCCTATTAAAAACAATACTTCCATGACTCCTTGTACATAGCATATTTCCTGGAACCTAACTGCTATTGACTGTTAAGATGTGCCATTATTTTATCTATCACTAAGAAAAAATGCTGAAAGTTAAACTGTGATACACACCATGTACTCAGATTTCAGAGGTGTTAAAATGTGAAAGAGCAACAATCTTAGAATTGATATATTATAAATATAAATTGTTCTTCCTCCTAAGATAAATTTCTACAGGTGGGATTACTGGATTAAGGAATATGAACATTTTTTGAACTTTTTGATACATACTGCTAAATTATTCAGAAACTATGTACTAATTTGAACTCACAGCACTATAAATGATTTTATTTTATTATACCTTTGTAAACCCTGGGTTTTAACGGTACTTTTTTTTAAAAATAGCTTAATAGGAGAAAAAGATGACTGGAAAATATTGTTTGTTAGTGAGGTTTGAACATTTTCACATGTTTATAGGCTATTTGAATTTCTTCTCTTGAGAACTGCCTATTAATTTTACTTACCCGTTTTTATATTGGGACCATCATTCAATCTCTCTCTTGCTGTTATACTTTGAAATAAGAATATTCTGCTTTTGGCCAAGATGGAATAAGAGGGACCTAATTTACATTCCCATGAGAAACAACTAAAAAGCCAGAGAAAAAGATATGAAACAGTGGTTCACCGGCATTGACTGTCTGGAAGCACAGACAGTAATCTCTGAGGGGGGTAACAAATGAGGTAAGCCTTACGAGAGCCCCAACTTACTGCCTGGGCTGAATTTCCAGGCTGCAGCACAGGGAGGGGTTACCTTGGTGGAGCCTGGCAGTCTCCATGAGTTGAGAAGATGGATTTGGGGTCTGGAAAAGTGAAGGAGGCTGGAGTTCACAGGGTAAAATACCAGAGAGAAAAGACCTGCAGAGAGAGAGAACTCTGGAGATCTGCAAAGGGTCTCGTCAAGTCTCCAGCTGAGTGCTGGTCAACACGTCCTTGTGAGTAAACTGCCCCAGGCCAGGGAGGAACTGCCCAAATGGAGCAGAGGGAAATGCCTAGAGCTCACACAGGGCCGGAATCGTGTTCCCACCAACTCATGTAGAAAAACCTTGTAATTCAGAGGGTGTCAGGTACTCAGAAGAGTATTGCTTCATTAATAGAGCAGAATTAAACTAAAAGCCTGGCAAAGCTTAAAATCAAGTCTTGAAAGGATCTAACTTATACCCATGTAACTGCATTGCATAATGAACCTCAAGAATATCAAAACTGCTTTTGGCAGCTGTGAAGGTGGGGAGATCCCAGGGAGGCCAAGGCATCAGATCTCATTGTCCTCCCAGCCCTTCAACCCTCCCCTGAAGGCCCTCAATAAAATGGTTTTATCCTTCCCACCAAACCAAAACAAAACAATCTAGCAGCAAATAATGTTAAACTCAAAATGTCTGGCATTCAATTAAAAATTAGTAGTTGTGTAGGAAAAGATGCCCCATAATGAGGAGAAAAATCAATCAATAGAAATAGACCCAGAAATGACACATATGATGGAATTTCTAGAGAGACATAGAAAGAGTTATTTTAACTATATTTCATATATGTTCAAGAATGTGAGAAAAGATTGAGCTTCTTAAGAACATGGAAGATAAAGAAAAGACCCAAATCAAACTCTGTACATTATAATCTCCAGGAATAAAAATATGTTGGATGAGGTTAATAGCATATTAGAGACTGCAAGAGAAAAGAGTAGTGAATTTGAAGATGTAGCAATAGAAATTATTCTCAGTGACACACAGGAAAAAGACTGAACAAGAATGAGCAGACAATTCGTGATCTGGGACAACTTCAGGTGGTATAAAGTGCTTGTAATTAGGGTTCCCAAAGGAGAGGAGAGATTGGAAGGAACAGGAAAAAAATATTTGCAAAATAATGGCTGAAAAATGTCCAAATTTGATAGAATTATTAACCCATTGATCCTAAAGTTCAACACATTCCCAGCACAAGAAACATAAAGAAAAATACACAAAGCTTAAAATCAGCAATGAATGGCCTAAAAGGAGCCAGAGAGAAAAAGACACGTGACATAAGAACAACTATAAGAGAGGCAGCAGATTTCTGGTTGGAAACTGCGAGCCAGAAGACAGTGCAGCAACATCTTTTAAAGATGTATTTAACTACTTAGAGCAAAAAAACAAAAATACCTGTCAAACTAGAATTCTCTATCCAGTGAGACCATCTTTCAAAACAAAAGGTGGAAATAAAGGCTTTTTCAGACATAGCGAAAGTTGAGATAATTCATTACCATAACAGGTTAGCATTAGAAGAAGTGTTGAAAAGGAAGCCCTTTAGTCAAAAGGAAAATAGTTCTGCATGAAAATCTGCATCTACACAGAGGAATGAAGAGCACTGAAAATGCTAAATATGTGGGCAAATGTAACAGACTTCTTTTTAATTAGTCTCCGTAAAGGATAATTATTCAAAGCAAGAGTAACAACAATATTTTGTTTGGTTTATAACCTAGGTAAATAAAATATACAACCAAATTAACATAAAGGTTGGGAGGGGTTCTTAGGCTATAAACAAAGTGGAATAAGTTAAAAGATGTGTACTGTAAACCCTAAGCCACTATATAGTAACAAAAGATGCATGGGATGCAGGTAAAAGCAGTGCTTCGAGGAAAATTTTTAAAAATTAAAGCCTGTATTTGAAAATAATAGAGGTCTCCAATTAATGATCTCAGCTTCCACTTTAAGAAACTAGAAAAAGAAAAGCAAATTGAAACCAAACTAAGAAGAGGAAAGGAAGTAATAAAGATAAGTGTAAAAATCAATGAAATAGAAAACAAAAACAATAGAGACAAATCATTGAAGTCAGAAGGTTTTGCTGCAGAAAATAATAGTAAACTTCTAATCAGACTGTTCAGGAAAAAAGGAGAGGATACTCATTAGCAATATAAGGAATAAGGGAGGTGACATAATTACATATCTTAATAATACTAAAAGGATCATAAAAGAATATTACGAACAACTTTATTTTATGCCAATAAATTCAACAACTTAAGCTACATTCCTGAAAGACACAAGCTATCAATCTCACTCAAGAAGAAATAGGTGGTCTCATTAGCCCTATATCAACTAAGGAAATTTAAATTGTAGTTAAAACCTTCCCACAAAGAAAACTGCATGTGCAGATGATTTTGCTAATGAATTCTACCAAACATTTAAGGAAGATACAATACTAATTCTGCATACATTCTTCCAAACAAGTTGAGTTGGGAATGCTTCCCAATTCATCAATGTCAGCAGTAGCCTGATACCATAATCAGACATTATGAGAGAAGAAAACTACAGTCCAGTATCCTCACAAACATACTAACATATAAAAAGAGAATACATTATGACCAAGTGAGATTTTACCCCCAAAATGCAAGGTTGGTTTATTTGAAAGACAATATGTGGAGTTCACCATATTAACAGAGTAAAACAGAAAATCTCTATGATCATCTCAGCAGATGGAGAAAAAGCATTTGACAAAATCCAGCATTCATTTCGGATAAAAACTGAGCAAATTGGTGAGAAAAAAGAATTTCTTCAACCTGATAGATTTTATCTATGAAAAATTAACAGCTACCATTGTACTGGCTGTGGGAAAGAAAATATTTGACATCTGCATTTATATTTACCCTTAAGGTCTCCTGAATAATACTGTAATGTTTGGTTGTGTTTATTAATGAATTTTCTTACTTTATTGGGGTTAGGATATGGGATTTTAAATAAACCAAAAAGTAACTTATTAGTGGATCATCATGACTACTTTCACTTTTTAAAAATTATTATTATATTTTAAATTATTATTTTGGTGGGTTGTAGTTAGTAAGCATGGTTTCCTTAAATATGATTGGTAAATATTATAAAACATTTATTTTTATATCCAGTATCTTGTTTTTGCTCTGACTTTTTTTGGTTAATCTTTTATTTCCCATCTTTATGCTTATTACAATTCCTCCTACAAAAATAAATACGTGTTATTTTCTTTTGGGCACATTATTTCTATGTCCACTGGATTTAAAGATATCTAATTTCTACTTTTTTCTTTGTTTAGGAAAACATAGAACCTCTTCAGGTATCATTTGCAGGTCTCAGTCCTCTTAGTAAGTCTTCAATCTCTGAGACTCTTTCAGGTAGTAACTTTGGCTTATCTAAAAATCATAAATGTCATTTTAAATATGTGTATATATGAAAATCTCCTTATTTTTAAAATTTTATTTTTATTATGATCGTACTTGATTTTTCAAAAACTCAAATCGTGTAGAAAAGTTTACAAGAAGTCTCTTATCCATCCCTTTCCATTCCAAGTCCATACTTTATAATCACCGACATTTAACTTCCTCTGATGGGTAGCCGCATTTTTCAAGTCACTGCAAGTAGTGGAGTTGCCCTCTCAACACTTAAGGATTGACAGTAAGCTCCTTTTCAGGTTACACAATTGAAATCATATGTATCCTAAGGGTCATTTTTAAATACACAAAATTGTTCATCAACATCAACATGGCATTTTGTGCATATGTACTTTCTGAGGTCTCTAGTTTTTTTTTATGATCATGACAAGGCAACAAAGATCTCTCTGTGCTTTCCTGACAAACCAGGACTTGGCCAGCAAATGTCATGGGCAAAGCACTTGCAATGGAACCATTATTCACGTTTCTCCCCTGGTTGAAATCCTTTAATGGATCACCAACACATCTTGTTGGCTCTAGGACACAAACCAAGCTCATTAGCACAGAATCCAAGACATGGAGTGTTAAGTTAGAGCTAAATTGGAAGCATAGCCTGTCATCTTCCAAAGCTTATGCTCTTTGACAGGTTATACTGCCTTTTATTTATACTGTTAAAAGTGATCAAATTAAAATTTTTTGAACTTCGTGAAATTAAAGTATTTTCATGTTTTTAAAAATGTTTTTTTTTTTTTAAATTATTTATTTATTTATTTATTTATGGCTGTGTTGGGTCTTCGTTTCTGTGCGAGGGCTTTCTCTAGTTGCGACAAGTGGGGGCCACTCTTCATTGCGGTGCGCGGGCCTCTCACTATCGTGGCCTCTCTTGTTGTGGAGCACAGGCTCCAGACGCGCAGGCTCAGTAATTGTGGCTCACGGGCCCAGCTGCTCCGCGGCATGTGGGATCCTCCCAGACCAGGGCTCGAACCCGCGTCCCCTGCATTGGCAGGCAGACTCCCAACCACTGTGCCACCAGGGAAGCCCCTAAAAATGTTTTTGAATCTCAAAATTTATTTCTCCTGGTAATATTTATGTTCAGATATGGTGGGATACTAAAAGCAAAATTGGTATCCAAAAGAGCATCCAGTGTGTCCAACAGATGATGGATCTTACAACTTTTTGTTAGCTACCCTAATTTTGCTGTGTCTTGCTCATCAGGCACTGATACCTTTGCCTCTTCAAATAACCACGAGAAAATAGCCTCCTGTAAAGTTGGTAGAGCAACGCGGACCTCTAACAGAAGAAGTGTAAGTGTTTGTATTTGGCACAACGTATCTGTTTTTAAATCTTGCACTAGATTTTTTTCTGTTTTCATGATCAAATGATCAGTTAAATCTTGATTTAATCAATATGTTAAGAACTAATACCTTAATCCTACCTATCATGTAAGGCAGGGTAATGCTGTTTTCCTGATTTGATTTTAATTAATTCTGTTAGAAGAAAAATACAATAAACAAGATGCTTTCAGAGTGTGTGTTCACGTGGAAGGTAATCTGTTTAGAAAGTTTATTTGGGATCTGTGTGGTTTTATGAGTTGTATCGAAGTGCAAAGTGGAGAAGAGTCACATTTTTTTTTTAATTTTTTAATTTAATTTTATTTTTTTATACAGCAGGTTCTTATTAGTTATCTATTTTATACATATTAGTATATATATGTCAATCCCAATCTCCCAGTTCATCCCACCCACCCCCCCCACCACCACCCTCTGGCTTTCCCCCCTTGGTGTCCATACGTTTGTTCTCTAGAGTCGTTGGTGTCCATACGTTTGTTCTCTAGAGTCACATGTATTAACAGTCAGAAAATGGCATAAATATAACTTTTTCAAAAACTACCTTCAGTTGTTTTCAGTGTGAGCATAACTCCCATTGAATGCATGTCTTTTGCAATTTTATTAAATTAGATGAACTTGGATTTTTATCTATAGCATCACAGTGCATAAACATATAGCATACTGATATTATTTTTCACTGATACTGTTGATGATAAACCCAGAAGTCAAACTTAGATAATCTGACGGTTCATGATTTTTCCCCCCATAACCCATCAGTAGTTAGGTGCTACATTGTAGATGTTCAATAAATATTTGATGAATGAATAAGACAGTGATTCATTTTTATTTTTTATTTTCAAAAATTTTATTGAAGTATAGTTGATTTACAATGTACAGCAAAGTGATTCAGTTATACATATGTATATTTTTTTCATATTCTTTTCCATTGTGGTTGATCTCAGGATATTGAATATAGTTCCCTGTGCTATACAGTAGGACCTTATTGTTTATCCATCCTATATATAATAGTTTGCACCTAAAACAACAATTCTTAAGTTGTTTTTTTTCTCTTCCATAAAATAGTTGGACAGAGTGCATATGCTTCGGGTCAATGTTTGATCAGAAATCAGTAATTACTGTTTCCCTCTTTTGAATGTGACTTGGTTAAAATACTTCTAATGGAATTTGTGAATTAAGCGGAAATGGGATGTAAAATGATAGAATCCGCAGGGAAGGGAAAAGAAATGTGAGAGACACTCATGAAAATTTAACTGACTGTGTTTTATGGTAGCCCTGCTTTTAATTTTCTTTATAGCAGTTGATCAGTTTTTCAGAAGAGAGTGTTTGCAACTTATTTAATACAGAAGCTCAGCCTTGTAAAGAAAAGAAAATTAATAGGAGGAAGTCTCAAGAAAGCAAGCGCGCGGACAGAGCACTTCCTAGAAAGAATCAGGTGAGTGTGTGTTTAAAGATGTAATAAAGAGTCGAAGTGGTGCATTTCTTTGTTGTATGGTTAGGAAAACACAGACACAAAATTTTTCCTAGTTGGCCTTGGACCAAGAGTATTAAAATCATCTTATCACAGAATCGAAAGGGCCATAAGAGATTATATACTCAATTATGAATTACCCGAGGGCCATTTTTGCATTTTCTTCATTGGGTTACATACACCCAGCACAGGGAATCATGGGCACTCAAATGTGGAATTGATTCTTATCTTTGAATCTGATCTAATCTAACCTCACCCTCTTTGGGGAATCCCCTGATTTCTTAGGGATGCGTGTGCCGTCTGCCTCTTGTTTGACTTTGCTACTGCCAGTGGCTGGTTGGATGACCTCCCCGTATTGCAGGAAGAATTTAGAAACTAGCTCTGTCTTCCTCCACACTCAGAGGCCTATGCCGGCTCATGACGTCACCACCTCTTTGTGGATAGCAGATCTAGCACCTTGACCCAGGTCCTGGTGTTGCCCTCCGCTTCACTGAGCTGGACCCTCCCCTGCCATACCCTACAGCTTGTTGGTATCCAAGACCTTCCCAGTTTTAATAATACACATTTATATGTCCCCCCACTCTCCGACCCCAGCCTCCTATCCATCCAGTGTTCTCATGCCATCTCACTCATGCCTCTTCTAGTATTATATTAACTCTTCAGCTTTCAGAGATCCTTTAACTTCCTGTGTTTCCTTGTTCATCCTAAGCTGTCTCAGCTGCTTTCAACACTCTTGTCCATAATCTTGGGTCTTCATCCCTTTCATTCCGCTCCCACCCTGGATTAATGCACCATTATCCCCTTTCCCATCCAACACTGCTGCTGGAGAGACCCACAGAGGCTGCTACAGAGTCACTGTTTCAGATACTATGAGAAGTCTGGCCTCATTCACCACCACTTTGCCACTTCACTTTCATTATTTTTCCAAGGCATTTAATAATCTAGTGACTAAAATCCAGTGCATCCTTAGAGGTCTTGTTCGCAGCATTTGACATAACTGAGAATTGTCCTGTGTGGTCTCTGTTAAGGGTTTGTTTTCTTCTGCTCATTCCTAAATGTTTATGTTACCCAGAGTTCTACTCTTTTTTCGAAATGGCTTTATTTTCTGGGTGGTTTCATATGCAGCACGGTTGACGACTCCCACATCTTTCCCATCTATTAACATAGGTTCAACTACCTACTAGACATCTTTTCTTAAACCGCCCTGCAAACATCTCAAAACTCAACATTTCCAAAACCAAACTTATCCATTTCACCCCAGCACACACCCACCCAAAACAGTAAATTTCCCTCCTGATCCATGAACAAAAAAGGGTTGCCTCACTTGGTTTAAACACTGTACAAACATCCCCAAGTCAGCAGAGCCGGAAGAAACTGGATGTTGTCCTGGTTCAGTTTCTTCTTTAGGTCACACACTCCTTTGAAAGATCCTCTTGCTGAAAAAAAATACACATCAGTTGAAAATATGCATACATCTTAGATTATGGCATTAGAAACTGGGTTCCTTCCTACTCTCTACAAAACACTGTTACAAAGAAGGTCCACCTACTTCTTCACATGAAACTAATAGCCAGAAAGTTCAAGAAGGGTTGACCATTAAGTTTTGCCCCAACCCCTCCCAGGACCCCACTGAGCCAAAATAATTGATGTAATAGAAGGAATAGGCGTAGAATAGCGAGAAGAGGAAGGGAGTGAGGAGGGGTATTCAGCAACCAACAACAGCCTTCAGTGAATTTCTGGAAGACAGGCAGATGGGAGCGGGTTGACAGATAGGGGGAAAGATTTACAGCCCAGAATGTGCTGGGAGGGAGGGAGAGCCAGCCTGCTTATGGGAATCCCGAGGAACTCTGGGCCCAGTATTGGCAGGTCCAGTGGTGCTGAGAGTGAGAAGTGGTAGTGGAAACAGATTAATTGAAGTCCTGTATGTGAAACAATTTGCGCCAGTTTGCCCCTCACCCCCTCTCCCATCCTGAAGCTCAGAACAGGGGTTGACACCTGAATGTTCTCATTCTGGCATTTGGAAGGTCCCACAGTCTGGACAGCCAGCTCGTTTCCCTAAAGCAAAGCCTGCGGTTGACCCTCTCCATCTGCCCTGCCCTGCGTGGCAGAGTTCCTGGTAGAATTGCCATGCAAGAAAGAGGCTGAGCTGGAAAGCAGAGGAACCCCATTACCAGTTTAGCCAGTATCTTCTTAAGTAAGAGTCAGATAACTGAGTAGAACCAAGAGCATCAAAGACCAATGTTAGTAAGTTTGAAAAACTGACCCCCAGAGAGAAAGGTTATTCAGAAAATGGAAAGAAACTTTATGAAAGTAAATATTCTGATATACTCAGATTTCAGAAAATATTATTTGCAGAAAACTAAGAAGTGGGGGATGCTATGAAAAAAGAGCAGAGAAAGAAAGATTTGCAAAAATATATAAAATTTGGTAGTTGGACTAGAGAATCAAGGAAAGTTAAGGGAGGACAAGAGAACGACAGACTAGTAAGAACAGACATGGAAGACCAATCTAGGAGACTTCGTAGGAGTCTTGGAACGAGAAAATGGAATGGAAGAAGTTATCAGAATAAAAGGGAGGGTTTCCCGGAGCTGAAGAGAAGAGCCTTCAAGTTGAAAGGTCCTACTGAATGCCTAGGACCAAGAGAAAAGACCACAACTTCGACATGTCAGTGTGAAACTGAACAATAAGGATAATGAGAGTGGACTTTTCCTACCAGGAAACAAGGATCGGAGTGGTATCGAGTTTAACAGCAGTCTGAATGCTGAAAGAATTCAACAGGACATTTAAAGCTTTGAAAGAAACTGAATTTAAGCCCCATATTCTGTATCCAGCCAAATTCAGTTACTGTGAAAGACACTCAAGACAGGTGTTTTTTGGTTTTTTTGTTTTTTAATGTTACTGGAGGGAGATACACTCTAGCAAAATGAGGAAGTAAGCTTGAGAATCCAGGACACAGTGGGTCTAATAGCACAGGAGAGGAGTGCTGCGGAAATCTCTGATTATAGCTGTTCAGTCAGCCTAGAAGAGCAATCAGGCCAAATTTGAGCAAGAGAAGGGTGCTCCAGGGAGGAGGTCTCTGGAGGGAAAAACAAAAAGACCTGTGATTGAGCACATGGAAGTTGTGCCATATGAGAAGAAAAAGAGAGACTTCCCTGGTGGTCCAGTGGCTAAGGCTCCATGCTCCCAATGCAGGGTGCCCGGGTTCGATCCCTGGTCAGGGAACTAGATCCCACGTGCTGCAACTAAGAGTTTGAATGCCGCAACTAAAGTTCCTGCACGCGGCAATGAAGATCCCACGTGCTGCAACTAAGACCCGACACAGCCAAATAAATTAATTAATTTTAAAAAAAAAGAAAAAGAAAGGTCATTCTATACCATCCCAAAGAAAAGTCTGAATGCAAGAATTTTGGAGCGAATATGAAGCAAACTTTAGTTAAAGTGTGATTTCAAGCAACAATGGGGTATAAGGAAAAGGATATTTTGTAGTAGTAGGAATCATCTACAGGGGGCGCCAGAGGAAAGAGAAGGAATCAGAGCTCTGTCCTTGGCAGAGCAGTGAAAAATGTTTACAGGGACCTAATCATGTGAAAGGCGAGGGTATTAACAACTAATAGTACGGTGGTTTAAAAAGTTCAGGCGCTGGAGCCAGACACCCTAACTCCTAGTTTGGCCACTTCCAGCAGTAAAATGGTGGGCAGGGTTCTTCATTTCTCTATTGGTTTTAAAATGGAGGTAGCAATGGTACTTATTCTATAAGCTTACTGGAAATATTAAACGAGTTTTAATGCATATAAAATGCTTAAAACAATGCCTGGTAAGTAAGTAAGCACTATGGCTGTTTTTAAAATTATCATCTTGCAAATTAGGGGTTCAAGGTATACTTTTTTTAAGTTGTTAAAAAGAAATAGCAATGTAAATTCAAAGGTAACCAAGAGAAGAAGCAAAACTAACATAGGGAAGAGGAAGGTTTAGTTTGAGTAAGTGATAGCCTCATGGTTTATGGTAAGGAGGCAGCAGAGATCTGTACTGTATCGTAGGCTGAAATGTGCTAAGAGAGTGGATCTTAAGTGTTCTCGCCACACACACACACACACAAATAGTAACTGGTAACTCTGAGGTGATGGATGTGTGTATTAACTTGACTGTGATAATCATTTTATAATGTATACATATATTAAATCATCATGTGCACCTTAAGTCATGTGAAACCTAAATAAATACAATTTTTATTTGTCAATCATACCTTAATAAAGCTGGAAGAGTTTTGAAAATAAAATTGCTAACTTGGAAGTAGCAGTAGAATTCATAAGCATGAATTCCTTTATAACCTAGAAATGGAAAAAGTTTACAAAATTTGACTCAAAAACCAGAAACAGTGAGGTCAAAGATGGGTAAATTTTGCTCCATTTGACCCAAACAGCATGGAGCATGCATGGGGAAAAAGCTCCGTAAGAAAATCTAAAAGACAAAGGACAAACTTGGAAAAAAGTTTTTGCAATTCGTATCAAAATCTCCGAGATTTTTGTTCACAAAATTGAAATGAAAGGGCCCTTAAACATGGAAAACATGTTCAGACTCACTCATCATAAGAGAACTGCGAGTCTAACATGCATTGAGATACCGTTTCTTACCATTTTTGATTAGCAAAAATCCAAAAGTTTGACAGCGTACTTTGCTGGCGAGGCTGGGGAGAGATAGGCACGCTCGTACATTTTCTGGTAGTGTGAATCTCTGTGGAGGGCAATTTGGCAATATCAAGCCAAATTAAATATTTTCATTTACCCTTTGACCCAGCAATCCCATTTCTAGGAATCTATCACAAAGATCTAATGACAGAAATACAAAAAAGCATATGTACAGAGTTAGTTATTGCAACACTCTGTAATGCAAAAGATTAACAAACCAAATGTCCGTCAGATGTCCATGCGACTGGTTGAATAAACTGGTGTGTTCACAAAATGAGTATTTTGTAGATGTAGAAAATAGCGGAGAAACGATCCAAACTGCTATGCAGTGATGCTAGGATGTATTTACTGTTAAGTGAAAAAAAACAAGTTGTAAGCTACCTGGTGTGGGATAAATTGTGTTCTCTCAGAATGCGTACATTGAAGCCGCCACCCCTGTATCTCAGAATGTGACTGTGTTTGGAGACAGGGCCTCTTCAGAGGTGATTAGGTTAATAAATGAGGCCCTTAGGTGGTTCCTAGCCCCAATCCAATCTGATTGGTGTCCTTATAAGAGGAAATTTGGACACAAAGGGTGACGCCACGGGGGGCACAGACAGGGAGAAGAGGCAGCAGGAGAGTGGCCATCTGTATGCGCATGGGAGAGGCCTTAGGGGAGACCAACCCTGTCAGCACCTCCATCTTGGATTTACTGCCTCCAGAACTGTGAGAAGATAAATTAATATTGTTTAAGCCACCCAGTCTCTGGTGTTTTGTTATGGCAGCTAATATGGCAAACTCATATGTTACCTTTTATCTAAGGAAGTAGGGAGCATTTTAAAAAATGTATATATCAATACACATATATATAATCTTAAACAACTACAAAAAAAAGGTGGGAGAATAGGCCAAAGACAAAATAAAACCTGGTTACCTCTCGGGAGAAGAGACAGAGGAGGGAACAGGAAGGAATGAAGGCTAGATTTCCTTGAATGTGTTTTTGACTTTTGACTTTGAACTGTGTAAATGTTCTACGTGACTATGGAACAATTATAGCTCAATTTTAAAAAATTGAAGACAAAATGAAACATGTAACTATATCAAGTCGGTGGCTTAACCTCATAAAGAGTTTTTTCAAATCAGAAGTTTGAAAAGCCCAAATGGGATGTATCCTAAGGACAAAAATAACTGCACAAAAAGTTTAAACAGTTATGAAATACTCACTGATAGAAGAATTCAATCTAGAATGAAGCAAATAAGCAGGGTTTTGTGGGGATGTTTTTTACTGTCATTAGGAATCAAGACGCTTCACTAGAGACAAGATAAAATTGAAATCAAATTGAAAACCTTGTTAGGCTAAATTTTTTTTTTTTAATTTTTATTTATTTATTTATTTATTTACGGCTGTGTTGGGTCTTTGTTTCTGTGCGAGGGCTTTCTCTACTTGTGGCAAGTGGGGGCCACTCTTCATCGCAGTGTGTGGGCCTCTCTTGTTGCGGAGCACAGGCTCCGGACGCGCAGGCTCAGTAATTGTGGCTCTCGGGCCTAGTTGCTCCGCGGCATGTGGGATCTTCCCAGACCAGGGCTCGAACCCGTGTCCCCCGCATTGGCAGGCAGATTCTCAACCACTGTGCCACCAGGGAAGCCCTAGGCTAAACTTGAATTGTAAATATCATGAACACGTGCTTTTACCCATTTAAAATAATTTTCTAGCTCTGTCTGTTGGTAAGGCATAGAAGCACTGAGCATCCTTTGTACCTATGTTACCATCTCTACCATTTCAGCTAAAAGGGATCAGCGTTAACCTTAGTGAAATGGCTGCTTTCAGATTTACAACAGCAAATGGAGAAAATGAGCCCAGGTCTGGACCAGTGTGCAAGCAAGGAAGCCACGTTAAAGGACACAAAATCATTTCAAAGGGGCTTCCACTGACCAAAGATAGGACAGTGTGACCATCAGAGATAACGATTGCAATGGATTAAAACACTGGCATCAAATATGAAAACACAATTTCCTCCTAATTAAAAACTAACAGCAAAACTTAAAGGCCACCTTAGAAGCTGTCTAGGGCATCAACTCTTTTTTATTTTCAGGGTTTTTGTTTTTCTTGGAAAGTGGAAAATAAAATTTGAGCTCTATTTCAAGTAAACAAATAACTGATAAGGGAAGATTCTTTACCGAAGAATTTTCACTAATCAAAAAGACCTGTTCACAAAAGCTGTTGGATGTTAGGTAGAAGCCAATGGGAGAGCCAAAGGTAATGGATGGATGGGACGGGACACCTGAGAGCACTGGCCATTAATAACACCACACAAGGAGAGTATATGAGCCTCCTGGTGCAATGAGGACGTTGATAACCTTCCATGAGATGCTCTTTCCAACAAAGATGAAAGCTGACTCGAATCAAGCCTGGATCTAACGACCAGTGGATAGGAAATACCAGGGGGTGGAGAAACATAAAAACACACATGATTGCAGTTACCCAAATCCAGAGCTTCGCAGCTACTACAGGATAAATGCCTCAGAACATTCACCAAATAAATGGCAAGGGGGGAAAAGGAGCCATAGATCAAAGGAAATCCATCAACCAAATGGCATGTGTGGAGACCTTGTTGGGATCCTGATTTGAACAATTGTAAAAAGACAATTAGGGAACAATTAGAGAAGTTTGAACTCTGAGGAAATATTAGGGAAAACTGCCTGTCATTGTTTTTTTTGCATCTAAATTTTTATTTGGAGATCGTTTTCGAGATGCATGCTATTGCAAGAAGAATTAGAAAGATCCCAGACACCCTTTGCCCAGCTCCCCACAATGGTGACATCTTGTAAAACCATTATACAGTATCACAGTAGTACAATGTCAAAATACAGTCGAGATGCAGGACATTTACAGCACTGCAATGATCTCTTCTGGTCTGCAGCTGTGTCCACTTCCCACTTCACCCCCTACCTTAACCCGTGGCAACCACTAATCTGTTCTCCATTTCTTTCATTTTGTCATTTCAAGAATATTTTGTAAGTGGAATCACACACTGTGTAGCCTTTTGGGACTGGCTTTTTTCACTCAGCATCATTCTCTGGAGATTTGCCCAGATTTGTGTGTATCAATAGTTCCGTTTATTGCTGACTAGTATTTGTCATTATTATAAAAAGAAAAAAGTAATCATTTCACTATATATATATATATATATATATATATAATCTCAAGTCATTACCTTGCATACCTTAAACTTACATGCTGTTATATGTCAATTATATCTCAAAGCTGGAAAAGAAAACTCCATTTAAAAGAGGAAAAAAATCAACAGTAAAATACAATGCCAGGTAATGTTTCATTTTTTTGGTGGAAAAAAAAAAGAAGTCCTTATCTCTTAGAGATACTGTAGGATCTTCAGATGAGATGATGTAATGTCTGGGATTTGCTTTAAAATAATCTGAGGGAAGGGGGTTATAAATGAATCACGATTTCCATGTGTTAGTAATTATAAGAGCTAATTGTTGGGTACGTGGGGTTCAAGATACTATTCTCTCTATTTTTTGGGTGTTGGAAATTTTCCGTTATTAAACATTAAAAATGCAGCAATCTGGGGCTTCCCTGGTGATGCATTGGTTGGGAATCCACCTGCCAATGCAGGGGACACGGGTTCGAGCCCTGGTCTGGGAAGATCCCACATGCCGCGGAGCAGCTGAGCCCGTGCGCCACAAGTACTGAGCCTGCGCTCTAGAGCCCGTGAGCCAAAACTACTGAAGCCTGCATGCCTAGAGCCCGTGCTCCACAACAAGAGAAGCCACCGCAATGAGAAGCCCGCACACCGCAATGAAGAGTAGCCCCCGCTCGCCGCAACTAGAGAAAGCCCGCACGCAGCAACGAAGACCCAATGCAGCCAAAAATAAATAAATAAATAAGTTTATATATATATTAAAAAAAAAAATACAGCAATCTCAGCCCCTTATTTAGAGAGATGGAACCAGCCACAAGAACTAAAAATGGACCATTAAATAAGTGAATGGCAGGGACAGGGAAATGTTTGCTTTTCACCAGAAGGTTTCCTGTTCAATTTGATGTGTTGCCATGTACATGAATTATTTTAAAATAATTTTAAAGCTACTCTCAGAAAACAGTTTGACTTAGTTGTGCAAATAACATGAGAAGTAAGCATTTGCTTCTGTTGCATGACCTCCTTCACTGTATGAGAAGAAATACTGGTGATTTGGGAGTAAATAGAATCCTTTTAGGTATAATATCTTCAGTTGTCCTTTGTCTCCTCCAAGTCATAAACCAGTCTCATTATTTCTAGATCACGGGGCTCCCCGAGGATTCCAATCACATGTGGCTTCTCTTGTTTATTACAGTCTAAGCAAGGCTTTTTGTATTAGAGTAAATTCAAATTTTGATAAGATTCTAGCCTTTGCAGATGAAACCTCGTGGATAAGATAAGCGTTGCTAGATATATTTTCATGACAGACCACAGGTGCTTTCATCTTTACTCTTTTCTTTTTGGGTGGTGTCCTCCTCCTGGCTCATGACCATGAAAAAATAATATTAGTCTTTCATCATGGTTAGCAAATTTTATGAAGTTTAACTGTACCTTTTCTTTCACAATCATTCATTCATTTGTTCATGTATGTTTGTTGAGAAGCCACTAAGTGCCAGGCGCTGTTGCAGGTGCTTTTGCAGTTAATGTAAACAGAGGTTTCCAAAATCCTGCTAAAAGGGGATTTACCTGAGCTATGAATCAGAAACTGTTCTGGAGGTTATAACCTGATGACATTGATCATAGTATATTAACCAACCTACTAGGGCCTGGGTCACACAGTAATACTAAGAGCATAATTTAATATTAAAAATACTTTTCTCCATATCAATACTCAAAATAGTAAGAAGGAATTTAAACGAAAAAGAATAGCTAACACATAGCCCTTACCATGAACCAAGCCATACTTTACCCATTTCACATATATTAACGTATTTAATAGTCACCACAACTTTCTGTGGTGTGTGCTTTTGTGGTTCCCATTTTGCAGATGAAAAGAATGAGGTACAGAGAGGTGAGGTAACTTGCCTAAGATTATAAAGCCGTAAAGTGGCAGGGTCAGGATTTGAACCGAAGGTGACTAACACGAAGCCAAATGTTTCTCTCTTGAAATTCATCTGTGGAGCCCAAGTCAAGATTTTTCTCTTTGCTTCCGTTTCCATTGTCCATGCTGTTATTTTCCCAACTGTTTCTTGGAAGTCAACAGATGTTCCCTGAAAAAAATGTTTCGTGGAAAAATATTTAACCCAGCATTTTTCTAACATATGTAGAGGTTATTTATACCGAGGGCTTCTTAGAGGATTTAACGTTAAGTGTATATTGTAAATCACTAAAAGGAACATTTATTTTGTACAGTTCTAAAATTAGTTTTCCATGGCATGTTTTTTCTTGTTTTGTTTTTACAGGATATCTATAGATATCTCAAGGAACTTATAGTTTTGTGCCACTTCTGTGCTCTTGAATATCTTCCACACCATTAGTTTCTGTGCTGTCACCCAAACGATCTTTCTTAAATGCAAACTCAGATGTCACTCTCTAAATCACCATGTGGTGAACCCTCGTGGCTGTCAGGCTTAGACTTATTGCAGAGAAGGGCCCTGCTTGCTTTGTTGGCCTCTTCTGCCACTTCTCTGTGGGTTCACTGACCATGTACAGCTAATTGCAGTTCCCCCTCTGCTCTGTGCCGCCTCCCTTAGACCTGTTCCGTATGCCATTCTCTTTCCTTTGAAAAGCCCTTCTGTGCCACTCCCATCCTCAACCGAAACAATTCTCACTTGTTGAAGACTTGGCCTAGACATTCCATTTCCTGTGGAGCCTGTCGTGAAAACCTCCCGTAGGCCAGGTCTCCGTCTTCGCAATCTATAGAGCCTGTCCTGGTCTGTATGTATTAAAATTAGACCAAGAGTTCCCTAAAGACCACTTCCTGTTTGTTTTTATATCTCATACCTAGCAAATTATTACCTGCCCGTAGCAGTTTCTCAGTAAATCTTTGAATGGATGCCATTTTCCAGAAGCTATAATTGTTACTAGTGTGTTCCTTATGTTGACCTAAAATCTGGTTCTTTCCAATATTATGACGTTGAATATATTTCATTTTTGCTCATAACAACCTATTATTTCAATACAGTGTTTGAGTTTCCCTCAAGACTTCTCCATATGAAACTTTTTTTTAACATGGAACATGAGTGCTCAGTTGCTGACATGCAGTCAGAATTGAATACTGCATTCCAGATGTTATTAAAATAGTTTTAATTTTTATAGAAACCTACGTTTTCCATCAGTTATTACCAGACCTCTGTCCCTTCTCTTCTACTTGTGCTTATTAAACTCCATCTTATTTTGACCTAGTCATTTTCATCTTGATTAGATCACCTGTTGTTTGAAGCAGCTTTGTGTTATCTTCAAATTTTATGTACACACCTGTGGTTTCTTCATCCAGATCTAGGAACAGAAAACCAGTCTCCCATAGTTTCCAATAGGTAACTCATTCTAGGTTAATCCTGAGTCATCGTAACACATCCTAGTTACAAATTCCTCATGTCTTAAGTCTGTCCAGTTCTACAACATCTCACCTATTTTTCACTCATCCAGAACTTATTTTGACAAATGCTTTGTGGAAATATAGACCATTACTCTACAATTTGTAAATTGAGTTCTGTTTCATATTTTATTCGACTTTGTGTTAGCTACCTAGCCCTTTAGCCCTGACTGAGATTCCTACAATTTTGAATGGAATAACTAGTCTTTAAGTTTTTTTTGTAAAAATTAGTTTGAGTCAACATTGTACATGGCGCTACATCTTTCTCAATTACAGTGTTTTAATACATTTTCTCAGGTTTTAAAAAGTTGCAGAAGGAAGAAAGCAAAGGGAAAGAAAAAAAGTGTTCAGAAGTCTTTATATGGGGAAAGAGACATTGCGTCTAAGAAGCCGCTCCTGAGCCCTATTCCTGAGCTGCCCGAGGTATCTGAGATGCCGCTGGTTCCAAGCATCTGGAGGATGTGTTCAGGTAGCCTGTCCTTTTCCTGTTGTCCATATTGTATCTCTTCTCTCCTCCCTCTTTGTTGCTATTTCACTCTCTTTTTTCCCCTTCTTCCCATGCATTGTGCAAAGAGTACATAAATTTAAAATAGCAACTTTCCCTCCTATTCCCACAAGAATTTTAAGTTAAAGACGCCGTGGTTTGTAACTTTCAGGTCACCTAGACCCTTTTCAGAACCTGTTGGACACTCTGGATCCTCCCCCCAGAAAAACTCAGGCACAAAATATTACATATAATTTTAGGGGAAAGAATTTCCTTTTACCCTGTTTCTTTTTGCTTTTTAAAGTGTTTTGGTAAAGTAAAATGAATTGTTTGGTGTTGTAATCCATCACTAAAAGTCAACAAGGTGATGGCTCAGTAATAGGTATCTCTTCTATGAATTAAGAATAAAAAATTAAAACAAAAAAACCTTGCCCTCTGATGTTTCAGTAGAGTTGGCACTGCTAAGCATCTTCTAGAAATAACATTTATAAATTGAAATTGATTACTTGAAAAATTTTGTTTAAAAGGAAGATAAAGTCTGTTGATATCCTAATTCGATAAAAATTGGATTGGGGTTGCATCTGGTTGGTAATGCTTGAGTTTAAATTGACTAAATCATGCCGAAAAGCTGGAGCATGTGTTCATTTCGTGTGTGAATTTTGTATGTAATCATTCTTAAGATAGCTGCCTTTGTCAATCACCACATATTTATAGCCTGCGTCCCATTTGCAACATAGCATGTAGGATCTATCATAGATTCAAGGACGAATATGGTACATGCCATTATAGACTCTTGGCCTCTGCCTACTTGTTATTTCAGGAAAGCCCAAAAGTTTAAACAAACACACAACCACCCCACATACACATAATCCTCCGGCGCCGGGGCACCAGCAGAGGCCGTGCTGTCCTGCCCTAACCTCTTTATGTGCTACATCATGGGACAGGATGTCGGCCACCCCACCTCTTTTAAATCTGGCCTAATGCTGCTTAGCCTTTAGAATTTAGCCATGCTGGCTGCCTTTCCAGGAAAACTCTTTGTTCACATTACACCTTTACCACCTGGTTTATAACGATCTGTCCACCTCCCTCCCCTGCAAGTTGCCTTTCCCTTGAGACTTATTTTCATTATATCCGTAGTTCCTAACAGTTTCCTTTTTTCCAAAGATACTTGAACAATGACTGTTAGTGTATATTTTCCATCTTGTGTCTTATTAGAGAATTTCTTTTCAAAAATACATGAAGCATTTTTTATCAGTAACCAATGGTTTCATCTGCTATGAGGGTCTAAAGCCGTTCTCTCTCTCTCTTCCTTCTTTCCTCTCTATTTCTCTCTCTCTTCCTCCCTCCATCCCTTTCCCCTACCTTCCTTTTCTAGTATGTTAATTTCATGGAAAATACACAAATATCAATTTTTAAAGTTGTATAAAGAGCCCAGTTGACATATTGGTTGGTTGATACCAAGGGGCCCCTGCCCTATGTTAATCTCTAGCTTTCTGTGACATGATTGTAAGTACCCAAATCCCGGATGTATATATACCTTTTCACACTGAAACGTTTTTTGTAGATTTTTGGCTCAGCTTATGTTTTATCTTTCAGTTTTTATTTTGTTTAAAACATTTTTTGTACTCCTTTGACTGACCAATTAAAAACTTTATCATGTGAGATAACCAGAGAGATGGCTTCTAATAGTACTGAGATTTAGAACTCATAAAGCCTAGATTCACTTAGGCTGTGTTATGTGACTTTAAAACCTTGATGATGTGTTTTTCACCTGTGATGTGACACCGTGTGCCAGGAACACGTGGCAGGGCCCACATGGCGTGTCTTCCTGGAGGGTGAATTATATTCAGAGATTGGCATGGAAGGGGAGAGATTTCTAGAATATTGAAAAAACAGGGGCTCTATTTGAGAGTCTGGTGCAGTTTAATGTTAATTTTTTAAACACAGGGCATAAGACTTGAGTGTCTTCAGAAGTACCCTTTTAGCTAAGTCCTCAAATCCCCCAGAATTCCAAGTTTTCTCTCTTCTATTTCAAGGGGGAACATTGATGGAAAAGTTTCAGAAGCATGATGTTGCCGATTTTCAGTAATTCATTTTTCGGGAGATAGGAAGTGTGTCTGCCTCATGCTAATTGACCTTGTAGAATGGGAAGCACATTAGAATAGAGGAAGCAATTTCAGATACAGTTCTCATTTCCATGGTCTCAGGTTATATGCTTTATTAATTCATGCATTAAGTACATATTTTCTTAACCTGTGGGGTGAGGAAGAACTGAAAGAGAAAGAACGATGACAGATGGGGACAAGTACAGGGTAGCATTTGTAGGTCTTGCGATTGTTTTGAAAGCTTGACACACAGAATACAATTTGACACCTGTTCGATTTGTGAAAGTTTATCTCCACTCTTACTTTTTAATTCGATTTAAACTTATTTACATGCCCGTAGATGATTTCAACTCAAATGGGGAACTTGAAGAAGTGAAGCTTCCGAAGAGAAATAATATTTTGCCTCAGAACCCAGAGGATTGGCAGATGATTCGAGGCTTTAATAAATACGATGTGTCTGAATTCTGCAGCTCTGAGGTGAAAAGTTCCTCGTCACTAATTAATGCTACTTTTGAGCAAGGTTCAAATACAAGTACTATAGAAACTAATGAAAGCAAAAATATTCCAAAAGCAGCAATTAAGTTGGAAAGTGAAAACGAACTAAAAACTGGGACTGAGAATGAAAACAGCCATATTTCTCGTCCTTCTGTGACTGAAACACCCATTGTACCAGACAATCCAAAACCTGATTTTACCATGCAGTCCCAAGAACTTTCTGCTGCTGGTCAAAATATGGAAGACCTTTTTCAAATCTTTCAAATCTCAGAAGATATAAACATCAAATGTGAAAACCAGGATGACGACTTAGTCGTCCCGGAAGGAAAACTGCAGACCAAGCATTTAATGCTCGACTCACAAAAAGAATGTGATTGTTCAGAAGATGTCTTAGTTGACCACATGAAAGAAAGTAAAAGTCAAGGTGAGGATTTGGGAAGAAACTCCATAGCAGGTAGTCGTGGTGTGAGTTACAGAGAAAGGAAATACAGAAGACAGTCCGTGGCTTGTTCTGATGGGCACAGTTTACATTTGGAAAAAACCGAGAATCCCAAACTTTCCTACAGTGTGAACAGCCCTGTAGAAATTAGTTTAGAAAATTCCCAACTGTATAAAGACTTATCTGACTCCATTGAGCAAACCTTTCAGAGAACAAAGAGTGAAACCAAAGTAAGACGCAGCACAAGGCTACAAAAAGGTTTGGAAAGTGAAGAAGGGCTTGTGTGGATTTCACTTCCATTGCCTCCCGCTTCTGGCGTTTCCCAAAGAACCAAGAGGAGAACAATAGGTACCTTTGACAGCAGAAGATTTGAGAACGGGTCCTCCAGGCAAAAACCTTGTGTGCTGCCCTCCACATCAGGTGAAGAAAGCAGTGAGGGCTTTGCTGCTGCTGCTGCCAGTTTACCTGCGAAGAGAAGGAAGAGCTTTTGTACATCTACACTTGCAGATCCTAAAAATACCACCCAGTCGAGAGGCTACAAAAGAACCACCTTTCTCAACCAGAAGGAAGCTCTCCAAGTGACTTCGAGAGAATCGGACATATCAGCGAACTAAAGCAGTAACTGACATTCCCTGCAGAACGTTTTGGCAAGAGAGAAGGTAACCAGCCATTCATGCCTGAAAGATTCTTTCATCCCAGTTCCCATCCTTTGTGCAACCTCAGTATTTTAAAAGTTTCAAATAAAATTATTTGAGTAGAACCTACTTTGAAGTAGAAATAAGTGAATTTCTCCATCTTTCAAACTGAAAGCATTGTATTCAACATGTTCTCCCCCCAAATGATAAATGCTTTATTGGTATTCTGTTAAAAAGGATTGCTTTTAGACCTAACAGCATGTCTCTTTAAGTTTTATTTCATGTTAGTACATATTTACCACTGAAGGTTTAGAGTTTCTGTTGTAAAAAAAAAGCATCTTTTAGAATTGACTTGTTGTATCTGGATGAGACGAGCGTTTTGTTCTTTAACAAATTGATAGAATTAATGTAACTTTATGAAAATTGAAGGTAACATAAGGTTGAAACTGTTAAAGAAAGTGGGGTGAGGTATGTTTTTATTTTAAAAGGCTGCCCCAAAAAAACTGGTTAAAAATTTTAACAATTAGGAAAGATGGGAATGATAAAATTTGGTTTTTTCCCTCTGGGTTAAAGTTAAGAGAAGCTTTAATAATTTACTTTGTCTCAAATAAAAATTTTATTTTAATAGATTAAAATCAAATCTTAAACATGGGATTTTGGAAAATTCTTTCAATAACCAGAATATTGCAAATCTGTCATTATAAAGTGAATGTATAATTTAGAACTAACTAACATGAAAGCATTTTGACCTTCAAACAACACTCTTGTATGCTTTGGGGGGTAGGAAGTAGGGGTTTGGTTTTTGGTGAAAATATAAGCAGTCTAGTTGAAGACTCATCTCCCAGATCATTCAGATTAGTCACAGGTAATTTGGGATTGAATTCATGGTTTTCCATTAAAAAAAAAAAATCCAGAAACTCACTTAAAAGGCCCTAAAAAGTTGGTTTACTAACATGAAGCATGGTGGCAGGTTGCTGATTTCTTTTTTAACATGGCATTTTCCAGCCTTTCTGACTTTTTATTTCACCATACCAAGAACTAGTACTTGTTTTGGTTTGTCCAGTTAAGCTTCAGCAGTATATCCTATCACAATTTTGGTGACAGCAGTTTGAAAATCTAAATTGCTATATTTTTAGAATTTGTGAATGCAAGTAAATCATTGTATCATTAAACAATTGTCTTTGAAATCCTTTAAATCATTAAACTCGCCTACTCCTGTGATAGCAGAAACATGTTAACAAATAGGGCTCTCTATAAATAACACAACAGGGAAGAAAGCTCCTGCTGGGCGCCCATTTCCCCTGCCTTAGATAGAGACTATTTGTTACCTTCTTGGCACCAATAGGTCTGGAACTCCTGCTGCTAAAGACTAATGTATTTTACATTAACACTCAAAGTGATCCCCAATTTCTCCTGCTAAAGGGTGGATTGTTTCAAAAATTCTTTTATCTTTACACGTAAATTATTTATGGGCTTTTCCCCCCATTTATAGTTTGGTATGGTTGGCAAATGTCTACCACTGAAAACAAACCCAAAAAAAAGAAAAAACTTTTTATGAAGCTTTTTGGTTTTGGTCATTAAAAAAAAAAAAACTTTCAGAAACATACAATGTTAGAGGGTTTTGTTTTTTAAGAATTTTTTGTTCTTTGTTCATAGGAAGGTTAAAATTACTGTTATTTTCTACCATTTTTACTGTATGATATATGATCTCAATTGTATTTGAATTTTTTTCAGAATTTCATGTGCTTTGTTTTATTTCCCAAAAAGTGCTAGTGAGGATGAAGGAGACATTTTGGTCTGTGATTTTTTTTTGGTTGTGATTTTTTTGGCTTGGTTTTTCAAATGTAAAATTGTTCTCATTTTCAAGCATCTGCAATTAGAAAGATAAACACTTTACAAGTTCTATTCGTTTTAAAATATTGCACTATGAATATTTTGTTGCTATCTGTAAATAACAAATGGGCTGTTTTCCTAAAAAGAAGTCTTGAGAAGTCAAAACAACTTGGAGGTAGTTTTATCCACCATCTCATTTGTATCATAAAATTTGTGAAAAGTTAATGATTTCTGTATGTCATCATGCTTGTGTGTTTTTAACTGTTTCTTTTCATTAATGGCTAAATCAAAAATTTGCCTTATCTTTTCTACCGCAGTAACCCTTGACATTTTGCCTTAGAATGGCTTCTACTTTTATCTTTTCCTGCTTCCATAGATTCTTGCTTGTTCCAGAAGATGGCAGCATGACATCTGAAGTTCTCATCCTGTGTGCGCTACCTTAACCCAGGGCAGCTCTTCACTGTTGCTACGGGTGCTTCCCCTTAACTTTTATTTTCACTCATTTTTATTACAAAAGTCATATGTGTCTACTGAAAGAAGTAGAGAACTGTGCATAATGAAAAAGTGTCTTCCCCCCACCTAATGCAAGCATCCTGCAGCTACACCTTTCTCTCCCCACCTTTCTAGGTGTCAGCACCAGTAACAGCAGGCAAACCTCTTCCAGACCCTTTGCCTGTGTAAACATAGGTTTTGTTGTTTTCTAATGGGATCACTCTATGTTCCATTTTGCAAGTTAAAATTTTTATTCAACATAATACCATTTTGGAGAGCCCTGGTGCCATTGCAGTCTCTTTAACCCCTGCATAGAATGATATAATTTGGATATCTATAATGTAGTTAGCCATCTCCCTACTGATGGACGCTAGTTGCCTCCAGTTTTTTGTAATTGAAAATTATGCCACACTGGGCTTGCGTGATGATGTAAGATAAATTCCTTGAAATTAAAATTAAATGGTTATTCGGTTCTTTTCTCTGGATCTGACCTGGCAAACACGTTGCTTCCATTTTCTCTCACTGATTGCCTCCACCCTCCAACGCCCAGACTTCAGCTGTAGACCTGGCATAACAAGGAGGAAATACTTAATAATGCCTGATTTGTGCTTTGTATTGAAAGAGCTCTTGTTTTCCTTTTCCTTTTTAAAGTCAGGTTTATTGAGGTGTCATTCACCTACAGTAAAGTTTACCCTTTTAAGCCTAGCAGTTTGAATTTTGGCAAATTCACGCCGTCATGTAACCATGACCGCCCCCCCTCTCATCACCCCGAAAGAAGTTTCCTCCCGCCTCTTTGCAGTCAGTCCCTCTCCCCCAACCCCAGCCCCTCACAGTCACTCATCTGAGTTCTATCCTTACAGTCTTGCCTTTTCCAGAATGTCATATAAATGGGATCATACAGTGGGTATCGTTTTGTGTCTGCCTTTTTAAACTTCGCATAATGCTTTTGAGGTTCATCCACGTTGTATAAGTAATTGGTTCCTGTTTGTTGCTAAGTAGTATTCCATTTTATGGATGTATCAACAGTTTATCCATTCACCAATTGATGGATATTTGGGTTGTTTCTATTTTTTGGCTATTATAAATAAAGCTGCTATAAACATTCACATATGGATCTTTTTTATAGACACATGTTTTCCTTTATCTTGGGTAAATACCTAGAAGTGGGATTCCTGGGACGTATGGCTGGGGTATGTTTAAGTTTTTAAGAAACTGCCAAGCTTTTCCATAGCAGCTGCACCAGTTTGCATCCTCACCTGCAACATATTGTTTCAGTTGCTCCACGATTTCATCGTCACAAGGTGTTGTCAGCCTTGTTCCTCGTAGGCATTCTAGTAGGTGTGCAGTGGTATCTCATTGTGATTTTGGTGTGTATTTCCCTAATGACTAATGAAGTTGAACATCTTTTTTTTTCCTGTGCTTATTTGCCATTCTTATATCCTCTTTATTGAAGCGTCCATCTAAACCTCTTGCCTATGTTTCCTTTTGTTGATATTGTTGTCTTGTTTTTGAGATGAAAGAGTTCTGTGTATATTTGGATATAGTCCTTTATTGGATATGTATCTTGCAAATATTTTTTCCCAGTCTGTGGCTTGTGTTTTTTCCTAGAGTGTCCTTTGAAAAGCAGATTTTAATTTTGATGTAGTCTAATTTATCCATTTTTTTTAAAATGGATCATACTTTTGTGTCCTAAGAAATCTTTGACTAACTCTAGGGTACAAAGATTTTCTCCTAAATTTCTTCTAGAAGTTTTAGAGTTTTAGCTCTCAGGTGTTAGATCCACTTTGAGTTAAGTTTTGTACAATGTATGAGATGAAGTTGTTTTGGGTTTTTTAGTGGAAGTCATTCAGCACCATTTGTTGAAAAGATTTTGCATTCCTTATTGAATTACAGTGGCACCTCTGTTGAAATCAGTTGACCTTATATGTGTAGGTCTATTTCTGGACTTGATTCTGTTCTATTGATCTCTATGTCTGTTCTTAAACCAGCATCACACCATCTTGATTACTCTAAGAAAGCTTGTCTTCCCCTTTACTGTGAATCTGTGTCATAGTTTTTGTTTAAAGTTCTTTTTGTGAAGGAGGAGGCCAGTAGAAGCAAAAGATTGACCAACCAATTCTATGTGGAGCCTACAATTACACCCAGACATGCATTATCATTTAGGGCAAAAAAGTCAGTAATAATAAGCTATCAGAAATATGGGAAGGAAACCAACTTTCTTGGGGTACATATACACTCAGCCCAATCTTCTCATATAAACAGGTTTGCTACAGTTCATGATTTAAAATTGTCACCCTGAGACGCTAAGATTTAGTCATTGAGAAAGAATTCTCCTCTTGACCACTGTGTAATATATACCAGTAAGAAAATGAAATGAGTTGAATTAAAATAAGGTTCAAAGTTGTTTGCTAAAAATTAAATTGTCTAATAAGTCTGATTCAATTCTTCTCATAAATTAAGATTTTTATTATAGTTTGGTTTAGTATAAAAATTGTCTCTATCCTTACTTGGAAAGTAGCCTTAGCATTTGAGAATTATTTCTTAACATGGGAAAACTTCCCTGCACCAGGTCATCCCAGGTGAGCAGATCGTAGATTCATTAGTACATGTGCCGGGCATTAATTTCTAAATGTGATCACTGCCTTAAAGATGCTCAATTTTCTCTAAAGGGTTGGGGGGGGCGGGGAGTACAGAATTACAATACAGGGTATGATTATAAAGGAATGCCCTGGCCCGCTCCGCCCTCAAGGTGGCACCAGCTTCAGATCCGGTAAGTTTGTTTTGTTTCTTTCTGGAAGAAGTGATGCTTGAACAGAGTTCACTTATAGGAGTTTTAGAGAAATGGGGATCCCAAAGCAACATTCTATTCCAAATGTCTTTTCCTTATTATTTACTGAGACTAGGCAGTGTTAAGTTGGCTTCATCTCATACACATTTTTAAGTATTTTTCTTCCCATTATATTCTAACCTATGAATACATCCAGATGAAGCATGGATTCAAAACTAGAGATTGTGAATTGTCCATAACAAAGTTTTAAAGAAATCTCTCTCCTTAAGTCCTTCTGCATTTCTATCTTTTGTGCTACCAGATTTCTTTGTAGTATGTCTGAAAGGTTGACTCTGGACTTAGATTCTTAGATCAAGTGAGCAGACATTAGGGGATGAAGTTAAATTACGATAAATAATTGCACATGCAAAAAGATAGTGAATTTTTTTTTCTTGGTCTTAGATTTATTTGAAGATTATTTTTAGAGCCTTGACTTGGCTCTAGAAGGACTCGTTGTACTGTGGCCTAACAATTTCAAGTTTGTATGATTTTTCACTGGTGTGTTCAATTCTGTGCATTCTTTGATGCTTTTCTGTTTTCTTATGAAATCGTGATACGAACTACAAATAACCTAATAGCTTTAGTGAGAAGATAAGTAATTACTGCTATTCTCGTGATACATATTTTTGTCCCACATCTTCAACGAAGATCATACTTAGCCTGGCTATGACCTTAATTTTAAGATTTATTAGAAAGGTTTTTGGAAAATTTTAAGATATTGGGAAGCAAGTATTTTTTTGGAACTGCTTCTATTTTTTGATACTTTAAGCATTATATCACTTATATGAAAAGGAAAAATAAATGAGCATGCACATTAAAAAACAAATACAAGTTTGCATTTTCTAAGGAGTAGGTTGGGAGTTCCAAAATTTCCAATGACCAGTTTGAAAGCAGCCTTCTTAAATCTTCCCTTTTCTCATTTGTCCAGGGCACAATGTTGTCTGACTAAATGGTTTAATTGACTTCTCTATGATACAAGTAGCCTGCTGGGAGCAAACAGCTGGCTTTTGGGTTTTAGATGTAATTCAAGAAAATTCAGATTTTATCATTTTGTTCTGAGTTCCAAATTTCTAACTCTATTTGCATGTGAGTTTTTTAAGCTCCAAAATGTAAAGATAACAGTTAACATCCATTTACATCTAATAGTTTCTTTATTCTCACAGCTTTATTCACCCACTTAAAATTTGCTTTTTAAAAAAAAATTCACTTTGGCAGTGTCTTGTCCTGTCAAGTGTAGTGATCTGTTAGTGGCATCTTTATTTTTGACATTTAAAAACAAACTGCATTTCTAGTGTTCTGATGTCCCGGATGCTTGCTGGTAAACACAAAGTAAATGTCAATTTTTTCTCTATTTAGACACATCAAGTAACTGCTAAGGAGCATGAGACGTTTGCAAAACTAGGTCCTTTCAGATGTATGGTCCAAACAGTGAAATAATTTTTTTTTTTTTTTTTTTTTTGAGTATAAATTTGGTGTCAAACAGCTGAAACTTCCTAGAGAAAGTGAGTAAAAAGATTTTTCAGTTCAAGTAAGTTTAGATTGGCTGCCAGGCTCTTGGATGTTGCTGTGCCTAATGTGAGAACACGTACAATGTGTCCATTTTCCAATTGTTCATAACAAAGCAATAATCCAATGTGACTAGTCTTTTCTTATTTGAAGTGTACATGGGGAATAAAGATTTCAGAAGGATTCCCTAACTCAAACCTGAAAAACCTGGTGTTAGTCTTGGGTGATTTCCAGTGACCCTGTGACCCCCTTCTTCCTGCCCCCTGTGTAGACTTGGAACTGGGCAGCCATTTTTGTTTTTGGAAGGGAAAGGAGACAGATATAATGAATGACTTTTATTGTGCAATATTTCAAACTCTCTTGAATGCATTCGAATGGGATGGAAACTGTTCTGCCCTATGTCACAGCCAAAACAAACAAAACATATTCCCTAAACCTGGATGTGTGTTTCTCTCAAACTGGCAGTAGTTAGAGCTCAGCTCTCAAACGAGAATTTGGTTTGACAATTTTTAGCCCTTGTTCAACTGAATGTGAGGAGAGATCACAGCCAAAGCAAATACTGTGGGGAAAAATTAATACACATATTTACAGCTTGCAGGTGGCATTTGTTCTGAAATGTTAGATATTTGTCTTAAAGAATTGCATTTGTGGTAATACTTTTAAATGGACTACTTTTTTTGGCTAATATTTTTTAAATGAACTCTTCAATAATAATAACTCCTAATGTAAATAAATTCTACAGAAGTCCCTGAAGAGTGATAAATGCTTGAATTTAAGTATTTAAACATTTAGAAAGGCCACTAAGAACCTGAGAATTCTAGGAATATCAGACCCAGCAAATATGCCATGAAACTCCCTTGATGGCAGCCTTCTCTGGCCCCCAAAGCACCCACTCTAGTGTTATCAACGACTCCCTTATGATGATGCCTCCAACACTGTTTACTGGCTCCAGCCACCCCCATCCAGGTTGTTACGTATTCCCACCCTTTGGATCTGTGGGGAGGATCACTGCACAATCAAGATAATTCATGTTGTAATGCGCCATTGTGCTTCATGACCCGGGCAAAATATATTTTTTACTAGTCACAATAATAACTTTAAATTTATGGTCACCTACGACCAACAGGCTCTTGGTTTGTGCCTTACTTGAGAAATACTGAAAACGTAAATTGTTAAGCCAGGCAATCCGCCTCTCAGAATGGTAGAACAGACTTCAATCCACATTTTAGGTCCTCCTTTCGAAATATAAAATTCTAACTTTCATGGACCGCTCTGTTGAACAATATCAGACATTCGTGTGAATGGAAATGAGCCATTGGATCATTTCATTGGCTCTTAACCTTTCATATAATAAACACTACAGATACAACACTGCCTGCATCTTGCATTTTAGTTAGAAACATTGCACATTACCGCAAAGATTTCTACTTCCCAAGCATTGCAAGGTCCAATTATACTCCTATCAACTAGAATGACTGGCATGTCCTGGACGTATAAATCATTTTAAGGAGTAGATGCTTCGTTTTTTGCAGTCTGTCTGGATGGTGAGAAATAGGAAGACCTCCGTGAGCGGGTAGGTGGGTGTTGCTGAGGTCCATGGCTCTCAGGCTGTCAAGGGGCAAACGTGAATGTGAGGTTCAAGAGGGGAGGGGAGATGGGGGCGGAAACAAACTTCTTGGAAAAAAGCAGGCTCTTATTTTTTCAATTTTAGATGCTGTTTTCCAATTTCTTAGTATTTAAACTTAAATGTGGTAGATGCATGAGTTTCTTGCATTGGGTAGGGTAGGAATTATTGGACCCTCTGGTTTATCTAAATTCTTCCCATTTTTTTTTAACCCTGTGCGAGTGCTGAAGGGTTCCTTTCTTTACCTAAATAAATTTATTTTTAGATTTAAAACTAACGTACCTTCCCCAAACCAATTGGAGTCTCTCAGTTCCCAGTGAGGCTGCCTTTCCCCTCAGATAGAGACAAACAGCCCAACTTTCCTTTAAATAGCTAACCCGGGCCCACCTACCTATACTCATAACCCTTAATCTAGCCTTGGACCCTCCAATTTTTTTTTCCTTTATAAATTTATTTATTTATTTATTTATTTTTGGCTGCGTTGGGTCTTCGTTGCTGCGCGCGGGCTTTCTCTAGTTGCGGCGAGCGTGAGCTACTCTTCATTGCGATGCGCGGGCTTCTCGTTGCAGTGGATTCTCTTGTTGCGGAGCACGGGCTCTAGGCGCGCGGTCTTCAGTAGTTGTGGCACATGGGTCAGTAGTTGTGGCTCGCGGGCTCTAGAGCGCAGGCTCAGTAGTTGGGACGCGGGGGCTTCTTTGCTCCTCGGCATGTGGGATCTTCCCGGACCAGGGCTCGAACCCGTGTCCCCTGCATTGGCAGGCAGATTCTTAACCACTGCGCCACCAGGGAAGTCTCAGACCCTCCAATTTTTTGTTTTGTTTGTCTTCACAAGCCGCACCATAGGAAAACATACAAAACACCCTTCTATGTTATTGTCATGATTTTCATGTCTCTGTCATGTATATCTCATATATCTCGTACAGAGCAAGACATACTATTATTTCTATCTTATAAATAAGATGAACAAGAGGGAAGTGATTTTCTCTGCTTGGCAGCCAGCAACGATAAAGCCTGGAAGAGACTGGGGGCCTTCTGTTTATTTCACTTGCTTCAGCTGCCCCCATCTACCCTCCAGCACCGAGGTGCCTAAGAAGGCCAGGCCATATGGGTGTTTGTTGGCTGTTCTTGTAAAAGTTTAGCTGGAGGAGCCCTTAAAGTCAATAGCTACTTGGGGTTTTGAAGTCATCCAGAACCTCTCACAAATAGAAGTTGCCTCTATTTCCTTAAAACGAAGTGAATGATGAGTGTTGATTTACCCTTTCTTCTCTAATTTAATTTTTTGGGGGAGAGAGGATTGGGAGCAGGAAAGAAGTCAGATGAAATACTTCTTAAGCTAGAAATCAGGACAACATCTACATTTAGATGCCAACACTTTGAACAAGCAGCGTTCTCAACTCAGGCCCTGAAGTGCGTGCCCAGGGTCCTGCAGCTGTCCTTTAAATGTCCAAACGGATTTATAGCCTGTATTTCTCCAAGAGAGGAAAACAATTCTAGGTAAATCCCAAACAGTTCGGAGGCGTGTGTCCTTTGACATTTTGCTGCCTTCCTGGTTCTTGTCCTGCCATCGCCACAAGCAAAGAGCTGTTACCGCCAGGCCAAAGCTGTAACAATATTAAGATGTTTTCCTCAACCTTGTCCCCAGAAAGATACTCAGTTTCCAGAAGATTGTTCTCCCCTGGGCATTACATCATGAATTGATTCAGTTTTTGGAGGAAGAAATTGGACAAAATATAATAGATTACCTCCTGGGGAAGCATACTTAGGTTGTTAAGTATTCCCACCAGAAAACTAAGAAACTGCTTATATATGACTACTCTGTCCACATTTAACCTTTCACCTTATTGCAGCTGAGCAGGGCGCTTTTTTGCAGCAAAGGTTTTTGTTTTGCTGGGGGTCAGAGAGAACATTTCTCCTTTATTTTTTTAAGGAATACAAGTATTCTTTGTTTTTACCATTACCCAGACTTCCTCAGCTTCACGAGCTGCCCACAGACCCCAGACCAGGTTAGGATGCAGCCACCGCAGAAGGGTGTCCCCGTTCAGTGGACAAGTGTGGCCTCCCCGTGGGCCGTGGGAATGGGGGCAGGCGGGTTGGGGGGAACTGCTCGATGTGGTTAATTTTCCATAAGGGTTTTTTGGCCTTTGGAGCATCGTGGCCGACAGGGCAGAAGGCCACACTTGTGGAGTATATGGGAGACGTCACCACGGTCTGTCCTGAGGAGAGAGTGGCCCCTGTGAGCAATATGTGCGCTGAAGAAAAGCATCAAGTTTCCTCTTTCCTGGGAACCCGTTCTCGGAGCAGGATGTTAGTGATTGATGAAATAACTCCCACCCAGTAAAGAGTGCAGTAAGAAACGTGGGAGCTATTTTCTTTTCCAAGTTCGCACGTTGGAGTAGAGAAGGGGCTGGTGGAACCGGCAGTATATACGTTGGCAGTATATACATTGGCTGGATTCACACTTCAAACTTGGAAACGTGAGCAGAGTGGATGGAGGGACTAATGAACCAGAGGAATTGGTAATAAAATAACAAGGTTTCATCACCCAATGCCCAGCTGGTTGGTATCCAGGGCCTAGTTAACAGAGTAGAGGACCATGGAGTGAGTTGGCAGTCTCCACTGGCAGGATTACTGACAACTGGATTGGCAGGGCCAGTTTCCATTTCTGAGGCAGAAGTGTTCTAACCACGTCAGCGAGCCTCAATTATTGTCTCATCTCATAAGTCTCCCATCAGAGGATGAGTACAGTCTCCCCAGGGCACTGAAACCAATTCCTTTATTCCTTATCCCAAGAAAAGCCCTCCAGTGGCCCCAATCATGCCCCCGACTGTCAGCCTCAGAGGGTTCAGCTCTACTTCTGAGATGTGCATCTCAGGAAATGGCAACAGCCTCTGTCGGACTGTCAGTCAAATGCGAACATGGGGGAAGTTGGGTGAAAGGGACCAGGACACCTCTACTATTTTTGCAATTGCTTGTGACTCTATTATGATTTTAAAATAAAAAGTTTAAAAAACTAAAGTGCTTAGAACAACAAGAAAAGTCTCTGTGATTCTCAGCTACCTTGTCTGTCAAGTAAGAACATTAGTGATACCTACTTTACGTATCGCTGCTATGAAAAATCAGATAATACAGATTGGTGCCTCTTGTTTTCACAGACCAGCATCCTTCTGCACTTTGTGACAGAAGCCCTTTTCCTTTCTCAGGTACCGTTTATCTACAGTGTAATCACGGTAGTAGGCGTTTTCCCATGTGCCCTCATTTTATGTGATCTCATTATTATGCCCATATTACAGACAAGGAAGCTGAGCCTTTAAGAGGTAATGTGACTCGTTCAAGATCAGATAGTTGGGGGACTTCCCTGGTGGTCCAGCGGTTAAGACTCCAAGATCCCAATGCAGGGGACCTGGGTTTGATCCCTGGTCAGGGAACTAGATCCCGCATCCTCAGCTAAGAGCCCACATGCTGCAACTAAAGACCCGGCACAGCCAAATAAATAAATAAATATTTTTAAAAAAAAGAAAGAAAAAAGAACAGATGGCTGTTACATGGTAGAGCTGGAATCAGGAGACTGTCCTACTCTAAAAGTCCATTTTCCTTTGATGAAAATGCTGTAACTAGAGAGGCAAAGGTTTGGGGGTTGTGGAAAGAGGAAAATAAAGTTATGCAGGGAAGATGAGGATTTTTTCTGTGCGAGACTTGCCACTGTTCTCAGAAATGCCCTTGATGGAGAGCTACGGCCCTCTACCTCCTGATTCCAGACACAACGGCTCCTTTGCTCCATTTTGGGGGGCATCTCCCCACTTCTAGTCTTGCTTCAACGTCCTTAGCCTGTCGCCTCGTCCTGCTTGTCTCCAGAAGGAAATCAGTCCCATCCGTATGTAAATCTCCAGCGCAGTACAACCTACCACACTCCTCCCTCCTAGTTTGGATTTCTAACAAATTATGGGGGCGTATGTGTGACCAGTGCGGTGACGGGTGGTGCCATCCTGTACTGAGCGCACTCGCTTTTGCCTGCATTTTATATCATCTGATTCAAAACAGTTAGTCTTGCTCTAGTGTTTTCCTATCCATGGAAATCAAATACATGGATATTTTCACCACCCAAAATGTATCCACCTGTGGTTTCGCGGCGAGGGGTCAGGTGTACACATTAGCCAAGGACTGGGGAAGCTTACCAGAATCTTCTCACGGGAGTCTGGCAAAAGAGCAGAGTCTCCATCAGGGGTTTTTTGTCCATCCTAAATCTAATTCTGGGGATACTTCAAGCTAGGCACCTCTCCGTCTTGACAGGCACCTCAAGTGCGGGAAGAAATCCATCTGAGCTGTGGTCGGCTGTTGCCATTTCTGTCTGGAGGTCCAGGAGGTAGAACTGGCACAGGTCCTCTGTGAGCCAAAAGAAATGTTTATTAAATGATAATTAATTACCAGAAAGTCAAACATAAATTTAGTTGGTGTGCTAGCGTTGAGAGGCTGGGTAAAGTTAAGGGGTCCCGCCAGCTCCTGGTTCTAGCTCAGACAGTGGTACCAACAAATTTCGGGGTGAGAGTGGGACCTCCCTTCTAAAGAAGTTAGCCTCTAAATGTGGGGAAACTTTCCCCACTTTCCCCAATAGCTTCTGCAAAAAGCACTGGGAATCGGTCTTTTAAAAAATATAACATTGTTGTTGTCATTGTTTTGGGCCGTGCCGCGCGGCTTTAGGGATCTTTGTTCCCCGACCAGGGATTGAACTTGGGCCCTCGACAATGAAAGTGCCAAGTCCTAACCACTGGACCATCAGGGAGTTCCGTAAAAGATGTATCTTATACGTCATGATGACCCCATTTTACCTGTAACATGTTTCTATGCCACAGACATGGACGCTGTAAAATGTCAATTATGAAATTTGGGGGTATGTTATTTGGCACTTGTAATTTGGAAGACTTTTTTTTTTTTTTTTCAGATGTAGAGAACGGACTTAAGGACACAGGGTTGGAAGACTTTTGATATACAATTGTATAAAGCAATTGTATAAAATCACAAAATGATGGAGATAAAAGACAAAAAAAGCCAGGGACTACTTTTCCAAACTTCTCACTTTGCAGGTGAGGAAACTGACAGCCTGGGAGTTGGAATAACTTGCCTGAGGTCACACAGCTTCTAAAGGCAAGGCTACGACCAGGTCTTCTGATCACAGGGCCTCTGTCTCTTCCCTCTCCATTTTATTGTGTAACAGCACCACCAACCAGCTCATTGCTGGACACAGAACTTATTTAATAAATGCTTGCTGAGGGGATGAGGGAGCTGTGCGATGCTGTAATATACCTGCGTTAGGTGCTGTGACCATTGTTTCTATCAGAAAAGCCCATGATCCAAATGCATTCTACACCCTTGGGATAGGCACTCAGGGGGAGGGGCTGGATAAGGCGTCTCAGGCAATCATGCCGGTATTGCTCGAAGTGTGATCCCCTTTCAACTGGTCAAGGAGCTTTCTAAAAATGCAGGTGACAAGAATCTTATCCCATTTTGAGGTCAGCATTTTACCTGAAGACAGTGCCTCTTTTGACCCACTGCCTCAAGCAGCCCCTAGACCTGGGTACACATGAATCCCAAGCATTTAAAACTCTCTGCTTCCTAATCCTTTTGTCAGCTTTGCTTAGTTCTTTTTTTTTTTTAATTTTTAACTTTTATTGGAGTATAGTTACTATACTGTACTCCAATAAAACTAACTAACGTTGTGCTGATTTCAGGTGTACAGCAAAGTGAATCAGTTATACATATACATATATCCACTCTTTTTAAGATTCTTTCCCCATATAGGCCATTACAGAGTACTGAGTAGAGTTCCCTGTGCTATATAGTAGGTCCTTATTTGTTGTCTATTTTATATAGAATAGTGTGTATATGTCAGTCCCAATCAATTGCTTAGTTCTTTTGATGCCCATAGCCAGTGGGATGACTGAGTCAAGAGCAAAGAATCTGAAGTTAGGCTCGAGTTTGAAACTTGGTGTCCCAATTACTGCATTGTTGGCTAAATTACTTCACCTCTCTGAACCTCCCTCAGTTGCCACGTCTGTAAAATGAGAATAATAGTAGTATTTGTCTCTTACAATTGTGTGAAGTGGTATTGAATTAGGCAGTGATAATGTGTGTAAAGTTCCTGTTGAGTATTTGGGATTCAACAAGATAACATTATGTGTTACTTTTTAAAAAATATTTATTTGTTTATTTATTTGGTTGTGCCGGGTCTTAGTTGTGGCTTGCTGACTCCTTAGTTGTGGCATGTGAACTCTTAGTTGCGGCACGCATGTGTGATCTAGTTCCCTGACCAGGGATCGAATCTGGGCCCCCTGCATTGGGAGCATGGAGACTTAACCACTGCGCCAGCAAAGTCCCACATGGTACTTTTGATTTTGACATAATTTCAGACTTACAGAAAAGTTACAGCAATAATACAAATAACTTCATTAAGATTCCCCTAATGTTGGCATTTTATTTTACTTGCTTTCTCTCCATAGAGATAGATCGATATAGGCATATCTATGTAGATAGATAAATTATATATATATATATATAAATTTTTTTTCTGCAACACATAATTAAAGTTGCAGATATGATGTCTCTTTACCCCTAAATTCTTCAGTGTATATTTCCTAAGAACACAAAACAACTTATCACAGTGATTACAGTTCAACAACATAGGTTTGAATTACCTGGGTACACTTATAAGCAGATTTTTTTCCAATAAATACGAACTACAGCACTGGAAGATTTGTGGTTGGTTGAATTCGCAGATGCAGAATCACAGATATGGGACTTGAGCTTCTGCAGATTTTGAAACCGTGGAGGGGTCTGGAACCAAGGATTTGGAGGACAACTATACTTATTAAGATATCGTAATGGAAATATTTTAAGTACTTCCACAGTGTTTCTCTGACGCAAATTCAGATCATGATCCAACCAACTTTTACTGAGCACAGATTATGTGCCAGGCATAGTGCTGGATGCTTTGAAAAATATTCCAATAAATTCTCTTATCAGCATCGTGAAGTAGGTATTATTAGTTAGTCAACTGGCCAGTGAGTAACTAAGAATCAAGGTGCTTAGTAAATTGCCCAAAGGACGTTAGTTAGTGGTAGAACTGGGATTTGAACCCAGATCTTAAGTCCTGGGTTCTTTCCAAAATAACACTCTTAACAAAAAATGGTGTTTTTGTTCTAGATGGCTGACCACATTCTGTTATAAAAATGAGAAAATTAAACAAGAAGCAACTCTACCAGGGCCCCTGGGTCAGTGTGTGTTCTAATCTCCACTCAGCTGTCATACGCTTCTGTGGCCTAAGCTGTAGGGGTTTTGTTTTCACAGTTCTCTCTCACTCCGATGAGCTCTCCAGAACTTGATTTCAAAATGGTCATAATCCCTTCGTACAGTTTTGCTGGGAACCAACTCTTTTATCTTCAGATACCTTTGGTAAGGTTAATTTCTGAAATGAAAATTTATTTTCCCAGGGAGTGCTGATGATATTGTTAATGTGTTTGAGTGGATAGGACTTGAGAAACTGGAGATGTACCTATGGGCTTGCCTTTTGCTCTGGTCAGAGACTCTCTCTAGAAGCAATCAAAATCTGGATTTGTTCTCTCACTGCCCAGCGACATGGAGCTTATCAGTCTGGCTCAACCCTCTTACGCCTTAACATAGAGAACAATAATAACAACACAATCCACTGGGGTGACGTATCCGTTAGAGATGTTTAGTTCTGAGGGACTCTGACCGAACCCTTCTGGTACCAGCATTATTTCTACTTCAGATAAAATCCTGTGCTTTAATCAGCAGTCCTGGTTCTCAATTGCATTAAAAATTCAATGGGAAAAAAATCTTAATTCACAGACGATGCACCTTAATAGACAAAGAACTCCAAGTAGCTTGGGAACAACTGGTTAGCCATCGTTTGGCCAAGTTGAAAGAGAGCATCTGGAAATGTTTGGGGTCTCTGCCGATAGAGCCTGGAAATGGGGAAGCAGTTCTTTCGAGAGGTTGAGAACTCAGACTCTCGTGAGTCAGATTGACCTGGATTCAGATCCCAGCTCCGCATGACCCTGAGCAAGTTAATTTCAAATTCATTGTCCAAAATGATGGCAATACCTACCTTTCAAATGTTCTTGTGAGACAATGTAAATACAACACCTCGTTTAGACCCTGGCCCTTAAAAAATTATCAAAGAATGGTGACTATAACAATAAACTCAAGCGAGGCAAAACCCAATTTTTTTGGTTTTTGGTTTTTTTCTCTCCTCTGCTGTTTTCTCCCTTCCTGTTCTTTCCCTCATTCTTCCCACACCCTCCCCATTCCTCCTCCCTCCCTCCCCCCCACCCCCAGACCTATTCTGGATGATCTGAAGGAAGACGTTAATTACAAAAGAACATCCGGTTCTTGGCATTCTGTGTAGAAGAAATCAATGATTTTGAGGACCCTGAAGAGAATCGCTGATTTTGTAAAGGATTAACAAAAAGTCAACAATCAAACACAAGTTTTTCCCCTCTGAATCATTACATTCTGTTGTTCCTGAACATCTGGGCAGAGGGGAGTTCTGTCTTCACTTGGGCCTCCTCAAAACCCTGCTTCTTGGGCTGTAGTTATGTCTATGTTTATGCCTCATTTGAAGCATAAGCCATCATTCCAGGATTCTTTTTCTGGAGCTGCCACTAACTATGTGGGTGAATTATTTTCCAACTTTGAACTTCAGTTTTTAAAATGGAACAAGTCAGGCGAGACTTGCTATAATTGATGAAAGTCGATGAACATACCATTCAGATTTAATGCTTAATTGTATACTCTTATGTCTTTTCCTCTGTATCCATCTCATCTTGACAGCAAGCTCTTCAAGCAGGGGGACAGTGTCACACTCCATAAGAAAGGGCATAAAATTTAGAAGTAGGAGCCCTGGGTTCAAGCCCCAGCTCTGCGCCCTGCCGGCTCATGTGACCTTTGGTGAGCCACTGCATCTCTGCCCTCCACGCTTTCCTCCACTATAAAGCCGGCTGATGTACCCAAAATACAGGGTCACTGTGAGGACTAAAGAAAATAATCATTAACACAGCACTTGGTAAATTTAAAAAGGATGTTCATTATTGTTAATTGTGTTGCCCCAGAGCCTTGCCACTATGCAATCTTAAATAAGTTTTTGTTGAATGCCGACTTTTTTAAGAACAAAGCTAAGACTTTTGCTATTACCAATTTTAAAAGCACTGAAGAAGTGGATTGTTGGTATATAATTAAAACTGATTTCATTTCCAATGCACAATTTTAAACACACCAAAAAATGCTTTCAAAACCAGTAAAGGCTTTGAGTAATGTTATGTAAATAATATTGAGGTGAGTACTCTCTAGGTGCTTTCAGATGTATGTGGTTAGAATAAATATCAAAATTAAACCTGAAATGAAATACTAATGCTCTCGGTGGGATTAATTCTGTTAGGCTATCTTTGCACAGTACACAGTTCTTCTGAAATTTGCATAGATAAATTTTAAAAGTTATTTTGTAATTATAGAAATAATATTGTAGAAGATAGTAAAAGTATAAATGCAAAACTAGTTATATTAGAATTCTCTAGAGAAACATAACTAATAGGATATATGTGTATATATATTATATTATACTGATATATCATATATTTGTATGTATGTGTATATATATATATTATATATATAAAGAGATTTATTATAAGGAATTGGCTCATGCAATTATGGAAACTGAGAAATCCCACGATCTCCAGTTGGCAAGCTGGAGGCCCCGGACAGCCAGTGGTGTAGTTCCAGTTTGAGTCTATGTCTGAAGACAGGAGAAAACCAATGTCCCACCTTGAAGACAGAGAGGCTCTCTCTCACCAGCCTTGTTATCCTATTCAGGCCTTCACCTGATTGGACGAGGCCCACCCACATTGAGGTGGGCAATCTCCTTTACACAGTCAACCAATTCAAATATCAATCTCATCCAGAAACACCCTCACAGACACACCCAGAATAATATTTGACCAAACACCTGGTCAAGTTGACACATAAAATCAACCATCGCATTAGTATTATAGAATATTTGGGAAATGCAGGAAAGAAGGAAAAAAAAAAAACCTCTCCAAATTCTGCCACCCAAAGATAGCCATTATTAGAGTTTTGACCCGTTTCTTTCCAATCTTTTTTATAAATGAACCAAAGATCAATTTTTTAATCATCTGTTCTATTGGACTAGAGATTTCATGTTGTCTCTTTTCTCATTTCCTTAGGGAATTATCTAAAATTTCCATTATGCCTCTGGTTTTGCACTTATATAATGGTTATTATTAGAAAAACTGCCTTGAATATATAAAAGACACTGTTATGATAACCAAATAAAATGAGCATGGCCTACCACCCTAGGTCTCACTCCAAGGTGGGAGAAGTTGGAGACTAAGTTAAGGGGGTGGGGCTGGGGTAGGGGGAGGTGTTAGCAATTCCTGAAGGACATCAGGGAATTCCAGCCGCCCTCTCCCAGACGATGCCCACCTCGGGGAAACATCCCCAGATGTCCAGCCTATTGCTTTTTCCCCAATCCCAGCACTGAAGGTGTTAATAGCCCATCTCACCTCCCTGTGTCCCAAGGCTGAGGTGTGAGTGACTAGGGAAACCCCCAATAAATTAAAGGTGGCAGCCTCTCTGAGGAGGGAGAGGTGGCTTGTTCAGTATTTTAAGCCTTTTAGCTGGTGTCCTTTATCAGCGATTGATTTATTGGATATTTGTGCAGCGGGCAGGGGGATTTGAAATATAACATAAGCGCTTCCGGAGATGTCAGTACTCTAACGTCAGTGGTCTGAACAAGGATGTAATTCATATCTGCAGGTGCTTTACTCTAGTATCAAATACTTCAATAACATCATGCCTGTGGAATCCACTGGTCCCAAGGGCTCTATTTGTATTCTGATATGCCCACGTCTTTTCCTATGTGTGTTTTCCTTGCTTAAGGAGCTCTCATTTCCTTCAATAGGATATGTTTTATTTCATCCCTTTTCCTGCATTTACTCATATTAATGTCACCGCATTCACTGGTAATAGCTGAGCCTGGAAATAGCCCGCATAGCCACGTAAATACTAGCCTGAAATGCACCGCCTGGGATGCATTATGATGAAAGAATGGAATGGAATCCATTGGGTGGAAGTAACAGTTTCTTTGGAGTTCTAACTAAATGTTACCCAGTGAGAGAACACTGGAGGGAACACGTCCAGGGAACATGGTGGCCTCTCCGTAGAGCTGGCAGGGTGGGGAGGCAGGAAGGAAAATTTAGGGTTTGGGATACTGTGTTTCCAGCTAGCAAGTCCTTGGTTGATGGATAGAAGCAAAGCACAGTCAAAACATCCCTCTGGGTTTTGCGTTTGTTTTTATTCCTCTGCCGTAATATAATAACTGAGTTTTCCAATTGGCCAAAGCAGAAGATTTCAAAAAGTTTAGATGCCTAGGCCTGCAGGGCTCAACTCTGGTGACAAAATGCTGTCTTTTGGGCAAGGTTCCCTCTTCCTCTCCTCTTTCTATCTTTTCCGGTTCTTCACTTATGTATCTGGGTGATCGGTTTGTGGTGGCAAAGCAATCTTGCTTAGTAGAAGGGAAATATGCTCTGGAACTCAGGCAGATTTGTTTTGTTTTATCAGCTCTCTAGCCTCTGAACTTTCCTTCTGTAAAATGGAGCTAGCAAGTTGCCTGCTAGTTATTAATATTTATTTCACAGGAAAGTATAGAGAGAAAACATATTTTTTGGAACGTTACAGGATGTAGTATATTATAAGCATGTGAAAAGGAACAGAGGATTGTGTTCAAACTTACTTGTTTAGAATGCAAAACGAATTTTCCTGCAGAAAATATTTTGCAACGTGGGATGCAGGTAATGACTTATTCTTCTGCGTTACAATGCTGATAGATGTACAGATGCTTTTAATTCAAATGGTGTAGGTTCACTCTTCCTTCTATCTGTTTAAATCCTATTTTATCTGCTAATATGAATGTAGAGGAGAGGGGCCCTTGTCTCACTGTTAGGAACAGAGTCTAACAGAGGGAAGTCTTGAGTGTACAGAGAGACAGGCAAGGGCAGCCATTCATAGGCATAGGCTGCTGTAGGTCAACAAATATAATACATAGGTGTTATGTCCTATATTATCTGTAATATATATATATTTGCTATATTATGTGTGTGTGTGTGTGTCCTATAAGAAGATACAGGCTGCGATCCCTGGGGTTTGCTGTGGGTGGCCAGCTTCCCATCTTAGGCTGCTGTTTTAGAAATATTTCCTTCTTGCATGAGCTGCTGGGGTGTCAGTTGGGAAAGGACAAGTACAGATACTATGAACTTGAGCCCTGCCAGAATTAGTCCTGGGATTTTGGAAACTTTGGGAAAAAAATATATTTAAAAGATTGGGTCCTGAAGAACTTTAGGACAAATACTTCTTGGTTGCAGGAAGACCGGCTCAGTGGAACCTTGCTTTCGCAAACATAAAAGATCCTTTCCTTCTTGGAAAGGAGCGTTTACAAATAAATTAGAGTCTCTAAAGAGAACAAACTGTTCTGCAGAGTAATGTAAAAGGATGTCTTTGTGGGCAAAGTTGTACCTCCTCAGATTATTTTCTTTTTTAGGAAACATTTCCCCCACTATATGGATTTTGATAGTCCTCAGCTAAAAATGATTGTTGGTTCTTGATAAAGCCATTCCTCACACAGGAGATCAGGGGCAAGCTCCAGGTGAGCTGATAGAGGGACCCTGAAATGAGACCAGACCGGGTGCTTAAAACTCAACATGTGAAGGCCCACGGGAATGTCATTCCAAGCTAAGTAATCCAGCCCCGCACACCGTGTTGACAGTGGATTACTGGGCTCTGACGGATGGGAGAGATTTAGGGTAAGCTACCTTGAGACCAGGGGGCTGAGTTTCCCCCGAAAGTGAAAATTCCTATCTTCAATCACGCAGCAAGTGGACAGATCCGGGGGTGGAAAAGGAAGAGGGGGGTGGCATTGGGGTGTAAAGGAGATGGGGTTTTGAAGACATGAGTTTTCAGGGAGAGAGGGATGCTAGAGGCCCCTCTAGCTCCAGTGGTGGGAGAGGACTCAAAAGGAGGTGGGACCCTGAGGCTTCAGGCTGGGAGACAAGAGTTGGGGGTTGCGGGAGAGCAAAGACCCAATGAGATTAGGGAGTAGTGGGGGAATTGAAAGAGAGAGATTGTCCAGGGGAGATGTTTCTGCTGACTGAGTTGGTCATTGGGTATTTTTTTTTTTAGCTTGTGGGATCTTAAGTCCCTGACTAGGGATCAAACCCATGCCCCCTGTAATGGAAGCGTGGAGTCCTAACCACTGGACCGCCTGGGAATTCCCAGTGGGTATGTTCTGAGAGTTGTTTTCATTGTACAAGTCTTGCATATATTTTGTTAGATTTATCCCTAAGTATTGCATATCTTTTGTTGCTATTATAAATGGTATTGTTTTTCATTTCAATTTTTGATTGTTCCCATGCTACTGTATAGATACACAATTGATTTTTATATATTAATTTTTCATCCTGAAACCTTGCCCAAATCACTTATCAGTTCTAGTAGTTTTCTTGCATTTATTCTAATAACTGTCTCACTTTGGTTCTTTTAAAATATCTTCTATGTCTCTGTTTAGCTTGTTCTGTTTTTCCTCTAGCATCTTGAATGTGTGGAATACAGTTATAAAAACTTTTAATGTCCTTTTCTACTGATGCTATGATCTGTGTCACTTCTGGGTCGGTTTCAGTGGATTTTTTTCTTCTCATTATGGGCTGTATATTTCTCCTTCTTTGTATGCCTGGCAATTTTTGTTGGATGCCAGACATTGTGAATTTTACATGTTCTTGTGGTCAGCTGGATATTTTTGTATGCTAACAGATAGCCTTGAGCTTTGTTCTGGGATGCAGTTAAATTGCTTAAAAACGGTTCAATCCTTTTGGATCTTGCTTTCAAGCCTTTTTAGGTGAGACCAGAGCAGTGTTTATTCTAAGATTAAACGGTCTCCAGTAGTGAGGTACTCATGTACTGTGAGAGGCTCCACTCTGGCTGAACAGGCGCTATTCCAGCCCTGTGTGTGCTCTGGGCCTTGTTCCCTCTGTTCCTTTTTGACTGGTTCTTTTCCTGGCCTCAGGTAGTTTACTCACACAGGTACTGAGTAATATTGAACTGAGTAATCAGTGGAGACCCTCTGCAGAGCTCCAGGGTTCTCTCGCTGTGCAGTCCCCTCTCTCTGTTCCCCCTACTCTGGCCTGTGAACTCCAGCTACCTCGGCTTCCCCGGACACCCAGCAACATATCCTCAGTTCTGGGAGACTGCAGGGCTCTGCCTGGATTCCCCCTCCCTGTCCTGCAGACAGGAAGCTCTCTCCAGGCAATAAGTGTGGGCTCACCTCATTTGTTCCTCATCACTCAGGGTTCTCTGCCCTTTATTTTCTGATGTCTTACGTCTTGAGAATCATTGCTTCATATAGATTGTTTCAGGCATGTTGCCAAAATCTTGTCTTCTATACACCAGTGCCGAATAGAAATACGGAGACAGAGTTTTGGAGGAAAGAGAAAGATTAGATTTATTTCTTTGCCAGGCAAAGAGGGAACACAGCAGACTAGCGCCTCAAAAACTGTGTTCCTCCCCCCCACCTGGAGGGGCTAGTGAGGAGTTTTATAGTGTTCAAGGAGCAGGGAGTGATCAGCTCGTGGACCATTCTCGGATTGGTTGGCCTCAAGGTGAAGTTTCAAGCATCATCAACCTTCTGGTTTCAACCAGTCTAGGGATCCATGCTCCTGTGGTCAGCAGTCTTCATCTGGTGGGATCAGCTTCCTGTACAAACAACTTAGGAATGTGAGTCAGGCTTTTTTCTGTATCTTTTAGGGAACTGGGAGTTCGGTGATTCTGCGATGTGGCAGAATTATAGTCTAAGTTGTTACCGGTTCCCCAGCCCAACAGCTATTCTCTGTTTCTCCATCTTCACATTTCCCAATCATTACTCGAGTCAGCATTTTACTTCAAAAGACAAGGACACAGGGGCTTGTACATGGTTTCAGGCACGAGGGTAAATCTCATCCCCGTTACTCTATCTTTGCCAGAAGCGGGAGAGTGCCATTCTCTAAAAGCCTAGGCCCACACACCTCCACGGACTTTCTCTTGGTGAAAACTGGTCCTACAGCTCCACCTGGATACAGTGGGGTTGGGGAGATGTAGTCTCCGGCTGAATGATTACTTCCCAGCAACAGTTCTGCAGAAGGAGAGGGGGAGCATGCATTTCGGCGTCTCTACCACAGTGTTCTTATCCTTATCTTGGAGATGAGCAAACGAAGGCACAGGAGAGTGAAAGAAAGCTTCAACCAACGAAAACTGGCGTGGTGGTGGTCCTGGTGGGATTTGCACTTGCCCCTCCTGCAGGCTTCAGTCTCCTAAATCATGTTTCTGTTCAGGGGATTCTGAAAGCCATAAAATCAGCTGACCTCACAAACTCTCAGTGAGAGCCAGGAGGAGTTTTGATTGTGAGAACAATCCTCTCAGTATTCATAAGTGGGATTGCATGTGTGGTGAAAGAAATTTTTAAAGCAAAACGGAGTTCAATTTCTAGGGAGCCTTGCTTTGTTTTCTTTGTTCGACTGAAACCTCTAGTCAGAGAAGGGAATGTAGTGGGAATAATTAGCCGCGATGGGTGGTAGAAATCCAAAGAGAAAAATAATTCATCAACTTTAAAGCAATTCATTTAAAACTGTGAGTGTGGTTTATTTGACCTGCATTGGGGAGCAAATATTAATGAAGAAGTAAAGGCAGCTTATGGCTTTTTCAATTCTTTCATTTCCCAATAGATGTCTTTGATAGAAACTAATTATCAATGCTCTTGATTTAATTTGGAAAAAAATTGGATGAAGGTTTTTCTTAAGTCCCATGCCAGTGTTCATAACCCAGGAGAACTAAAATTAACCCCTGATCCTTCCTCAGTAACTGCTGTAGCTCGTGGAGTCCAAGGAGTCCCCTTTAGAAAACAAGAAAAAAGTATTATTATTATTATGGTGATTATTATTTTTTAAATAAAAATTTCTTGTGGGAATGCGGGAAGGCCGGAGGAAATTTTCCCAGTGCTAAAGTTGCTTTTATTAAGCTACTAAGCAGATACTACAAAACTTTCATTAATTGAAACTCAACTAAATTGAACTCACTTCCCTCCCTTTAATTTTTGCTGTGATTTGTACTTACCTAAATTTAAATTTAGATCATCACAAAGAAGAACATGTATTCAGGCAGAGGCTGTACAAGTCAGAGGAAGCTACTGCAGTTGCCCTGGTGATGGAAAAGATCCTAATGTAATTTTTATGGGAATTCTTTTATATAGTGTTCTGAACATTGTAAATTATAGGGCTTTTGTTTATTCATGTAAAGGGGGAATGTTTGAGTGCTTTGAGCTTCTATGAAATATGAAAAAAAAAAAAAAAAAAAAAAAAAAACCCCACCCCGCCGCATTCCCCTTTCAAGAAAAAAAGAGTCAAAGAAAACATGATGCTGTCATGTCAGGAGCTTATCCTAAAATCACCTTTCAATACCAAATGTAGGGTCCCTTACATATCTCAACCACATACACTTTCTACATGTTCTCTGCAGTATATTCTTTTTTTAAAATCGAAATATAGTTGTTTTACAATGTTGTGTTAACTTCTGCTGTACAGCAAAGTGATTCAGTTATACATATCTCTACATTCTTTTTCTGTATATTCTTTTCCATTATGGTTTATCACAGGATATTGAATATAGTTCCCTGGGCTCTACAGTAGGACCTTGTTTCTCCATTCTATATATAATAGCTTATATTATATATAGTATATTCTTAATTATTGATGTTCTCCAGGGATATGCTTTCAGTTCTTTTCTCTTTTTCTGATAGTATAAGACTGGGAGTAAGAGTGTGGGCTCCAGGTTTGAATCCTAGTGTTACCATTATAAATTTTGTGGCATCATCTCTTAGAATGGGGAAAATATTAATAGCTACTCATAGGGTGGTTTAGACGATTAACTGAGCTGATACATGGCATGTGCTAGGGTAGTGGCTGGCATGGAGAAAGTGCTCAATAAATGTTTGCTATCATTATTGTCACTGTGATGGTTAACTGCATCCCTAGATGGCACTTTTCCTCCTCTATATCCATAGCTTCAATTTTCATTTATATGCTAATACTGATAGTACTCAATGAGAAAAATTTAAATGTATGTATGTATCTATCACTATGGCTCTTTGTCCTATGGTTTACCTGTCTGCTGGACTTTTCTTTCCATTGACCTGCATCCCTGAGGGACTCACAGTATCATTTCCAAGTGGTCCGCCATGTATGTAGGGTTCCACATCTTCTTAAACTCTACCACTGCAGGACAGTAATATGGTGCCTCCCGAGAGCCCATGTTGTCAGTCTTGACTATTGCTGTCCTCTTCCAGGGAGGCCAGAATCTACTTGTCCAGCAGACTAGGCCTCCCTTGCAAGGGGAATCCATCCAAGCCCTGAACGACTCCGGGCCTGGAAGTCCCTCTCCTCATCCACCAGGAGAGTGCTGTGACTAAACTCTTAGAAAACTCATCATCATGCCTCTCTTCCCTGTTGTTCTTGGTTATCATCCAAGATCCTCTAACTTTCTCTCGTCTTTATAGCTCTCTGCTCCCTCTCCCCCACTCACCTTCGCACTGCTCTCCATTCCGAGCCTTCCACAGCCACATAGTAAGCAAGTTTTCTGCATCCTCCGCCTTCTCACTAAAGACTCCCCCTAATCCCATGCCTTGACTGAAAGTAGGCTGTCTCCTCCGGACATTGCCTCCCTTGGCAGCATCTCAAGTGGGTAACTCTCATCTCTGACTCCGCAGGTGCATCAAGGTGGAAGAAAAGCCCTGCTATCTTCCAACTTTCCCGTAGGGCTCTCGCCTCTGGTCACAGCACTAGCCGTCCTCCTGACAAATCCCCTTCATTCAGTGAAGACACCGCGTGGGGCTCACGCTCCTGATCTCCACTCTAAGTCCTGCTCATCCCCGTGACCTTTACCTTATCCCTCATCAGCCACCCTTTCCACAGATACACCATGCTCCCTATCATAACCCTGAAAGGATAATTATAGACATTCCACTGCTGACCAGGACCTCATAATTCTACAGCCCCCTCATGCACTTACTCCCAGTATACATGTCCCTTGCTCATGTGGTCTTGGTTTTGTTTGTTTTTTAAAATTTTATTGAAGTATAGTTGATTTATAATGTTGTGTTAATTTCTGCTGTACAGCAAAGTGACTCAGTTATGTGTATATATACTCTTTTCCATTATGGTTTATCATAGGATATTGAATATAGTTCCCTGTGCTACACAGTAGGACCTTGTTTATCCATTCTTTACGTAATAGTTTGCATCTGCTAATACCACATCTTCTTTATCCTTTCATCTGTCAATGGACATTTAGGTTGTTTCCATGTCTTGGTTATTGTAAATAGTGCTGCTGTGAACATAGGGGTGCATGTATCTTTTTGAATTAGCGTTTTTTCTGGGAATATGCAGGAGTGGGATTGCTGGATCATGGCCTTGTTTTTTTTTTTGTTTTTTTTTTTTAAAGTTTCATTTTATTTATTTTATTTATGGCTGTGTTGGGTCTTCTTTTCTGTGCGAGGGCTTTCTCTAGTTGCGGCAAGTGGGGGCCACTCTTCATCAAGGTGCGCGGGCCTCTCACTATCACGGCCTCTCTTGTTGTGGAGCACAGGCTCCAGACGTGCAGGCTCAGTAATTGTGGCTCACGGGCCTAGTTGCTCCACGGCATGTGGGATCTTCCCAGACCAGGGCTTGAACCCGTGTTCCCTGCATTGGCAGGCAGATTCTCAACCACTGCGCCACCAGGGAAGCCCCATGGCCTTGTTTTTATCATCCTCCTTGAACCTCTTGAAGTCCAGCTCTTCCCCAATCCAGTGTTCATTTTCTTTCCTACCCAGTTTAGGCTTCATGGTTCGTGGTTTCTACATTTCTCTTGCCATTTAACTTTCTTGACCCCATTTCCTTCTTCTGTTATGTCCACTGGAAAACCCTGGATCACTTTGAGCATCCGACTTCAACTTGCCTGAACCTGAACTGCTTCATTGCTACAGAAAATAACATTATCCTAGAGGTTGGTGTACTCTGAACTGATGTTCTTCAGCCTTAAGTAGGCCCTCTGATTCTCTGAATTAAGGATTTCAAAACTTTTTATTCTTCTCAATGGCCTTCAGCCCCCTACATTTCAGGCCCTCCGTTATTCCTCTGAACTCACCTCCTACTACTCTCTTGCTTGTTCACGTCCGTCCAGCCACATCTGCCTGCTTGCTGAATCTCAAACCCATCTGTGATGGTCAGTTTATGTGTCAACTTGACTAAGCTATCATTCCCAGTTATCCAATCAAACACCAATCTAGGTGTTGGAGGTATTTTGTAGATGTGATTAAAGCCCATAATCAGCTGACTTTAAGTAAGGGAGATTATCTTAGATACTTAGATACTGATTGAATCAGTCAAAAGGCCTTAAGAGCAGAACCAAGGCTTCCTTGGGTATTGTAGCTGCAGCTTGTTCCTGAAGGTTCCAGCCTGCCCTTCCTGACAGCCTGCCCTACAGATTAGTGATGTTGGGTACCTTTTCATGTATGCTGATCTTCTTTATCTCATTGAATGGTATCACTGTCCACCTAATTGCTGAATCTAGAAATCTGATCCTTGACAATTCCTCAGCCAGTCAATGATTAACTTCTTTTGAATCCAGCTCCTAATTCAGGCCAGCTAGGCTTCCCTTTTCCTAGCCCCAGTGCCATCTCTCTCGTTCAGGTCACCACCAATCTCTATTCCATATTACTGCACAAATCTTCTAATTATGCTTCCTCACTCTGTGTTTGCTTCTCTTCTATCTGTTCTCCATTCTGCAACTTAACTGGCTTTTCTAAAAATGGCAAACAAATTAAGAATAGAACTACCATATGATCCAGCAATTCCCCTTCTGGGCATTTATCTGAAGGAAACAAAAACACTAACTCAAAAAGATATATGCCCCCTATATAAGAGATGCAGCATTTCCCATCTCTTCTTTGCTGAAAATTCTTCAATGGTTCCTTTTCCCTTCAGTATAATAAAGACTGGACTGCTTGACAGTGTGGACAAAACTTTCCTATCTCTCTAGCCTCATTTCTTCTAATTTTCCCTGTGCATTCAGTACTCCGCTATTCTAATTTTACATTATTTGACTCACCAGGTCTCTCCTGACACTGATGCTACCCTCATATGATTTGCTCTGCCTTCTCTCCTCTTTTCTCCTCCTTCAACTCATATTCTCGGTTTCAGCTTAGATATTGTCCCCTTGAAAGCCTTTCCCAACTCAAACCCAGCTTTGTGGCTTCTTAGCACTCTCTCTTTATCTCAGTTTGTGTCACACAATTTCATAGCAATTACGGTAATAGCATTTACTTTCCTGCAGAACAGTGGTTCTCCTCTGTAAGCTCTATGTGGGCAGAGAGTATTCCTTACTTGGGATGTATCCCAAGCACAATGACTGAATTTCGCCATATTTTCCTTTTCAAATGGAAGAGAAAGGATGATCTAGCTAATTATCTACTGGGTAGATTGTTTTATGCCAGACCACCTCACTGATTAGGAATCAGCCAATAGATTGGCCAACCTTGGACCAGGTGCCTATTTCTGGTTCAATTAAAGGCTATCCCTTGCTCAAGGAACATCTTCCATCATTTGAGGACTATGGATAGTCTCCTTAAAAATTGCTGTTGGTCTTGTTAAGCATTCTGAATGACATATCGAGTAGAAATAGCAGCTTTGGAACAAGGAGCTTAGCTGGATTAGCACACTTTTTATTTATTTCATAGCATTTACTCTTCCCCAAAGAGAGTGTTGGTTGGATCAGGTTGCTACCACTCAAGTGAGAGCACTTCCATTGAGCAGTGTTTACCTATCAATCCTTCCCAGAGGTCCTTGACTCTCCTCAAGCCTAGAGAATGGGTTGGTTGCCTGTTGTTTGCATTGATCTCTGGTTCCATGTGACCCATGTGGGTTAACTGAGAACACACATGCAAGAGTAAGGCAACATATGTAGGAGGAAAAACCCTTTTGGGGCTTACTTCTCCCCACTCAAAAGGAGTTAGTATAAATGGCAGAATTCTTAAAATTCTGGAGCTCTCTGGTATACTTATTTATCTGGCATCATTAGAAAATGGGGATTCTGCATCAGTGAATCTTCCAGACAACTAAATGTATTCTATTTTAAATGTAAACTTAGGGGGAAAATTAAAGCATCTTATGAGAATATAGTCATACTTCAGTATCTGCGGGTTTTGGTTCCAGTGGGCCCCCAGCCCCCCAGTCTTCAGATGCTCAAGTCCCTTATATAAAATGGCACAGTATTTGCATATAGCCTACCACATCCTCCTGTATACTTAATTTTTTAAAAATTTATTTTACTGAAGTATAGTTGATTTACTGTGTTGTGTTAATTTCTGCTGTATAGCAAAATGATTCAGTTATACATATATATATACATTCTTTTTCATATTCTTTTCCATTATGGTTTATCACAGGATATTGAATATAGTCCCTGTGCTATACAGTAGGACCTTGTTGTTTATCCATTCTCTATATAATAGTTTGCATCTGCTAATCCCAAACTCCCAATCTATTCCTCCCCAACCCCCCTCCCCCTTGGCAACCACGAGTCTGTTCTCTATGTCTCTGAGTCTGTTTCTGCCTCATAGATAGGTTCATTTGTGTCATAATTTAGATTCCACATATAAGTGATATCATATGATATTTGTCTTTCTCTGCCTGACTTACTTCATTTACTATGATAATCTCTAGGTCCATCCATTTGCTGCAAATGGCATTATCGCATGATTTTTATGGCTGAGTAGTATTCCATTGTATATATGTACCACATCTTCTTTATCCATTCATCTGTCGATGGATATTTAGGTTGCTTCCACGTCTTGGCAATTGTAAACAGTGCTGCAATAAACACTGGGGTGCATGTATCCTCCTGTATGCTTTAAGTCATCTCTAGATTACTTTTAGTACCTCATACAATGTAAATGCTATGTAAATAGTTGCTGGGCATGCAGCAAACTCAAGTTTTGCTTTTTGGAACTTTTTGGAATTTTTTTTTCCTGAATATTTTCCATCTGCAGTTGGTTGAATGCATGATGTAGAACACGCAGATACGGAGGGCCGACTGTATTTCTAAAGTGTATTTGATACTTTTCTTCTTTCATTAACTAAGAACACTGGATGTTATTTAACTGTTATAATGATGCCTTGATGTCTTTACTATGTGCATCAGTCACTGTTCTAGGCCCTCACGGCCTACTGAGCTGTGAAGAGCTGTTTGCTCCAACACTAAATGGCCTCAGTCTGTTGACTTTTATTAGTTTTGTAAATGCTCTTAATCATTTTTCAATATCTTTTCTAGACTCAGTGTCTTTCCCTAATATCTCTTCCCTGCCACATCTTCCTCTCTTCGGATGTGCTACTCAGAATCTACTGTTGGCTGAGAATCCAGAACACCAAGGCTTCAGTGTTGGTAAATTTCTGAGTGAGGACATTCTCTTGTCCATGAGAACTATGACTTTCCAGCTTAGATGTATTTCTCACCTACTTTGGCATCATGTCTCAGATTCCTGTAGCCTGTTACCATATTATCTATGTGCTGATTCTTAGACATTCTCATTGAAAATCACAGAGTCATATCTATTTGAAAAAAATCTTTTCCCATTTTTTTTCTCGTGCTAAAATACACTTAACATAAAATTTACTATGGTAACCATTTTAAAGTGTACAGTTCAGTGTTATTAAATACACTCACATTCTTGTACAGCTGTCATCCCATCCATCTGCAGAACTCTTCATCTTCTCAATCTGAAACTCTATACCCATTAAACAATAACTCCCCATGACTCCGTACCCCTGGCAATCACTACCATTCTTCTTCATCCCTCCCTTCTCCTTCCTCCCTCCTCCTCCCTTGCTCCTTCCTCTTTCTTTCTTTCTTTCTTTTTCTTTCTTTCTTTCATTTTTTCTTTCTTTCTTTTTCCTTCTTTCTTTCTTTCTTTCTCTCCAATTAGATTTGAAAAGATATCTTATTGTCACCTCGTTTCACTTCCCATCCACATGTTTTAGGTTCCATCTACAGCATGCTCTGAGACTAGTCAATTATTCAATATTCTTTATCTTGGCTTGTTTCATTATCTGTTAAAGGAAGTACCTTCCAGCATTGACATCATAAGTTTTCAGGAAATAGAGATGATAACAATAACACTTAAAATAATTATACCTTCCCTGTCTGAAGGCAATTGAGCCAGATCTTCCTCTTGCATGTGAAAGATGTGTGGATTTGGACAGAGACTGGTAGTGATGCAGACAGGACACTCATCTGGGAAGGGTGGTCCAGAGGCATGGGAGAGAGTTGGGGAGTCACCTTGAGGCTGTTTAGCTGGAGAAAAAGGTCCAGGATGGAAAGAGTCCCAGAAATGGAATGGCCATGGGCTGCCACAGGAAAATGGATGAGCCTAGTCAGCTTCTTCTACATTATCACTCCCTCCTTTCTCTGTTCCCTTTCTTATCATGGGATGAGAAGGAGCCAATCAGGTCATTGTGTGGGTTTCAATGACTGAGTAAGCAAGGCCCCCTCCACCAGGCTTGGCCACAGTGTCCTGGAATGGTTCCCATCTGTGACAAGGAAGGCTTGGGAGGGAAACTGACCTGCTGTCCAGAGTCTGATAACAGGATGGGATTGAAGTCATATTTCAAAGGACCCAAGGGAGCTAGGGTGGGGGCAAGGATTGTCACAAATGGCGAGGAGAATTTTGGAGACCAGATATTTACCAGCTGTATCTTCAAAGAAGGATTAATCTTGGTCTTCCCCAATTTCCCTCTGCCTGGCCTTGCAAACTTAAAAAGAGAGGCCATATATCTTCTCTATAATATATTCTTGGAATAGTAGACAAGGAAAATTAGGAAAAAATAGCCCCAGTTAAAATCAGATATATAGTTATAAAATCATAGACCTAGGGTGTAAAGGGCTTTGAATATTTTCTAGTTAACTACATACGAACGAGATCATGCATTTTGACTGCAACATTACAGATAACATACCGTCTCTTTTTGAGCACTTCTAGCAACAGGGAACTCAAAACTTCCTAAAATAGCCTGGGCCAGTCTTGGACAGTTCTGGTTATTAGAGATTGTTGTAAGAAATCTGATTTTCTGTAGTTTTTACCCATCATGCTTTCTTTGTCTGGTAGAATAACTCCAATCCTTCTTCACTTGCCAGACCCAAAACTTGGCTTCTATTATGGTCTTTTCAAAGTTAACATCCAAAGTTTTCAACTTTTGTCTTATTTAGTCAGTTTCAAGCCTCTTAACTCTGCTAGATATTCTTCTCCAAGGAAGTTTCCATTTGTTAATGTTTCTCCATGTGGTACCCATCATGGTCTAATTAGCACAAGGGGGAGAAAGATGTTCACTTCTCTTATGATGGACTCATTATCTCTGATAGCAGAGCTTGGAATCACACTGGCTTTTGGGTTCATCATCAACTGAGCACAAGCTACTGTGCCCCTTGTAAAACTGGTTTTTGAACACAACCAACTTCAATTGTCCATCATATGTCACAGTGGCTGTAGTCCCAAAGTGTTAAGGGGCAAAGTAGGGTTGGCTGGAGCTTTTAGATGACATCAGAGATCAAGCAGAGCCTTCTGGACAGAGGATAGTGCAGCTTTGCACAACAAGCCCAGGATGGTCACTCTCTGGACAGAAGCCCCATCACAAGGCAAATTGCAAGACTTGGCTTTGCAAGTTCCTCACCAGGAAGAGAAACCAAGCACCGGGGGCCATAACTGTTGGTTGAAACTTGGAAATTTCTTCCTGGAGAGCAAGGCACCAAGACAAGGGACTGAGGAGTCATTCCAGGGGTCAGTCCTAACAAGAGCCAAGGGATGAGATAAGAGATGTTGTGCCTGTTATACTGACCACAAAACAAAACAGACCAAAATACTGGAAGGCAAATTGTTTCCGGTGGTCTGATCATGGAAGATGGTGGCAGCTGAGTTCTTAATCACTCAGGCAAGGTTTTCATGGCTTCACCCCTTCTGGTCTTTCAAGAAGCCAGAGGGGGTGTTTGTCAGTGTGAATGAACTAGGGCAGGTCCTCACACTGGAAATTTATTAAAGTTGGCCCATTGTCTGTCTCAGACCGAGAAGATTTGGGGCCTGAAATCTGTTCTCTCTCCCTCCTAGTTTCCTGTCATCTGTTGATTTAATAAACATACCATCACTGTCCTCATCTAAGTCATGCAAATGTTTAGCAGAGCAGGCCAAGGACAAATAGTTCTATGGCACAGTATAAAGACCTCCCTTCAGGTGACAACCGTCTATTAAACACAACTCTGTGAGGATAACCATCCAAGTGCTTATTAATCTATCTAACAATTCCAATATTTAGCTGACATTTCTCCATCTTCTCCATAAGGTTCTAATGAGAGACACTGTCAAATGCCTTGCTGAAGTGTGATTTATATGTCTTGCAGTTCTCTGTGCCAAAAGCAGAATGAAGGTTAGACTGGCATGATTTATTCTGAGTGAACCTGTACTGACTCTTGGTGGTCACTGCTGTCCTTTCAAAGTATGTCCACAAAGCATTTCTGTTAAAACCCTCTTTGAAATTGCTCTCGAGATGATCATCAAGTCTATTTGGTCTTTAGTTTATAGAACTTTTTTCTTCCCTTTCTTGAAAACTGGGAAAACATTCAATCCTCTCCAGCCTACCGAGACTTCTCTCATTCTTCGTAGTTGTTCAGAAAGTATCCATAGCATTTCAACTTTCACTATTTCTACAAGACCCTGGTGGTATAATTTGTGCAGATCTGGAGACCTGAACTTGCTGAGAGCAATGGGGTGTATTATAACCAACTCTGGTTTCCCTGTTGAAATGTTTGCATTACCTCTTCTAATATGAAGATCAATCTTCTTGAGATAAGCTAGGAGGAAAAAAATAAACTGGACCCAAGTAGTTCTATTTCTATCCATGATCAATTAATAGCAACCTCTGTCCCAAGCATGAAGACTTACTTATCTTTCTTGTTCTTGATATACTCTTTAAAAGGCTTTTTTGTTGTTGTTATCATTGGCACTTAACAGAGCTAAAACCCAGAAATGTGCTTATACAGTATTTATAGGTGTCTGACATCATGCTATTTATTTTTCATAATGGTTGAAATTCCAGAGCCACCCAATCATCATGAGACCTAGCTCTATTTAGCTCCTGATTTTGGAGGTCTGAAAGATCCTAACCCCTGTGTAGAACAAGTACAGTTTTTCTACAGTTATTGCCATCATTTGCTTAAGCTAATGTGGGTGAGTCTCCTTTCTTTATAATAACCAAACAAGCCTAACCAGAACCATTCATCCATCCAATGAAGTTTTGGAGAGCTACTATGTACCAGGGACACCTGAAACTGCCCAACAGTAAGAGCCCTCTCTTCTCCTTGTTTTGGCATTTTTCCTCTTTAACAATCCCATGATTCAGGATTTGATTACCCTTAATCTCATCATCTTATACAATATGACCTGACTTCCATTTTACATAGTTTGCTGTATCCTGTCTAGGAGACCTATGTCCTTTCATATGTGTCTAATGTTCTATATCTGAGCTGCCCCATGTGGTCACCACTAGTCACATGTGGCTATCTAAATTTAAATACTTAAAATAGAACAAAATTTAAAATCTAGTTCCTCAGTCACACTAGTGACATTTCCAGTGCTCAATAACCATGTGGCTAGTGGCTTCCACATCAGACAGTGCAGATACAGAATATTTCCCTGATCATAAAAGCTCTCTTGGACAATGCTGGTCTAGCTATTCCTCAAGTCCTTTGAAGTTCTTCTCAAGCAGCAAGGCTGGATGCATTCGACAGAGTTGGCACTTACTGACTGTCCTTGTCCGGAGGGCTTTATGGCAGTGGACTCCTAAGGCTGCCCCTTTAACGTAGTCTAGGTGCTTGGTTTAGACACTCCTGTAAAGGCAAGTGATTACAATGCACATCAGTTCCTTTGCTCTTCGAGGAACCACAGTTTGCAGATGAATGTGAGTGAATATTTCCCAGATCCCATTGAGGGTCATTGTAATATCATGCCCCACAAAATGCTGGCACTTGCAGACACTCAAAATGTTTGCTTGAATGAGGAAATGAACGAAGAGTGGTCTCTTTAGTCCCTGAAACATTTTCTTGAAAAGTCAAAGAAAGGTACCATGGCATCAGAAAGGAAGGAAAGAAAGAAAAGAAAGAGAGCGAGAGAGAAAGAAAGAAGAGAGGAAAGAAAGAAAAAGAAAGGAAGAAAGATTCCAGACGTACCTACCGAATCTCTCTCCTCCATCTTTATTTCTCTGCTTCCGGGTCAGAGAGAGACTTAGAGGTGGGCTGGAATGCAGGTGCCAGAGGAAGGAAGTAGGAAGGGAAGGAAGGAAGTAAAAAAAAAGAGCATCACATAAGAGGGAGAGAGTCACAGCATTTTAAAATGCGAAAGGATCTAGGGTCCATTTAGCCTAGCTCCTCATGTCACCAATGAAATATGGACATTTCATTTGGCATTTCATACAAATCTGCTGGGAAAAAAAAATGAAGCAATTGAGGTCAAAAGACAGGTTAAGCAAAGTGTCTAGAGTTACAAAGCTAGTGAGTGTCGGAGCAGGGGCTAGAAGCTAGCCCACCTATCCCATGATTTCCCACCGCAGGCTCGGACCACCCCTCCCCCAGCCCCAGGGAGAAGAGCAAGGAGGGGAATGCGGGGTGGGAAGCAAGCCAGGGGGAAGGAGAGAAAGTAAATTTGTGTATCAGCTGTCAGCCTCCCTTGTGATTTTCTTTCTTTAAGCAGAAAAAAGTTTCCTGGCCGCGTCACCTACTCAGTCTGAACCTCGTGGTTTCCCCATCCCCAGGGCGAGCTCTAATCAGCAGGGACCTTGCCTAGACTGTACAATGCCGCAACTAGCTGGTGACCCCGAGCGAGGTACTGGTTGACTAACTCACTCAGGTTGCACTTAGTTTAGTTAATCGCTTGTCCCTCATCATCTTGGTCCAGATCCAAACTGATTTCTGAAACAGCTTGGCGTTCCTAAAATTTCACCTACACTAGAGCAGAAACACACTTTGAAACAGAATTTGATGAGGATTTTAAATAGAATATTCGAGTGACTTTATCAAAGCACCTCCCCTGTTGATCCTAGATAATTAAGACCTGGAGCAGGTTTTTGAAAATGTTTCACATTCCCTTTACTTCTCATCTCTAGAAAACTCTCCAGGTCAAGAACTTTGGCATCTTGAATATAGAGTTGGAGGTCATACAGATCTGATTTCAAGTGAAAGCTGTCACACAGTTGTTACCACGCGGAGGGAACTTATTCTCTCAGTTCCAACTTAGATCATAATAGGAGTGTATGAGCACTGGGAAGAAGGTCCTTATCATTCTGTGGGACCACACTGCCTGGGAAACATCACATGGTCAATGCATGTTGATTACATGTTGATTACATGTGTGGCTCTGGGTGACAAGACCCAGGTTTGAACCCTGGCACCCTTGCTTTGCAGTAGTATGACCTTGAGGCAAGTCCCTTGATTTCTTTCTATCTTAGTTTTCTTATCCGTGTCATAGGGTTCTCATTGTGTCCCCAGAGAAATGAGGACAAATTGAGGTCATGTGTGTAGAAGGCTTAGCACAGAAACCTGGCACTTGATCAACATTAGCTATCATTATTATTTCGTACTGTCGTACAGTCTCTTTATGTACATTTCATTGTCCTTGGGGGCACCAAGCAAGCTGGTTGCAAGTTCTCAGTCAGAAACATCTGCCAAGTGGCAGCATTCACACCACACTTGCGATAAATGTCCTAACTCCTCCACAGCTTCAGCTGGGCCAAGCGAGGTGAGCGTTGGGTTTTATGGGTCTGACGAAGACGTTTGAAATATTGTAGGAGACTGTCAAAGAACACTTAGACCCACTCCAAAAGAGGGCCGTTCTTAATTTTCATCTTTCCTGCAAGTCAGAAAGATATATACTCTCCAAATAATGGCAGTTTCCTCGTCCTGAAGTTATGGCAGCTTGGTGATACAATAAACAGCACCCTGTCATAAGGACCGCATAAAACATGGTCTGACATTTCTTTAAAAGTAGAAAGAAACATGACTGCAGCAGATGACCTTTCCTCCGAGGGCACAGCTGTTTTGTGTGGTTAGAGGGACCCGTGGTTTCATACTTAGGGGCTACGATATATGACTGGCTTTTCACAAAGTGTTTCCATGAGAAATTACAGTACGTTCTAAAGGAGAGTGCCAATTCCGCTGCATTCACGTTAGGTAGGAGGACTTTTTCCTCCTCTCTTGATGTTTTCCAAATGATACTGTGCGGAATACTTGTGATTAGAAACTTCTTTAGTGTTTGAAGCATAAGTGGTATCAAGATTACTGAGGCATCTTCTATTTCCTGGGAAATTGAAATGATGGGCCTTTTGTGGGGTTGGTGGGTCGGCATCTTTGAGGACTCAGCATTTATGAGAAGTCACTCCAAACACAGTGCTTCTGTGGGTGAGGACTGAGCATCTACGGGAAAATTTTCAATAGTCACCTTGTTAACAGATAGTAGGTAATTTCCATTTTCTCGAGAAATGTTTGTTCCTCCTATAAAATGTTATTTGTGTAATGCCTTAAAAGGGTGATGAAAAAGTAAAACAACGGGTCTAAGGTTTCTAATTGTATATGTGTTATGTTGGCGAGACTGGATGTTTTCCTTCCTTGCTTGTTTTCCAAATTATCTTTAACATGTTTTACTTACTTCCTAATGAAATTAAAAAGAAAGGTTATATCTTCATTTAGTTTTCGACTGAGTTTCCCCTAGGCATCCATGGTTACTGCAAACAATCCCATTAAAGCGCCGGACACACCGCCACCTCCCCAAACTTTATTCTCTAAATTAGAACAGTAAGCCCTTGGAGAGGGGAGTTTGGCAGCCTTTCTGCAGGATGGGGCGGGGTGGATTAGATGCCAATTACTGACGGCTGTGGTGCCAATAGAAAAATGCACTCCAATTGCTTGTCTCCAAAACCCTGCTACTGACCTGCCAACAACAGGGCATTGAGTGCACGTCCCAGTATGATGGGAGATTTGTTCTGATTTATCTCTGCTCTCTCACCTTGTCCCCTGTGTGTCCAAACCTGGGACTAAGCAAAAGTGGCTGGCTTGGTTTAGAAGTACTAGCTGAGACGCTGAAACAGTTGACTTATTGGTAATTAGACCACACTGGTATTGAACCCGTGACCTCCGCCTCATTAGAGCTGCGTTCGGGCCAACTGAATTGACCAGAAACAGATTCAAAACAGTGAGTGATAGAGGTCTTTGGTGCAGGGTCAAAGGCCTATTTACACTACCTTATCATAAGTGGCTCCTTACTCTAGCATGTTAAAGGAGCACTGGCTGAGGAGAACGGCCATGTGGATGGGTCACAGCTCCCTGCTTCATATATATGGATTGTAAAGCACGGCTACTCTGGCCAACTCCTACCTGACTTTAACTGGATCCCCATGTAATTCAAGGGTTAATAAAGGGAGCAACAAGTGTTTTAACAGGACTTTTTTTTTTTCTTTCTCTTTCACTTGCTAATGGCTAATAGTAACAAAAACACTAGGAGTAAAGCCCATTACTTTAGGAATGATTTCCTTTGAATGACACTCTTTGATTTAAAGCTATCCATGGCTAATCATTATTTTCACTCTTTGCTTTTCAAGGAAGTCTAAAAACAGATGCCTAGTGTTCATTTTGTGTGGAAAAGGAATCAGTTTCTCAGTGGTAGAGCAGGATACATGGAAAAGGCAGGACACAGAATGAGGAGAGTCACTCTGTGCTAAATCAATGAAATGGAACGGAAATCGACTCAAAATAACAGAATTTTTTTTTTAATGTGATAAGACCGGCATTTCAACTCAGAAGAGAAAGGATTACCTAATAATGGCTAGCCATTTAATAAAGGTAGATTTCTCCTTCAGACCACACCCAAAGTAAAGACTTTCCTGTGAAAACAAAACTTTATAGTTCTAAAAGATAATGAAGTAATTAAAAAATAACAATCTTGGAAAGTCTTTCTAACAATGCATGAAAATATAAAAACTATAAAGAAAAATATGAAATAATTTGACTCCATAAAAATTTATCATGAAAACTTAGGTATACCAAATACTAAATATATTAAAAGGCAAACTGGGAGACATTATTTTTGGTCCTTATGGAAGCATTAATCACAAGATATTTATGGTGCTTATGGAATACTTAATAATAAAGCATTTAGAAATCGACACAAAAAAGAGGAATAAATTCAAAGACACAGAAGAAATGAACATCACTTTACATAAGAAGAAGTGTAAATGGCCAGTAAACCCATGAAAAATATATTTAGCCTCCCTGGTAAACGTCAAGAATTGCACATTTTAAACAAATGAAAGTTAATTTTTCTTCCAAAAAATCAGCAAAGATAAAAGTAAAAATGCTGGCAGTGCTGCAGGGAAATTAGTACTTTTTTATACTACTTGTGGCCGTTAAGGTGCTCTAACTTACTTAGAGGGACATTTGGTACAATAGAAGCAAACCTTTAAAATTTGACACGCGATATGACCCCAAAATTCTACTTGTAAGAACCAATCCAAAAGAAATAATCATGGTTACGTGCAAAGATCTTGCTACTAGAATGTTGATCAAAGCATTTTTATGATAACTAAAAATTGGAAACAGCTTAAATCTCCAACAACAGGGAATCCATTAAATATATCATGGTGTGTGGTGTATGATGGAAATTTATGTAACTTTAACATGTTGTAGAAAAAAATTACATTTCATGTCATGGAATAAAATTCACTATTATCTTGTTCAGAAAAAATGTAAAAATTGTAATATTATAAATTATATGTTATATACGCACAGGGAAAGATGGTAGAATAATATATATCATACATGCCAAAATGTTAAAATACTTTTCTTTAGGCATGGGAATTATGGATGATTTTAAAATGTCTCTTTTTATCAGATTTTTTTCTTTTAGAGTGAACATGTGTTACTTGGAGAACAAAAGATAAAGTACATATATTTTTTCAAATATCATAGCTAGCACAGTTTCATCGTGGAGATTAAGTGGGATAATACATAAGAAAGTCCCTAACACAGGATTAGAAAGATGAGGGGGTCTTGGAACCTAGGATTTGAATTTGAATCTAAAAAGTTACCACGTGGTCTGGAAACTTGTAGCACTCTGGATTAAAGAAGATTGACTCACTTAGTTGGTGGATTGTCTGAGTCCCAACTCACTCTCTCTTTCTTTTGTTTTGTAGTTTGACTTTCGATTTTAATGGCTCATACATCTCTCCATAAGATGTCAGGCAAGGTATGGTCAACTAATCTATGACAAAGGAGGCAAGGATATACAATGGAGAAAAGACAGTCTCTTCAAAAGTGGTGCTGGGAAAACTGGACAGCTACATGTAAAAGAATGAAATTAGAACACTTCCTAACACCATACACAAAAATAAACTCAAAATGGATTAAAGACCTAAACGTAAGACCGGACACTATAAAACTCTTAAAGGAAAACATAGGAAGAACACTCTTTGACATAAATCACAGCAAGATCTTTTTTGACCCACCTCCTAGAGTAATGGAAATAAAAACAAAAATAAACAAATGGGACCTAAAGAAACTTAAAAGCTTTTGCACAGCAAAGGAAACTATAAACAAGACGAAAAGACAACCCTCAGAATGGGAGAAAATATTTGCAAATGAATCATCGGACAAAGGATTAATCTCCAAAATATACAAACCGCTCATGCAGCTCAATATTAAAAAAACAAACAACCCAATCAAAAAATGGGCAGAAGACCTAAATAGACATTTTCCCAAGACATACAGATGGCCAAGAGGCACATGAAAAGCTGCTCAACTTCACTAGTTATTAGAGAAATGCAAATCAAAACTACAATGAGGTATCACCTCACACGGGTTAGAATGGGCATCATCAGAAAATCAACAAACAAGAAATGCTGGAGAGGGTGTGGAGAAAAGGGAACCCTCTTGCACTGTTGGTGGAATGTAAACTGATACAGCCACTATGGAGAACAGTATGGAGGTTCCTTAAAAAACTAAAAATAGAATTACCATATGACCCAGCAATCCCACTACTGGGCATATACCCAGAGAAAACCATAATTCAAGAAGACACATGTACCCCAATGTTCACTGCAGCACTATTTACATAGCTAGGTCATGGAAGCAACCTAAATGCCCATTGACAGACGGATGGATAAAGAAGATGTGGTACATATATACGATGGATATTACTCAGCCATAAAAAGGAATGAAATTGGGTCATTTGTAGAGACGTGGATGGACCTAGAGACTGTCATACAGAGTGAAGTAAGTCAGAAAGAGAAAAACACATATCGTATATTAACGCATATATGTGGAATCTAGAAAATGGTACAGATGAACTGGTTTGCAAGGCAGAAATAGAGACACAGATGTAAAGAACAAACGTATGGACACCAAGGGGGGAAAGTGGGGGTGGGGGGATGGTGGGATGAATTGGGAGATTGGGATTGACATATATACACTAATATGTATAAAATAGATAACTAATAAGAACCTGCTGTATAAAATAAATTAAAAAAAAAAAAGATGTCAGGCAAGGAACAGAGAGAAAAATAAATCCCGGCCTGTCATTTTCAGATGATCCTGGTCACATTCGTCTTCTTCACTATACTGTGAAGCACACTACAGCGTGACGCCCCTTCTTTGAGGCAAGCTGTGGGGCGAGCCTTCCTTCTCAGGATTCCTGGATTCAACAGCAACTGCTGTATGATCTATTATGTGACACAGAAGTAGAAATTATGCACATGCAACCAAAACATCCAAGTGAAGCACAAGGATTGGTTATGGAACCCCAGGATGCTTTGGATGACAGGAATAAGTGCTTGGGCACTGGGAGGCTCTGGCTGGAGGATAGCTTGGGAGTTGCCTTGGAGGCTGGTTCCCTGTCGGCATCCTGGATTCACATCTGGGGCCATGGGAAATGAAAAGAAAAGAATGGGAATAGAAAAGGGTGCTTTGTACAACACATCCTTTTAAGATTTGGGGTATAACACACCATTTCTTTGGGATCATTGTGGTAGACCTTGTCACTAAGGGTTGTGTGTGTGTGTGTGTGTGTGTCTGTGCACTCACAGGGTGCAATGCTTGTGGTTGGTGGTTCTTATAGGTGGGCATTAAGAATTAGAAGAGAATTTTTCCTTATGTCAGTGCAATATGGTGTTGGTGCATTGCTGGTATCTGAAGGACACAATGGCAGTCCTTTTTCAGTGACAGTAAAGGGGCAGAGAAAGAGAGGATGGTAAAAAGAATATGGAAGTGGAGACCATACTGTGATTGTCAGGGCTTTTTGTGTGTGTGCATTGTAAACTCCCCACCTAACCCCGAGGTTGCAAGATGTAATTTGGGGGAACTTGTTAGGGGGGTTGGCTATTCCATGACAGCAAGCAGGGTGGAAAAACTCAGCAAAATATGGATTGCTACCATAAATGTAACTTCCCTTTAAACCCAGAGCTTAATTGCCCTGGGAATACATGTGCTACACAGACAAGTGTTCGTTTCTATGATTAATTCAGCTGGCTAGAGCTTGGTACTAATGAGACCAAGGCCAAGGCTATTGGCTCTATCCCCAAAGGAGCTGTTAGCATCTCATGGCTCCAAAACCGAGGTGACACCCTTCACCCTTGCACACAGTGGGATTGGGTGAGAGAGTATGATGTCTGACTCCACTTTCAATGCTTTTCCAACACCCCTGCTTTCCCCTCTAACACAATGCCTCTGCTCTGAGGGCACTGGCAGTTGGAATTTTGTAAGATGACAATCTAATCAATGACATTGTCTCCAGAGCCACACTGCACTTAAAAAGTAGAGGCTGCCTGCATTAGAGACAGCATAGGCTGCTCTGTTAGTCCTTTCAATGGGTACAGGTTGTGCCACCAATTGACTTTCACAGACAAATACAGCTTGAAAGAAAGCATGCCCAGGATACCCTGTTGCCTAAGAGTCTGACTAGGATCTTGCAAAAAACAAGCCTCCGTTCTTCCTCCACTTTCTAAGGAGTAGTTGGCAATCTCCAGCATGTACATTTGGAAAGGAATCGAGTTGGATGTTCTACCTGCGTCCCCTGGATTCTCTGCCTTGAAGAGTCCCATCACCTTAGCCCAAAGCCTTTTGTTCTGTGCCCCGTCATGTAGGGCTTGTTTTCATTACCTCCACACCGTCCCTGTATTTATCAGGATTGTTCGAGTTGCACGTAATTGAAACTCAACTCAAAGCCGCTCTTTTCGCGCATTCACATACCTGTGAAGGGTACTAGGTTTGCTCACAGAATGTAAAGAATAGCTGCAGGGATCAGAGTCTGAGAAACTGGAACGGGAACATGGCCCTCCCAGAGACCTCGCCCTCTCTCCCTTCCTCCTCTCCTTGTCTTGGCTTCATCCTGCAGAAAGCTTTTCTCCACGTGGTGGCCAGAATTCCCCAACGCACATCCTCCTAGCTGAGCAAAACCCGAGGACCACTACCTTCTCCAGAACCTTTACGATAATCGAAGAGAAGGACTCTCCTATGTCTCAAAGATTGTTTTCTGAGGATTAAAGCACTGAGATCGGCCAGGTCTAGGTCACGTGTCCACTCCTGCAGCTGGTGTGTCAGGGAAGCAGGAGGCAGAGGCCGGCGGCGGCGACGCCCGCTGCGTGGTGCTGAGCGCCGAGCTGGCTCAGGCGCCGCTGGCCGACGTGGACACGCTGCTGGCCGACGGCGACGGCGCGCTCGGGCGCAGCGAGACTGCGGTGTCCTGCGCCGCCGAGCCTCCTGACGGCGCTGCAGGCGGGCGAGCGTCTCGGCTTCATCACCAACAACAGCAGCGAGACCCGCGAGGCCTGTGCCGCGGAGCTGCGGCGCCTGGGCTTCGGCCGCCCTGCGGGCCTGGCACCAGCCGCAAGGTCCTCGGCCCGGCCTACTGCACCGCGCTCCACCCGCTTCAGCGCCGGGCCGGCGCGCCGGGCCGAAGGCCTGCATGCTGGGCAGCGCGGCCCTGGGCTCGGAGCTGGAGGCCGAGGGCGTGGGACCCGAGCCGCTGCAGGGTGAACCGCCCCGCTGCCTGGCTGTACGCGCCGCCCGAGCCCAAGGTGTGTGCCGTCGAGATGGGCTTCGACCAGCCCTTCAGCTCCATGAAGCTCCCCAAGGCCGTACGCTTCCTGCAGCAGCCCGGCCGCCTGCTCGTGAGCACCGACCTGGACCACCGGCTCCCACTTGAGAACGGCCGCTTCCTCGCGGGTACCGGCTGGGCTGTCTCGTCCGAGCCGTGGAGACGCCGCCCAGCACCAAGCCCGGCCGCTTCTTCCGCCACTACGGGTCCCAGGAGTACGGCATCCACCGGCAGCGCACCGTCATGGTAGGTGGTCGCCTGGACACACACATCCTCCTGGGCGTCACTTGTGGTCTGAAGACCATCCTGACCCTCATCGGGAAGTCTCCACTCTAGGGGATGTGATAAAAGATTAAAAAAAAAAAAAAAAAAAAAGGAATGGGAAACGTGCTAAGAATAATAGTTACTGCAGTTCTCCTTAACCTTCCCTAAAGCTTAATTGGTTTGCTTAGAGCCCAACATAACAGTGGGCTCTTCTGAAGAAGCCCAGAGTAATACAAATGCACATCAGAGAAAAGAAGTCTCTTTCTGATCATTTGGAATTTCATTTTTATATTGTCATAAGAATATCATTTAGGTTCTTCTTTAATAGATAAGAAAACGGATTCACAGATAACTGAAGTGAATTGCCCAAGACAGATTGCCCAGTTGGTGAATAACTGGACAAAAAGCTCAAATCTCGAACACCCAGGTTTACTGTTTTTTTCCTGTGTTAGCCTACCTTCAACAGATTTGTTATCAAACTCATCACTGGTTTTGATGGTGGGAAGTTCAAGCAATGAATGAAGGTCCTCCTTGATGGTCTTCAAATCCCATTGCTAGGGCAGCATCTTCTCTTGCCTCCAGGTCAGTAGGCATATCTGCTCTTAGGGGTTAATGGAATAGGTGGGTCCAGTCAGCTGCAGACCTAGGACTCAAAGAATAAATCCAGGCCTCCTTGTCTTGGTCATGTGGGCTTTCTGGAGCCTGTGTCACAGCATCTGATCAGAAGGAAAGGAAGAGAGAGATCAAAATTCAAACCCGGTCTGGGATTCCACTTCTACTCAAGACGTAGAAAACCACAAGAGAACACTGCTTCTGCCCTAACAATGAGAAAAAGCTGGGTAACCTCTAAAATCATAACTTTTTTTTCGGCCCATGAGAGAGCTGAGGTCACAAGGCAACCCAAATGGAATTCCAGGGTAGGAAGGAAGGGCACAGAGGAACTGCTGTGTTTTTTGCAGAGCATGGGAAGAAGAGGTAATGGCCAGAAGCAACTGCCATTTTAGCAAATTTTTAGAGGCCAGGTGTGGGCTGATGTTAATTGTTAGTTACTTGGCCATTGACAGTGTGTTGGGCACTGAGCAGAGGCGGGGCTTTTCCGAAGTGGTCAGTCTGATCTTGGCTCTCTTTCTTCTGGAGTACTGGAAGATGGGTGTATTGGTTATCTATTGCTGCGTAACACATTATCCCTATAAGCAGCTTAAAACATCAAACATTTATCATCTCGAAGTTTCTGTGAGTCAGGAATCCTGGTGCAGCTTAGCTGGGGACCTCTGACTCGGGGTCTCTCAGAAGGCTGCAGTGAAGCTGTTGGTCATGGCTGTGGTCATCAAGGCTTGCCTGGGGGAGGGTCTGCGTCCAAGCTCGTGTCCATGGCTGTTGGCAGGGCTCGGGTCCCCACTGGCTGCTGCCAGAGGCACAAGTTCCTTGTCACATGGTCTCTATTCGGCAATTCTCAGCATGGCAGCTCACCTCCCTCAGAATGAGTGGGTAAACGAGAGAGCCAGAGTGGATGCCACAGGCTTTTTGTCACCTCGTCTCAGAAGTGACATCCCATCATTTCTGCTGTATTCCGTTCATTAGGAGTGAGTCACTAGGGCCATTAAAACTCAAGGGGAGGAAACTGCACGAGGACGTGAATACCAGGAGGCAGGGATCATTGGTGGCCGTCTTAGTGGCTGCCTACCACACAGGGGAAGACTATATTTAGGGACCCAAAGTTAACTATTATACCCATAGGGTAGGAGGTAGTAAGTAGGTGTGAGGGGTGTTATGTGCCAAGTTTTGCAAGTCCTGGAGCCTTGACAAGAAAGTTGGGGCCGGCAGGCAACAAGGATTTGAGACTCAGTTGGGTTAGGGTGGAAGGGCACCAAGTCTTAAGAATGATCAAAGAAGGAAGAAAACAAACACACGTGCCCAATGTTTTTGTTGTGTCATTAAATTCTTGAAACACAGCCATGCAAAAGGTATTAGCCCCATTTTACAGATGAAGAAATTAAGGCCCAGAGAGATTAGCTCTCTTTCTCATGATTACACACGTATTGTGATGGTTGCACAACTCTGTAAATATACTAAACAGTCATTGAATTGTATACTTAGACACATTCTAGGATATGTAAATTATATTTCTATAAGGTTTTTTTTTTTTTTTTTTTTTGGCTGTGTTGGGTCTTCGTTTCTACGCGAGGGCTTTCTCTAGTTGTGGCAAGCGGGGGCCACTCTTCATCGCCATGCGTGGGCTTTTTTTTCACTGTCGCGGCCTCTCTTGTTGGGGGGCACAGGCTCCAGACGCGCAGGCTCAGTAGTTGTGGCTCACGGGCCCAGCTGCTCCGCGGCATGTGGGATCTTCCCAGACCAGGGCTCGAACCCGTGTCCCCTGCATTGGCAGGCAGATTCGCAACCATTGTGCCACCAGGGAAGCCCGTTGTTTTTTTTTTTTTTTTTTTTTTTTTTTTAAAGACCACACAGGTAGTATGTGGTAGAATGGGAAATTTCAGACCTAATTGTTTTAGACTCTGTATTAGTTTGCTGGGGCTGCCATAACAAAATACCACAGACTGGGTATTAAACAATAGGTGTTTATCTTCTCACGGATGTGGAGGTTAGAAGTCTGAGATCAAGGTGTTGGCAGGTTTGGTTTCTTCTGAGGCCTCTCTCCTTGGCTGTAGATGGCTGCCTTCTCCTGCAGCTGTTTTTAACACCGACTCTCCTCTGTCCATACACATCCCTGGTGTCTCCTTGTGTGTCCAAATCCCCTCTTCTTAGAGAGTCACAGGTCCGATTGGATTAAGACCCACCTTAATCATCTCATTTTAATTTAATCACTTCTTTAGAGACTTTATCTCCAAATATGGTTATAGCCTAAGCTACTGGGTATTATGACTTCAACATGTGAATTTTGGGGAATATAATTCAGTCCATAACAGACTCCAAAGCTTATGTTCTTTTGTATACACTTTTTAGACAATAGAAGTCTACTGTTGTATTTGTTAATGAAAGCTGCTGATAAATGTTATCCTGGCTTTATTAGTATAATATTTGTTTTATTTGGGTAGAACAGTAATGGGAAAATTCTAATTCATACAGATAAGTATTTGCAAATGGTAACAGTTTTAAATGGGCTCATACTGCAGTCTCTAGATACTCTTCAAACAAATTGATTCAAAGCCCAAAAGAGGAATAGTTGGATTCTTTAAAAAAAAAAAAAAGTTGAATGACTACCAATATTTAACATCTGTTAATATCATTTATCACAAAGAGATGTTAAGTAAAAAGCATCCAAAATGTAGGATAAATGCTGAAACTGTTTGTAATGTGCTGTTATCACATCTTGTCATCTCTTTACTGGTTACTATACAACTGACCACACAGTGGGAGAGCTCATCCTCCCAGCAGATGTGCGTGAGCCCGGCCTGACTTGGCCTGAGCCCGGCCCGACTTGGCCTGAGCCCGGCCCAACTTGGCCTGAGCCGGCCAATGCATGCAAAAGGAACATTTGTGCACAATCGTACATGAGGAGATGCGCATGGGCCTAGGTTTTGTAAAAAGTCCAGACACACAAGTTAACTTATTGGTGTCCTGATGTGTTAACATTTAATATTGAGGCATTTGACAGTGTATTTTACTGTTTTTTTAGGTAAAAGTAATTTTTAAAGATACTTGAATCAAACATTTGTGGGACCCCAGTGAAACCTAGCGTTCAGGTATGCAGTTTGAAACTACCTGAAATATATACTGAGGCTCTCATGCCTCCAGGGGACCCGTCGGTTTAGAAAGACAGACCCCTGCCCCCTGGGCTTGTACCAGCTGTATCAGAGCATAAACTGGAGGATGGGAGACCCACTGAGGGAAAAAACAGGTATGTGTTTGAAACAAAAATTCCAGCACAATTTGAACTAAACACTTCATTCCGGGTTTAAAGAGTGACTTGAGAATCCCTATTATCTTCTCTCCAGATCAATGACAAACCTTAGCATTCCTCAGGAAGAATCGAATGTCACTTAAAACTGCCTTTTTGTCTGCTTCCTCCCTCAATTAGAAGCCTTTGTAGGGCTGAGACCAAATGAGTCCATAAAAGGGCTTATTTACCATTTGGCGCTCAGCTGAAGCCAGAGTCTCACACTTTCTCCCTGGTTCTCATTTATTCTCTCTCCACACTCCTCTTTCCCATCTTTTAAACCAATTAGGGGAACTGCAGATTTGGTTCAAGTGCCACAAAAGCTGTTTTGTTTTGTTTTTTTTTTTTGAGTATTGAGTTTTTCAGTCAACAAGGAGAGGCCAGCCAAGATCCCTTTATCTCAAAGATAAACAAAGGCAGCTAATGAGGGAGGTGGGAGGACTGGAGGAAGGAGAGCGACATTCTGGAAGCTTTAGTAATTTTTTGGAGGAGATAACATGATCTCACGCAGGCTGAAGTTTCTGCACTGGTTCAGCGGAGTCTCGAGATCACGCAGGGCTTATCCACTGGATGGCAACAGAGAGCCGTCTATGCCTTTGTCCCGGCTCCTGGCTGAACTTCACCTCCATGCTGCTGAAGTTTAAAATCCCCTCTCTTTATTGCATGGAACAACACCAAGAACTTTGCTTAAGAGCTGTCTGATTGTTGGCTGTTTAGACCCTACCTTCTCACCCTTTGCCCTTATCCTATATCTTCAAGTCCAACTGTATTTTTCCTTATAAGGAGCAGAGATTTGGGTATATACTGTTTTAGCCTCTGGGGAAAACTGCCAAGCAACATTTTCCCCTTTCTCTTTTATGTGAGAGGGTTTGCTGCTCTTCGAAAGTCTTTTTTTGTTGGTTTGCTTCAAATTGAGAAGAACTAAGTAGCCAGCCTTGCTGGGTATGAAACTGTTCACCACCTACTTGCAAACAACAGTTTGACCTGGTCCCCTGGCCTTGGGAAAGTCACTGCCTCCTGGCTTGGTTTGACCAGCAAGGGGGCAGTGTGAGGTTTTGTGGGAGGTGTGAGAGAAGAGTGAGGAAGGTCAAGGGGCTTCCTGCTCACGGGAGACAGAGCCTCGGTTATACAGGGCCAGCACCAAGGCCTGCGGGGGTTGATGCTCTCCTGGGACTTAATAGATGGCGGTGTTGTAAGAACAAAAAAACTGCCGAGGAGGAGTTGTAACGGGGTGTGGGGAAGAGAGAAAACAGCAGCTTCTTGCTGTAGCCATATAGCAAGTTTGAAATAGTCAGAAAGCTCTTTGGCTGTGACTGCAATGGGTATGTGTAGCTGCCACTGGCTTGCCTGTCACTTAGGGAAAGGAAAGAAGGGAAAAGAGAATTAAGTTAGAAGAAGAAGACAAGAAAGAAGAGGGAGAAAGACTGAGTGGAAGAATGATGGAACATTCTCGTGATGTAGGTCGCCGTTTAAGACAACCCCAGCTGGAACCCCCAGAGCCTTGCTGCTTTGGGGTCAGCAGCCACTCACCCGGCTCTCCGCCCAGGTCGTGTGTAGGGGGCACACCAGGAGCCAGATTCTGACCCCTGGGAAGTCAAGGTGGCCACAGGCTGGCTGGCTGATGGATGCACAGCTGGCAAATCCCCTGGGCTGTGGCTCAGAGTGGGGAGTCAGAGAAAGCACGCCCCAGGGCAGTGTCTGTTTAGCGGAGAACTTGAGCGGGATTGTGCAAGTTCCAAAGGGGCTGGGCCAGCAGGAGAAGGCAGCGTGGCCGAAGAGGCCTGGGTGAAGGACAGAGAAAAGGAGAAAGAAGACGCTAAGGGAGGCTGCCTGACCACCGGAGTGTGAATATTCAGGAGACCCTTAGGTGGGGATGCCCAGATTCTTCAAGGCTGGGACTTGTCTGTGACATCTGTTGAATCACATTGAATATAATCTCCTACTGAATCAAATAACACTACGTTGTACTGATACAGCCTTATATAATATACAAAAGAGGATGGTTCTCGGCTAACAGGACATTGGAAAGAGGGGAGAGGGACCTTCTCTTGAGAGGTGACAGCATTTGGTGCTGCTCTTGGCTAAAACGAGAAAGCATTTTTCTATTTCAGAGCCTGTGTACGCCCATCTATCATGTTTGCAGCATTTTAGATTTCCTGAATGTTTAGCTGCCAAACATCTTCATTTCATGTCTAGCAACATTGAGGTCAGGGTATGGATGTACACTGAGTTTCTCAGACCAATTGAAAGTTCTGACTTGATCGTTGAATTATTTTTGTTGGCTTCAACCCCTGGGAAAAATAAAACTATATATATGTATAAGACTTCACGTATTTCAAAGCACGGTCATGTCCACTACCTGCTTTGCTCCGCGTAGCAATTGTGAGGTAGGGAGGGCATGATTAGTAGTCCTAACCCACCAGGTGCAGATGTTTTAGCCCAGAAAGAATTAAGTGACTTATCTATGGCCACCTGTAAGGTGCTAAAAGCATGGGGTGCAAGTCAGGTTTCTGGTCTCCCAATCGAGTGTTTGTTTTACTTTCTAGCTTGACGGTTATTTTTCTTTTAAACTATTTTACAAGATATCATAGTTATGTTTATAAGATGCTCTATTAAGTATATCTTTATTTTTAGTTTCTTTGTTAGCTTCATCGTTATTCTCAACTTTCTTTATAAAGTGACAACAGAACATATGACATCAGAAGAAGCATCATAATGTCTCATTACCTTCCTTGGCTGTGTGCGTGGCAGGGGATAGGTAGAGAGTGGGAAAGATTTTAGGGCTGGAGTTTGGCAAAGGGAAACTGTAGGGTGACTCCATCCTCTCAGTTCCGGAACAAGCCCTTTAACATTCACAGTCCTTGCCAGGGTGTATTTGCTATTTTCCTTCTACGAGGACGGTTGTTTATTTCTCTTGGGTACAGCTGTTGTGTATCTTAAAATGACTCAAGAACTCAAAGAACTTCTGCTCAAACAAAGGAATCTGATTTCTCCTAGTAAGAGGTTTTTACCTGATGATTAGAAGAGGGAATACTTTTTTAAGGGGAAAATATATAAGGTATTGTCATTCTGAAGGATTCTTTGATTACGTCTTGATAATTTTCAGTGTAATGAGTTTGGGAAATCTCCCAAGCCATAGAACTACACTGGCAGACAGTGAAATGGTTTTGAAACTCTTCTTCAAGTTGGCCACTTTTGGTTGCTCTCTGTATTCTAAATCACCCAGACATCCAGCGGGATTTGGAACTGGCCCTAATGGAACCTCCAGCAGTAAGACTTCATTACACTATCCCTCATTTAATCTTCTCCTGTAATCCTAACACTGGGTCCCTTGGCAAACACCCTAAGGAAGTTTCATTTCAATATTGGCTGTGTATTTATATAACGTCTATATCTAAGGAGCTTAAAAACACTTATGGCCCATGCTTCATTACTTAGTTTAACCAAAAAAGAAAGTCAACCCACTTCATATTAACAATTTAAGTGCTCCCTTTGAGATAGGTAATAAGAATAGCACTTTGTCTGCATGACACATTTCTCTTCCAAGAAGCTTGAAGTAATTTGAGCAACTCAACCACCAGAGAAAATAAAGAACAGGTAAGGCAAGTGCTTGGTCTTAAGTAACCCAGTAAAATGGGGGCAGAGTGGAAATCAGAGATAGAATATCTGACTCGCCCGTTACCCTTCCGTTAACGCTGGTGACAAGTATGGTGACGGTAAATTTTTAAAAAGTGGAAGGCGACTTTCTTTTGTTATTCCTTGTTACAAATCTTGGGCCGTTTCGTTTTTTTCTTGACTAAAAATCCGTATCTCCTTGGAAGAATCTCCCACTCTTGCCTCTGCCTCTGCCTCTGGGTGTGAGGTTGAAATCTTTATGTCCTGGCTGATTCTCCTAAGATGTTGGCAGACAGGGCAAAACATGATATGTGGTGAAGTGCCAGTTAACGCAGTACTTGGGGGGGCAGCAGTGGTGGGGAGTGAGGCGTTTTAGTTCTTTGAATCAAGTAGCTAAGTGAATGTTACGTTGTAAACCCTTCTCTTTTCAATGCTTGTTATCCGTTCTTCTAAAGTCGGGAGCCCCTGGTTGAGTCTCCCCTTGACGATGCAGGCTCTCAGAGTTCTCCGTCCAGACGGTGGCTCTTCATTGTCAGACTTGCTGATACATCAAACCTGAGAAGCGGGAACGACCATGTTCTGATCTCCATTATGTACCCCTGGGCTGTATCGTCACCAAATGTTGGAGAACCGTTGTGCGTTTGATATTTACCTGTCCCTTGACCCCTCTTCTCTCTTCCCCTGAATCCAGTTCTTCCAGAGGCTTGGCTGGGTGACTCCTCATCCCACAAGGGTTCAGCATAGTGAAGAGGCACATGGGGGGTGGGGACTGTGTCTGAGAGTGTGGTGGGTGCTGCAGAAATCTGGGATTTCTGTCCTTCCTGTATCCCCCTCTGTTCTCCTCTTGCGAAAACTCAGAATGCAGTTTGGGAAAGGCAGAACTTTGCCTTGCTCTTTCTCCATTTCTTTTTTAATTGAAATATATTTGACATATAACATTGCGTAAGTTTAGGGCATACAACATGTTGATTTGACACATTCATGTATTGCAGCATGATTACCGCTGGAGCGTTAGCTAACACCTCTATCACATCACATAATTATCAGTTCTTTTTTGTGGTGGGAAGAATTAAGATCTAGTCTCTTAGCAAGTTGGATGTTTATATCCATATTTTATTTTTTAAACTGATTCTGATGCCTGATCTCATAGCCTGTGCCCTGCACTATTCCTTTATTTGTCATTGAAGTTGGGGGGGGGAAATACTAACATTTTCAGTCTCCTAAAAAGAACACTCTGGTGCCTCCTAAGAGAAATCTGACTTCCCAGTTCCCTTCAACAGCATGAGCTGGTTCCTCAAACACAGCCCAACAGGGAACTCCTCAGGGAAAGCGCGGCGTAACTGGCCGTTCCTGTGCTCTTAGGGTAGGTTTCCTTGCTCCAAAGAAGTCTGATTTAAGCTAAAGGGAAATAGAAGCTGAGGGATCAATTGTCCAGAGACTCCAGGCTTCTTAGAGCAAATTTTCCATAGCAGAGACCTCTGGGCTGCTTGGTGCAGATTCGGCAACCTGAACTTGGCCCCCATCTCAGAGCACATATGGCGTTCCGTGTCAGGATCACACACAGCAATATACCATACTGCGCATGGGGAAAATATTTATGGGATAATAAATGTGAGCAAACCACGTGTGTGCTCGGTGCATAATTGCCAGTAGAATATGTAGATGAACTGATTTCTTATTTTCCCGTTTAAGGAGCTGTGGCCAGATGCCCCTTCAGACACACCTAGGAGCACAAACAGTTTTCAGCTCCGGGACAAGGGATGAGGCTGGGGGAACAGGACAGCGTTAACTGGCTTAGGACTAATGCTTGTAAAGGACACCGGGACTTGCATGTGTGGTCTGGCTGAACAATGAACACAGATTTTTTTTTTTTCTTTAAAAATGGATTATATATTTTTTATATATATGGAGTGTGGATCAACCCTGTGAAACAGACTTTATGTAGACCCTTGCAAGCACCAAGAAGAAAGCTAAGGTGATAGACCGTTGTTTTGGCAAACATGACAGAAATCCAGGGGAAGTTACCTAATTCAGATAAACTTGTCTGTTTGCGGTGCAGATCTCACTGTTCAGGGATTTTGAGTCAAAGAATTCAGAAAGTACGTTTTCAACCACAAACTGCATTGGATACCATGTGAACATCCCAACATCGGCGCAATGTTACCGAGTAATTATTGTACCTTGATCTGTAAATAGCCCAGAGAAGAATTAAAAAATCTCAAAAAATAAATTCCAAAGGTTAGATTATTTTAAATTCCACTTTTAGTAACTGTTGTACAAGTATCTTAGCAGAGGGGCAGATTCATTGAATAAAGGAAATAATTAGTGTTCAAGTATCATTTGCACAGTTGTGTAAATTTTTAAACAACATTGAAAACTGAGGTTGCGTTTCTTTTTGTGGAAGAAATCTCTTGTAGTTTTCCTGCATGCCTGCCATTGTTATGCAGTGGGTAGATTTTCCTTCACATTCTTTCTGCATTATTGTAACAGACAAGTCTAAGACACTGTCTAATGTTAATGCTACACACTGCTGCCAATTATAATCAGAGCTAGTCAAAATAAACAAATTAAACAAATAAACATGTCAAAACAGCTCTGAGTTAGCGAAAATAAGCCAAGTCTGAACTCTCCCAGCGTTTCGGCATAAATGATGGGCTGTGGGTTGTAAAACGCTCCATAACATTTTTTCACCTTTGCTAGGGGGAAGGTGGGTCAGTTTAGAATTACAGTGCCGCTCGACTTTGAGAAAGGGGTCTGCGGCTGAAACCAAATCAAACCCAAATGTTGCTGGCTTCACTGAGGGTAGTAATGATCTGCCGCATGCTCTAAATGCCTTAAAAAAGAAAGAAGGGAAGAAAGGAAAAGCAGTTGATTCTTTGCTGACGTGATGCCAGAACCCCTAAATCACTGGAGAGGTTGAACACAACGCAGGTGAAACTATACCAAAGGCGGATGTACATTTCAATGCGAAACATACTGTCACTGTGACATTTCCCAATCAGCACATTTAAAATACTAGGCAATTAAGTTAGAAAGCTCTCTTGGCTTCAAGAAGGAATATAAAAGATGACTTTGCTACCCAAGTAGGATATCTTGGCCAGAGCTTGTAATAAAGTGAGGGGTATGAGGTAGGAGTTGCGTGTGTGTGTGTAGTGGTATGTTAACCTATAAAAATATGGAGAGAGGTTAGGGGAGAAGGCTGTCTCTCTGGCAGGTGGTTCTCGTAAAAAGGTGATCTCTTGAAGTTCAAGAAATTTAAAAATAGCTACACCCACTCCTAGGAAGCTTGCCACAAAGCAGGTGATTCGTGCAACCCCCTGAGTATTCTTCATTCAACAAATACCGACCTAGCACCAACCCCTTGCCAGGCACAGGGCAGCCAAGGTGAGCAGGGCTCAGTCCATGCCTTAGAGGAATCTCCCTGGGTCCCCACTGGGAGGTTGAGATGCCGGGTGTCAGCGGGAAGTGGGTGATGGGCAGCAAGGAAGACCAAGGGAGGCTGACATCCCTTCCTATTCCAGTTTCACCTTTCACTTGTCAGGGAAGAGGCTTTGGGTGCAGTTAGACTCCAAGGAGAGGGGCTTTGCAAACTCCAGAAGACGGAGCGCTTGATTACTCCTCTAGTCTCCCATGGCTTTTATTTTTAATGTGCACTGCGTTTGGAAGGAAAGGGGCTGGGGGTGGAAATCATTGTGCCTTTGAAATGTTGTTTTCTGAGGACAGTATATAGAATCTTGGTTATTAACAACCTCTCACAAGACAGTTATTTTTGGAGTGGCCTCTTAGGAGGCAACCTCTTGGAAGTGAACTCATTTATTTTGCGTCTCACTGTCCTGCCATTTCCTGCAGAGAGAGGGGAAAAGTGAAACCACATGTTTTGAGGAGCGAACGGAGGAAATCCCTCCGAAGACAAATGACGACTCCTCTCCCCTGGCAATTAGTCAAACCTGGGCTTCAGGCCAGCCCAGGTGTTCCCGACTGTGTATAAATTTGCCAAAGAACAATGAAAATAGCAGCTGATTGTGCTGACAGATTCTTCTGGTAATTTCCTGTTGTTTGGCATCTTCGGGTTACTTTCCCACAATTATGGCTGCTGATGAAGTCGGGGGCCCTTGGAAGTCATTTTCTAACTCTCTCCTTGCCCTTTTCTGTCATCCCACCAGCAAGCAGCCTCTTAGCCACAACCTAAAAGAAACGAGACAATCAAAATCTGAAACCAAGTAAAAAAAGTATTTCAAGAGTTGTGGATATTCTTTTCCCCCTTTCCCAGATGTTTGAATTTAATCCCCTTGCAAAATACATATTTTAATGAGTCTGAATTTAAAAGAGGGGGAAAAATGATTTGCACCTGCATCATATAGAGTTTCTTGGCAACCATGAGCTAGGATTCTGGTTCCTTCTGATTCTCCAGCGTGCAAGTTGGAAGGTTTCCTTGTGTTGTCCAGGAATATCTAATCTCAATGAAGCTGGGTCAGCTGGTGTTCCTGCTGAGAGAGATCGGACTGCAATTGAGCAGTGACCAAGAGAGGCAGCCCCAAACAAGATTGGGCGTCCTTGTGATGTCCCCTGCCTTAAAGAAAGTGCCCCTGGTCGACTACTGCTCCCTGACCCCACTTGTCAGTTTAAGAAAATGAAACTACTATTATGTGTGGATGGAAGTTGTACTTGCACCCAAAGCATTTAGGGGTGAAATGAAAATAAGGGGAATTGCACAATTTTCTCAAATCTCCACATTATCCAATCTGTCAGGAAGCTGTGCATATTTTCTTGGTTAGAGCAACTATGTAAAAGATTTTTTTTTGGAGGGGATGGGGAGCTGGAGCTATTGTTGAGAAACTGCCAAGAAACTGGTTTCTTTCTCTTCACGTCCCCCGCCTCCTGGCCCCTCAAACCCTCAGAGGAGAGAGTCAACGTGAACACTACAATGTGGGTTTGCAGAAGAGTTGCTCAGGAGGTATTAGACTAGAGCATAATGTATTGAATTTTTCTAAACAGGGCTTCATGTTCCCTATTAATCAGGGCTTGCAGTCAGGAGAACTGCAAACCAAATAAAAAATTCCAGGATAATCCACAGCATTTGAGAAGAGGGTAGAGCTCAGAACCTATCACATCTGACAGATGTTCTTGAGATTGGTTTTGAAGTAACTGTCAGTGTAGTCTGTGCTGGATATACTTTTGCTAGAAAGACTGCATTTCTTTTTGTTTTAAGGCGAGAATTGTGGAAAAAAACTCATCGAACATATGCAGTTAAAGTCCAAAGGCAACTGGAAGACATTTTTCTAGATTCCTGGACCTCTTAGAAATAGTAACAAAACATCCAGGTGGAGTAGGGTTGGAGGGTGTCGGAAATGACTTGGGACAGGGCAAGTGCTGGTTATTTGTGACCTCTTGATAACTCTTCCACCTCCGTTTACATACTCTGTTACCATATGTTTGGGGATGTTGATAAAGGGCACTAGTTTCATGTTTTCAGAAAAACACTTTAATTCATGTTATTTTTTGTTCCTTTCATCAAGACAGCCATTTGTTTACTCATTTTTTTAATTCATTAGTTGACAATTAGTTGAACACCCTCCATGTGTTGGATATAGTTCAAAGTAGTTCACCTATACTGTTGACCATAATTTAATCTCCTTTCTCCCTGTCCAAAATCCTACGCACCCAGAAGGTCCAAGTTAAGTAGTACCTTTTCCGTGCCGTCTTCCTTTCTTTGCATTCTGGTCCTTATTAATCTTCATTTTCTCTGACTATCAATGGCACACGTTCATTCATTCAAACATATTGAATCAACCCTTAAAATGTGCATTCTTTCTTTTTTATTTTTTTTTTGGCCGTGCCACGCAGCATATGGGATCTTAGTTCCCCGACCAGCGACTGAACCCGCACCCCCTGCAGTAGAAGCGCGGAGTCTTAACCACTGGACCGCCAGGGAAGTCCTAAAATGTGCATTGTACTAAGAGGAGGGATTACCGTGTTGATTAAGACAATCATGGTTCCTGGCCTTGTAGATCTTAAAGCAGAATGGTGGCAATAGCCAGTTTAACAAATACAATATGGCACACTAAATCCTGTGCTGTAGGAAGATCGGAGGCTGTGGGAACAGTGGGAGAGGCCCCAGTGGGTAAGTGACGTTGGAGCTAAGGCTTGCAGGACGGGCAGTGGTCAGCAAGTTGGGGGTGTGTGTACATATTCCAGGCAGAGGGAGCAGCGTGAGCAGAGAGGCATGCTGGGAAAGGAACAGAGGATGGGGAGTGATGTCTAATCCCCGAATGTTCTGGGAGCCGTGCAAACTTCCAGGCACAGATGGAGGACCAGGAAGGAAGGAGAGTGGTGAGAAATGAGACCTTAAGGGTAGGCAGAGGCCCAATCCTGAATGGCCTCTAAAACCAAGGTGAGGAATATGGGCTTCATCTGGAGGAGGAGCTGTTGAAATGCTTTAAACAGGAAGTAACACAGTTAGACTTAGGATTTGGAACGGTGACTGTGCCCGAGATGTGGAGAATGGATGAGGGGGCAGGCGGTGAAAGCGAAGGTTGTCTTCAATGGAAGTCACCTGATTTTGTGCTCAATTGCGTACCGTTTCTCTCTTTCATTGTTGTGTATTTATTAGCCTTTACTCTTCGGCCCAGTTACAAGCATCTTGATTCCAGGAACCGTATTTTTTCCCCTCTGTGCACAGTTGATAGTAGATGCCCAGTAATAAATACTTGTGGTCGTTTGATTTTATTTTTATGCTGCTTCCTTTTTAGTTTGCCATTTCAACACCTCATGGCAGTGCAATAGCCCTGCAGTGGGCAATAAACAGAGGGAGAATTTTTCTGGTTGGGTCTCATGAAAGCAATATCGAAACCTCAGTTTACCAAGACAAAAGTCCATCCTTTGCCTTCCTGCTTTCTTAATTCCCAAGAGAGAAGCGTTATGATTTTTGTGTGCCTTGTGCACCTCCCAACATTACAAGTCGGAGTACTTTTGCCGAGAGGCTATAGTAAGTGGTAAATTCCAGTTGAAGGAAAGTGGGACTTGTCCAGTCCGGCCAGAAGAGAGTGTTGGTATTGTTTGAAAGGCCACGGAGGTATAGGTGGGTGGGGGATCCTCCTAAACGTCCCTGGAAAAGTGGCTCCCCTCCACCACCCACCGGGCGCATTCCTCAGTGTCCACCAGGGAATCCGACACCGTTAGCACTGAGTATTTATGACCGACATTTGCCAGTGATTATATTAACAGTCAAATGATTATAACTCTAAATGTGATTGTGTGTGTGTGTGTGTGTGTGTGTGTGTACACGCATCAGGGGGAGGTTGGTTGGGGAAGAGAGAGTATTCTCAAAGCAAATATATTGTCTCTTTTAAATGGTGTCCCCTGATACCAGATTGGAAATGTTGGTCGTGTACTTATGGAAGGACACAGAGCCAGAGGATGGAGACACTGGCGGGGGTGGGAATGTTTCACAGGTGAAGATACTGAGGCCCAGAAAGGGGGTCTGCCTTGGCCACACAGTTAGAGACAGCATGGTTGGAACTAAAACGAGTCCTCTTGGTTCCCAGTTTAGTGGTCTTGCGATGGTGCCCTGGGGCTTTTCCTCTGTGTGTTTATTACCTTCACACCGCGCTTGTCTGAAACTGAGCCCCCGGGTTTTTATACTTCTCGAGACATTTGATCTCTCCCCCACTTCCCTGCCATCTCTTGGGGCACCTGAAGCTCTTGTCTCCCCCGAGGATTGCAGGTAATGCTCACACTCTGTAGTTGTCCCTCCTGTAATCACTTGACCCAGGAGCCCAGATTTCACCTGCAAGAGGTTAGGGCAATTGTTTATGTCACTAATCCTCCAAGCTTGGGCGCTGGCTTCCCTATCTCTTCCTCCACGCTCCATAGCTCCTTGGGTCGCCTGGATTAACATCTTCTGTCTTCACAAGCTGTTGGCTGTGATTCCCCATCTTCATTCATTAATTTGTCACTTTCACATTTTTTTCCCATAGCTATATACAGCTATATTTTCTTTAAATCAACTAATTTTTTAAACTTAAGTACATTTATTTAAAACCTTTATAGCACTACCATATATTGGTAACCAGTATCATTGGCCAACATAGACGGTAACTATTAACAAAAAGAACAATGTTATTACATTCTCGCCAGATTCACTTGAGTGCTGAAAGCTCTAAAGTTGAGCCCTGCTGTTTTTTTATTTTATTTATTTTTTGTTAAAAAAAAGTTGATTAACAAGTGGTGGAGAAGTTGTAAAAGCAGATTTCCCACTTGATTTAATCAGAATTATTAAAAGGCAACCAAGGAGATGAGAATTTTCCTATCATGTGCATCTGTGTTTTTAGACCACTCAAGTACTACCTAAAGTCTACTCAGGGGTGAGTCCCACACCTGGGCTAGCCTGACCCACAGAGTTAAGTTGGTATTTGGGGGAATCCTGACCTCTGTGCTTATGCTGAAGAGGCTTTGGCCAGTCATGCAATGTGACCTACCCGCTAGACGTGCTGGCACACCACTCCACACTACAGCGGGTTGTGTACCTGTGGTCCTGATTTAAAGCTCTCATTTGTACTGGTACCGAGTATTATGACCTAATTAGATAAGTTGGATGTGAATAAAAATAAATCCATGATCAGTATAGTGTTTATGTTTGATCACAGGAGGACACATTCAAAGCTTCAACTTATTTTCTGATATAGAAAATGAGAAGTAGCCAGAAGTTCCTTTTTTGTTTTCTGCAGTACATGTTCATCAAGTGTCTTCTGCGTGCAAAGCATTGAGATATAAAAGATATACACAACACCACTGCTTACTTCCAGAAATCTAAATGTTCCTGTTTGGTAGCGGTGATGAGTCTGGGCCAGAGTGCACTGAAGAGGGCTTGGGAAATGGTTCCGGCTTGAAATGGCGAGAGACAAATAGCTCCTGGTTCTAGCATGCTCCTTTGTATTGCAGTTTTTGTGAAGGGCGCCCCCTGGGGTTGTGCAGGGCGCGGCCAGTGTAGTTGTATGCAGTGGTCCTAGATGGTGATCTGTGCATGCGAAGTCTTTTAGTGGAGGCGTCCGAATGTGCTTTTGGAATTCGATTTTCCAGTCACCTACTCAGCACCTTTTAATTCTCAGAGCTGTTGTAGGAAGTATAGGGAAGCAAATTTGGTGGAAGGTGCACCCTTGGTCCTCGAGATGTTGTACCCTGGGAATATGCACCAGACAAGGATGAAGAGTCTGTGCCCTGGAATCAGACTGTCTGGATTCAAATCTTCGCTGTGCCACTGTTAGCCGTGTGACGCTGGACAAGCTGCTTAACCTTTCTGGGTCTCCGTCCTTACCCTTGAAATGAGCATAATGATAGCACTGATTTAGAGGATTGCTGTGACAATGAAATGATACAATGATGCCTGACACAGAGTAAGTGCTCAATAAATGGTAACCATTATAATTGTTAAGAGAACGATTTCAAGGTAGAAAGAGAATCGTTCCAAGGCGTTTGATAATTCATTCAGTAATGATGTTGTGCAGATTGTAAACCCAACGCCAAAGGAATTCAAATCAGGGAAAAGATCACCAAAGACTGATGTTAGGAAAAGAATTGTCATACGTCCTTGCATTTCCAGCATGCTTTATTTCCCCCTCAGTTTGTGAGATTATATTCTATTTACTGTTTGGGGAAATATGAGCAGAATTCGTCACCAGCAGAAGAAAAATTGGAAGACTCCTAGCATCTCCATCTTGTTGAATTATTTATCGTTTCTTGCTGGGGAGCAGACTCATTGCTTCTTGCCCTGCTGTAGGTGGATTGGATTTGATTCTGTCCCCATGCAGTCTGGTGAGCTTATTTTAATAAGAACAACTTAACACTGTAACTATACAGTGAGGCTTTCATGTCCCTCTAGGATATTCTGCACTACACACTCTGAGCTAGCACGGCTCTTCTGATTATTTCGGGTGAGGAAACTGAGTTATCTTCCCTAGGAGGGCTTATGCGAATAATCTTAGAATTGACATTTAAATTCAATCAGCACTTTTTTTTTTTTTTTTTGCATTTGTCAAGTGCCAGACACTGTGCTAGATGCCTTCGTGTCCATTATTACATTGAATGCTCAAAATAATCTTATGAGGTAGGCATTATCATTATAAACCTATTTTAAAGAGAAGAAAGCCAAAGAGAAGGTAAGTACCTTGCCCAAGGTCACCAAGGTAGTGTGTGTTAGGAAACAAGATTTCCAGCTCTGTTTTCATACTCCACACCCAATCGTAGCATGCTTTGCTGCTCGAGGCTGTACTGGTTGGCAGCTTTCTCCCTCCTTCCCTCCCTCCATTCTTTCCTTCTTCCCTTCCTCACTCCTTCCCTCCCCTCTTTCCTTCCCCTTTCCTCCCTCCTTCCCTCCCTCCCTCCCTCCCTCCCTCCCTCCCCTCCCCTCCTTCCCTCCTTCCTTCCTTCCTTCCATTCTTCCTCCCTTCCTTCCTTCTTTCCTTCCTTCCATCCTTCCGTCCTTTTCTGTAATTATATTTTTGTAGAATACTGTTTCTTAGCTGTTAACAAGATAAAGTATCAGGGACATTGGATAAAATTAATCATGTTTGATTTTTCAATGCAAGCTAGAAAATAAAAAGGAACTCTGAGTCCCTGGTCTGTGCTAGGCATGTGGTAGGCACTATACACACGCCTTTCAGCCTTTCTTCTATAGGGCGGCTTTCTGTGCTAGGCATTGTTATCCCCACATGGCAGACAGGGAAGTGAGTCTTTGAGAGTCCCTGTGACTTGCCCTCTAGTTGTATAGCTACAGTGAGTGGTGGAATCAGAATTTGCAGACAGGTCTGCTTGACTCCATATCCTATCTTTTCTTGGTTGCATTCTTTTTTTTTTTTTTTTCCCCTAATTAAGCCTTAGCTTTGGCCAGAATTTGGAATATAGGAGATAGGTATTTAAGAGGAGGCATAGGGGAGTTTGCCCGATGGCAAAAATGAGGAACAGTTAAAGACTTGGGATCTGAGCAACACCTCCCTCGTTGGTACCAGGAGATGACCTGGAGAATGGAGATAATGTAAAGATCAGTCAGAGCATCTCAGACCAGAGCCCTAGACTGTGTTCTGCAGCCCCATCGGCGAGAGCCCCTGCATTCAGCCCGCCTCACGCTGGCCAGTTCACGACTGCGGTTTCCCTCTCCGCTGACCTCCCGTCTCCCCTTCTGAGGATAAGATGCTGTTTACTTTCCATCCTAAATGATTGTGGTTCTGCAAGCTGTTACGAAGTCAGCATGTTCCAGGCTCCCATGTTAATGGCGTGGGGATTAAAACTAAAAGCAAGTGAGCGTTTGACAATAAATGAGTCGATTGGAAGTGAGTAGTGAGTGCAGAAGGGTGTGTGCGTCTCTCGCTTGTTTATTGACTCCGATATTTTGGGCAAGTCTTTAAACTGTGGTTTGCCTCTGTTGTGCCTGCTATAAAATGGGAGATAACGGTAGCACGTGTCTCTAAACACTCAAAGGTGCTGAGAGGTTAATGACTTAATGCCTCAAAAATTCTTCAGGCTCCATGGCCAGGACCAGAGATTGGAAAGGTTTTCTTCCCAAACCTTATCAGCCTTCTCTCCTGGCTCTGAGGCTCAAATCTTAGAGGGGAATTGGGAGAAGAGTAGAAGAAAAATTGAAAAAGGAGAGGGGGGAAAAAGAAAAAGAATCATGAAGAGAGGAGGTAAGCAGCAGGCTGCCTTCAGGAGTGCTTGGCATTCCCTTGGATAAAGAGAAGTTGCCACGAGAAGAAGCCAGGAGCCTGTTCACACTTATTTTGCAAACCTCTATGCGTGCATTACTGCTGTTTGGTGAGAAGTAGCTAAATTGCGTCACTTTTCTAACTGAGAACCTTCCACGATCCGGGGTGGACAGTGGATTTATTTTTGGAAATCTATGAGTCCTCAGATTAGACCCTGGTGCTTTCCATGTGTCTCGTTCCCTCCCTCTTCTCTCATGTCATTTCTGGCCAGAGCGATGCTTTAGGGCCACACACACCTGAGGGCAGAACATCATCCGTCCACGGCGCAGATGTCTAAGGACGACAGGGAGAATTTGACCTTGTTCTGTGGGACAGTTTTTCCCTTTAAGACAAAGTCCGATCTCCTTCCACAGACTCCTGAAGCCCAGGTCCAGCTCTGCCTGGCCCCCGCATTGTCCCCAGATCCCCACCCTGCCTGGCGGCTGTAGGGTGAGGCAGAAGAGGGAGCTGGACGCATTGTCTTTTCTAATCAGAGGGAAACATTTTCGGATTTTAAGTTTAACAGTTTTTCAGACAGAATCAACAGCATTTTTATCACAGGACCCTGGGAAGTCCCTTTTATTTTGTTTTATTTTTTCCCCCATGTTAATCTCTTTCACACAGAGGACTCTAATCAATCTTTGCTTTCTAATGGAATACCAGACAACACAGCAAGGACACTTAGAGACCTTCCCTCCCTGCCATTTTGCCAAGATGCCGAATATCTTAATGGATTAAGGACATTTCGGCAGCATAATTTTGTGTCTCAGTTATTTGTATCGTATGAAAGCTGGGTTCTCCTGTGCCAGATTTTTTCCTCATGACCGAGAGCATTTCTTACACGTCCCTCTGTGCTCCACGGGCCATGCACGATTGGGGTGAATGAGTATGATGTGTGGGCACCGTGGGAACGTGGGAGTCCCTGGGGCCGCCCCAGCATCACATTCCTGGGTCCCCACTGTACGCTTGAAATAGGGCTTCTCTCTGACTGCTGTGGAGCAGAAGGTTTTTCTCCCCCACAGAAGGATAAATAGATTTATGAAGCTGTTTTTTTTTTTTAATTTTATTTTAGGTAACATAGAAATCTTCTTAAACCACCCCCTTGTGCAAAGTCAAAGATGGCTGCTCACAGGATCCACCGCAGAAGTCTCCCGCGCATCCAAAGCCTTGTGGGTAAGTGCCGGCCAAGAGCATCTGTGTGCTGAGGTCGCCGGAGGAAGAAGCAGTTGACCTCTGGCGTTTGCTTTGCAACTAACAAAGAACCAGAGGGAACTTTTCTGAAATGTTTGCTTCAGGGGACCGCTGTTGGGTTCTCTGAGAAAATCTGTTCAACCTGAGAGCAGAAAAATAACCTCCTTTTGATTATTTAAAAAAAAAAAGGAAGGCTTTCATAATGTCACATGTAGGCAAGGTCATGTCCTTCTGCTTCCTCACCTGCAGGAGGTGACAGCTCCCCTGGCAGGAAGGGCAGGGCCCATCCTGACTCACAGGCAAAACTGACTTTCTCCAACAGCTGAGCGGTTAGGGGGGGACCGTGGGTGAGGCAGAGAACACCTCGGACAGTAGCCATCACGCACCACGTAGGGCTTTGATGCCAAATAGCTTGATACGTTTCTTTCCTAGAAATGATTTCATTAGAAGAGAACATTTTATAGTAAGACAGGAAATAAGCGTTTTAATGGAAACTGAAGATAAATTAAGGTTAGATTAAATCACCAAGAATGGTTAAGGAAGTGTGAAAAGGAGCCAAATTATACCTGGGTGGTTATCACTTTATGCATTTAAGTCCTTTTAAAGCATCTTATTCCTCAGCGTGGCTACACTGGAGAGCTCTAGTAACAGCTGGGAAGTGGGACTCTTGAGTGGACCTGTATGTTCGTATTTTCATGTCGGGTGTAACGTGCTTAAAGTAAGTCTGCTATTCAGATTACGGGGTAACAAAAGGAATCCCCACTCACTTGATGGCATACACCCTAACTGCAGGCAATACATCAAGGAGGAAATACATAGCTTCTTTAATTCCAAATCCAAAGTGATGATTCGGAAGCAATGTCATAGACCCAGAACTTAAGCTTATTGCCATGCCGAAGACCAGCAACACGACATCTAAAATTAGAGTAATAAGGAGGGAATAAAGTACCTGGGCATTTTCTCAAGGCTGCAGCTGGGGCCCTGCCTCTAACTTGTGGAGACGAGAGTGTCGGGGCCTGCTCTGTAGAACTGTCCCAGCCTGGGTAGGTTTAGGACGTGGGGTGGGCAGAGGTAGCCACGCCTCGCTGGAAATGCTTCTTAAGTCGGTGTGTGGTATGAGTATCCCCACCAAGGAAGGAAGGGTGAAATCACTGGATATGCGGCTTTTTCCCAAATGCTTCCAGGGAGCTTTGCTGTTTTCACCTGGGGACACAGGTTAATGCAATTTCCAACCAGCTGCTCAGTGCAACCCAAACCCCGACTTTTTTTAAGTACTCAGTACTCACATAGGCAATAGATATTGGCACCTCGGGAAATACCTCGAGGTAATAGACCTCATTTAGGAAAAAATTGAGAGAACGTCTAACTATCTCTGAAGTGTTGATATGGAAATCCCAGTGTAATGCTCTATTACCTTTTTTTTTTTCCTCTTGATTCTTATTTGGAGAGACTCCAATGACAAGCAACAGGAATGCAGTCCTACTTGATACTCATTAGAGACGTTAGGAGCTCAAAAGACAAATAGTCCTTACTTAGGGACCACGTCTTTTGGGTGGCCCACTGGATTGAGGTCAGCTGTCATGAAGGGGGCCAGGGAGGTAGAGTGGGCTGCTTTGCTTCTTGAAAGTAAAGTGAATCACTCTGTTGCATTGAATGACATGTGTTCTTGTTTCTGGGTCTGTGTGTGTATATTTATACATATCTCTTTAACATAGGAAAATAGCGACTGCAACTTGAGCTAGGAAGTCCCCACATCTTGGGTTCTGTTTCCAGCTCTTTTTGACTTTATAGAAGGACCTCGGGCTGGACATTGACACATGCTGTTCGCCGGCTGTTTCAGCCTGTTATGAGGAAAGCTAATAAACTATAATCACAGCGTCCTAAAAATGTCAAGCTGTTGTCCCTCGGGCCTCCCGTAACTATTCTTATCTGCAAAATGGAGCTGGTAACTCTGCGCCCTGCCTTCCTTACACAGATGTTGGGAAGCTAGGCAAAGAACATCTGTAAAGCAGTTTTAGATTTTGGAACATGGGAACAATAAATGATCATAACAGCTATTTATCATGAGAGAGGAGATGACGATCTATTCTATATTTCAAGCCCCACTTCTCTCGTCTACCTGAAAATAGTTTTGAGACCATGATTTAAGGAGGAAGAGGGTATGCAGTGCAGAGTGAGGGAGGGGATTATGACCTAAAAGGATGCCATCCTGGGTGAAAAGTAACTGAAAGAATGTGGACGTGTGTACCAATGTAAGTATCGATGTAGCTTATAAAGAAGAAGGGAGTGCTGTTGAATCTGACACAGTATATGTGAGGGATGGCAGGTGCCAGAAATCCAGGGACTTGTCTTGCCTGTGACCTGAGGCAGTCTGAGTGGGTTCTGCTTTGATACCTTTACTAGGTCAGGGATGACTTTGCAGGGAAGGTTTTAAAAAAATGAAAATTATGTCCTGGGTAAGCACCAGAGAATTCTCTGAAGGTTAAATCCTAGAAGATCATGGAAAATATCAGTGTAGACCAACTAGCTAATATTTTGATTAAACACTTTTTCTTTCGGTGCTCATCCAAGGAGATGCCCAACAGTCACTTTCAAGCAAGTGGACAAGTTTTGGGAGAGCCCGTGCTGAAAATGGTTAAGTCAGTTGTTTCATCTCTCTGGGGTTCACGGTCTCATTTATTTGGTCTTCAAATATATGCAAAGTAAACATATTTTTATTTAATGTACTCAACTCAGTGCCTTGTGGTACCCAGAGCACTGAGATGAAAATGGTGTCTGTCCTCAAGGAGCTTGCAGTTTAGTAGGGGACTTAAGACTCTCCCATCATCTGTTAATTTCTCCAATTATATTAAAATTGTCTCTTGCCCTTTCCCTCCATTCCCCACTGACATTCTCCAGTATCATCCTCTGAAGGGTCCCACTGTCCCCTGAAAGCATCGAAAACTACTCCAACGAAGGAGGCCCTCCTGACACCTACTGCACGTAGCTAAGACCCCCGGGTCTCTTCGTGGTCTGCCACTGTTCCTGCCATGGCTTCTCGCTGCCACATGGTGCCACTGTTGAATGCTGGCAGAGGCCAGAGTGGCTTTTTTCAGGAGGGTCATTCCCAGATGATTCCACTTCTCAAGCGTTATGTCTTGTGGCCTCTTCTCCTCATTGGGTTTCTAGCTGACAGGCCTCACTGCCCAGTCCTTTGGGTTTTTTACATGTTCCTCCTCCCCACCTCAGAGGACCTTTGCCAGGAAAGTTCAGGACTCAGATACTGCTGGCCTCATAGACCCTTCCTTTTTCCAGTCCTGGGGACTCACTCCACTTGCTTTTCTTTTCAACCCCCAAAACACGAGAGGTTCTTAATCTCTCCATCCACTCCCCATTGCCCTTTCATCGATGACTTGCCTCTCAGATGTTCCTAGACCTCAGAACCACAAAGCCACTGCTCCCCTTCACTTGAGGGAAACGCCTTCTCTATCCCAGGATGAGTCACTCCCCAGAAAATGAGCAGGAATAATCTCTAGGTCCCCTCTTGCTAAAGTAGTGAAAAGCAAAACATAGGTTATATCTTCAGCAGGACGCTCTGCTACACATATTAAAAAATAATTAAAACTAGGCAGAATGCAATAACTAATAAGAGAGTTACAGAGAAAGCGTGATGGGAGCACAGATTAGGGCATATAATCTGGAGTAATCTGGGAAGACCAGATGGGGGAGGTGACATTTGTGCTGGCCCTTGACGTGCAACAGGATTTTGACAGGTGAATGTGGTGGAGAATGGTGTTACAAGCAGAGAGGGTAGAGTAAGCCGATGCACAGGGGTAGAGAAAACGTCTGCCATATTTGCTGACCAGTGGTGGGTTGGTGCCGGTGGTGGGGTTTGTATGGGGGCCACAACGGAGAGATACGGGGGATTGACGATTGATGTTTGGGGCTTAGAATGTCCTGCTAAGGAATACAAACCTTAAAAAGACCTGGCCAAAGCCCTATTTTCCTTTCACATTGCCATATCTCTTCTTGATCAGCTCAAGTCACATGCTAATCAAGTCATAAACAAGGAAACCAGAACAGCCAAAAACAAAAGTTGAAATTGGGTTGTCTTGATGTAGCCCAATCCTACATTTTTATTAAAAACAACCACAAAGTTCCCAAAGAAAAAAGTTAAACTTGTAGATTTCGGTAAGGTGAAATAGAATGTTTGAGGAATTTCAATAAGCCACTGAATTAATAAGTCTACTTTTCTCCATCTTCAAATTTTTTTTTTAATTTTTATTTATTTATTTATTTTTAATTTTATTTTATTTTTGTCTGTGTTGGGTCTTCGTTTCTGTGCGAGGGCTTTCTCTAGTTGCGGCAAGCGGGGTCCACTCTTCATCGCGGTGCGCGGGCCTCTCACTATCGCGGCCTCTCTTGTTACGGAGCACAGGCTCCAGACGCGCAGGCTCAGTAGTTGTGGCTCACGGGCCCAGTTGCTCCGCGGCATGTGGGATCTTCCCAGACCAGGGCTCGAACCCGTGTCCCCTGCATTGGCAGGCAGACTCTGAACCACTGCGCCACCAGGGAAGCCCTCTTCAAATTTTTGAATTGTGTAAACAGTCAATACTTCACTGTTATGTCCTTGAACTGAGTCCTTTCAGTTTCAGAAAGAGACATTTAGAAGAAACTGACACAAAAATTTCTTCCTTAAATCACCTTGTTGAAGTTTCTTCAGGGACCAAAGTTGATGATTTGTAAATTCCTTTACTCTTAAAATAAAAGGCATTTTCATAAAAGAGAAGGTGATGGACACACCAACACCTACTCAGGAGGGAAAATAGTCACAGGTAAAATGTCATTTATTCTCTTCTTCACGGTGCGACACAGTCTTACGTTCAAAAGCATCCTGAGAGGAAGATGACGTCCACAAGGATAAAAATAAGAGCTCTTTTACAACATTTTTTAAGAGTGGGAGGTATCAAGAATCTCACAGTGATAATGTTACCGTCTTCTATTTGTATAGCTCTGTAAGCTTTTTTCAGGCGACTCAGAATCTCATTTGCCCCCCCACCCGCCGTCACAGTCCCATGAAAGGAGGTAGGGTATAGGTTCTCAGTTCTGTTTTACAGCTGACAAAACCAAGGCCTTGAGTGGTAACAGAACTGGACCAGTGTGAGTGGGAGAGGAGGCAGATGTGGAGATGGGGGTCTCTGCAAGCTCAGCGGGCCACACTCTTCCCTCTACGCCCCAGTGGTCCTACCAGACTGTTGCCCTACTGGACCGCAAAATTCCTGGAGGGTGGGGATTGTGTCTTAACCATCTTTTGATCCTTCCACAGTGCCCTCTGCCTAATAGGTGTCCAATAAATGTTAATTAAATAAGTTCTATAAAGCCTGAAGTCTAAATGGCTTTAAATTAGATTTTCAAAGCTTTCTGTGCCCTCACAGATTTTTATTAAAAAAAAAAAAGAAAACCCTTCGATTTCTTAATCTGGCAATGAAGAAAGAGACTATTAGTTCATTTTGTTCCCTGGGATATTCAGAAACAAATACTGAGAGCTACAAGGAGGCTGAGGGTTACTCTTAAGATAAACAGCAATAATGAATGAATCTAGAATACAATTCAGTCTCTTGTTTACATACGCCTGTTCCTTCTGGCTCATGGGTTTTCAAATGACCTTTCCTAGCAAAATCTGGAAATGAATAGTCTTTTCTTCTTTTCAACCAGTTCCTATATTTCCTGAAGTCAGTTACCATGTGTCCTTTGACAAATGAGTTGCAGGAGTGTTGACCTTACCTTGAAGAACACTTTCTCCTGTATTTTCACTCTCGCCCATATGACCACTTTTTCGTCTTTGCCAAGTTGGATGTAGATAAGACCCATCCCCTCAATATTTGTGAAGCGGACAGTTTTTTTTGTGGGATATATGTATGTTTTTTCTTTAAGTGTTTGTGGGGAAGGGGAAGGGGACGGGGAAGGGGAAGGGGGGATTTGGTGAGGAAGGAGCTTGTCCCAGTGGATGAGATAAGCTGTGTCTGAGCTGCAAGACACCAGGAGGCTGGTTTTGGGCGAACAACAGTTGAGGGACATTGCAAGGCTGTCACTGTTTGAGACTCTCATTAGCTGTACCCTTTTATAGCTGCCTTGGACATCCATCTACTGCTATAGCCTAAAACCAAGCATCAACAGGGACTCTACAATTTTCATATTCCTTCATGTATTCTTTAAAAATAGAATCTATCATGCATATTATCGATAGTTTGAGAAAAGCATAAAGAAGAAAACATCTATGCCAACCTCACCACCCCAAACAACCATCTGTAAACACTTTTTGTTCTCATTTTTCCCCCTAGGCATAGATACTGAAGGGTTTCATCCAAGGTTGTTATCATACTGTGTAAATAATTTAGTTAATTGCTAATAGATGCCTGCATCTGGAGATAGAGTCCCAAACAAAATAAAGTCTTTGCTCTCTCTGCCTCTCTTGGAATAGATTCCTAGGAAGGAAGCGAGGAGGTCAAAGGGTATGTTTTAAAGGAGATGGAAATTTAAGCTGGGGTGTGGAGGGGAAGATTTTTCTTTGTACCCACCTACCCTCCATATTAGTTTATCAATTCATTCATTCCTTTGTGGTGTGGGCAACCACCATGCAACGACCTCCTATGGAAAGCCTGGGTGTGTAGCCTGGAGCAGCTGTGGGGAGCAGGGTCGACTCGGGCCAGAGGAGCCCCAGGCTTGCAGAGCTGGATTGCAGTCAATTCACCTGGAATCTCTGCTCACCCTGGTGAGAGCCACCCTGGTGAGAGCCACCCAGGAGCCCAGATGGGATGAGAGGCACATGGGCAGCCCTGGGGTTCCTGGTCTCATTTACTGATTTGGAGAGTGTACATATCTGACCTTGGGAACTCTTCCCCATAAAGAAGCCCAGCGTGATTCCTTTCGTTACTTTGGCTTGGGCAGATGTGGGTCAGCAAGAGAATCGGGTTCCTCCAACTGCCTATACCATAGTCGACCGAGGGCTTACTATTTTTGTCCCTGTTCTTGAGAGCTTATTGTCTGGAGGGGAAGCCATACGTGAAACAATCACAAACAAATAAATTGATTTCTCTAAGCTGTTATTACAGTTGAGGTGTTAGGGAGGAAAAGTACAGGGAAGTCCTGAAAACATATCATAAGGAAAATCATTCCGCCGGGGGTGGAGTGGGCTGGAAAAGTTACTTCAAGGAAGTTATCACTGAATTGTATTCCAAAGAATGTGGAGGAACCAGTAGGTGAAAGTAGTGTGGGAAGGAGGGTGTGGAGATGTCCCTGGCAGGTCCAGCAGCAGGTGTGAGCGCCAGACCACAAAGAAGCAGGTCTTTACCTCTGCTGGTCACCCAGGCATGACTGGCTTCGTCAGTGGACAGAGTGTCGGTCAGGAAAGTGGGGGGACCAACTCGTCCCGGTTTCAGTGTTGACAGCCCCGTGTGCTGGGAATCTCCTCAGTCCCATGTAAATTCGGATGGCTGGTCGCCCTGAAGGTACCCTCTGCCTCAAACTAACAAAGCTTTTGAGTGTCGAAAGTTGTTTGTTCAGCACTGTCCTGGTCTGCATTCCTTTATTAGGATGCAAATACTTCTGGAAAACGGCAATGCAGTTAGCCACTCACCTTTTAGTATAAACTGGCGTATTTCAATTCTAAATTCTTTCCCAGTTAGTCTGTGGCCAGGGAAGTGACGGTGATACCTGGAAGGGAATGGGAACGTGGAAGGAGAAGTTTTTAACACCCAGAGAAAAAAAATAGGGGCTTGATGAAGACATGCTTGACCTGCATCATTAGTTTACCTGTGACTAGGTTACCTTAGGCCTATATTCTCTGTGTCTTGACTTTTATCTAAGAAATGGGAATAGCAGTAATTCTTGTTCAGGTAAGAAATCACAAAGATGGTAGGCCCGTGGTACTTTTGGTTGATGGCATATGGCAGCAGGGACCTTCATTTTCTGTTCTCTATTCCAGGGAACTCACTCTCAAAGTTGTCTTGGTATCCACTTGTGAGAAGCAAGTCACAGGTGAAACAGTGACAATAAGGGTCTTCCTGCGTTTTCAAGAACCTGAGGACCAATCACATGTTAAGGGCCTACATCTGTGCAGTGCTCACAAGGCACTTTCACACATTATCTTCTTAGAGCTCTACAAAATTTCGAGGAAAAATCACAATAAATCACAACATGTGTTTAGCACTTCCTCTGTGACAGGTTCTATCCTAAGTGCTTTCATTGAACCTTGTCATTTAATCCTCACAATAACCCAGCGAGGCAGGTATTATCATCGTGCATTTTACATATGACAAAGATAAGGCTGGAAAGCTTGAGCAACTTGTCCGAGGTCAGACACCTAGTCCGTGTTGCAGCCAGGAGTTGAATCCAGTCACAGTGGTGCTGGAAGCAGCTCCAGTGCGGGGACGGTGTTGTTGCCACTCCCATCTTACAGCAAAGGGATCTGAGGCTCAGGGTACTTGGGTCCTGTGGAAACCCTGGTGTTATAGAGAGGCCAGACCTCAGGAAACTCAGAGGCCCTTATATTAAAAGGGAACTCTGATTCCCCCCCACCCCCCACCCCTGGGCCCCAGCCTTTTGTGCAGGATGACATGTGCATTTTGTTTTATATCAAGCAGCCAACTGCCTTGTGTAGGGGAAATCAATCCAAAGTTCATTAGAAGAGGAAGCGGGGAGGGGACAGAACAGCTCTTGCATTTGTAGTCAGGACATCATCCACCCAAGAGAGGGTGGACAAAGTGAGGCTGGTCCACAGCTGCATAGCGGAGGGGAGGTGCCCTGGGATGGGGGACGATGAACTTGAGGAAAAGTGCCGAGGCAGGCTGTTTAATCAGTGGTTTCACTCCATATCTTGGGTTTAGTTTGGACGGACATAGCTCCCTTTCCTCCCCTTGGTGGATCAGTTGACGAGGGAAAGATCGTGGTAGAACGTTGAGTTAGAAAGGAGCTGGATTCTGGAACACTGGAGTCCACGAGCACACCTGAGTGACTCTCTTCCTGAGCTTGGCAGGGCTGTAACCTGCAGATCTGGTAGGTCAGTTGCAGGGGACCCCCCCCTCCCCACCCAGTGAAGTCTCCCTGTTAATTCGCAGTCCAGACACAGCCTCCCTGTTACAGTAAAGCTCTCAGTTACCCTTCCTAGCCTCCTGGCCTGAGCATTTGGCAGCGGGTTAGATTTGACAGTGTTTAATATTAGCCGACCTAAATTTTATTAAGGAGATAAACCTTGAGAAAGAGAAGGAGAAGCTGTTTTGGGATAAATTCTATAATATGCCAGGTATAATTTGGAGGCTAGCTACTGTCATGAATCATCCAGACCATTTCCATGGAAGATTGACAGTTGGGTGTGTAGCCCTTTAGAGAATCCTGATGGATAAATATTTGGTTTGCTTTCTATGGCTATCTTCTGGTTTCCGACTTCTGTTAATAACGGGTATGTGAGTGAAGGAATGCCTAACCTCTGCTCAGTTTAGTCATGTGTAGACTGGATACTACAGCACTATGTTTTTCAGGTGAATTCAACCCCCCTCCCCCCATGGAGTTAACTTGTCCAAAGTAAACTCTCAGAAGCATAATAAAAGGCTGTGTTCCAGGTTTACAGACTCTAGGTCCTAAGGACTTCAGAGAGCGTTTGATTACCGCCGGGAGACGCCTACTAAGAGTCCCCCAAGTGTCCTCTAGGAAGAGATGCCTCATCATTTAGGGAGATGCCCCATTAGACCCTTTGCCCTTTGCTCCTTTCATTAGTTTTTCTTTCTCTCTTTTCTGAAAAGAAGCTAAGTGAAGTTTTTCACATTCCTCTCCAGTGTTGGGTACCTGCATGCGAGTGGAGCAAGGGTAAGGGGGCGGGTTAAGTGGAAACAAATGTGAAGGTGACTGTTTGCCGGTTCCATGGAATGAAATTCCCAGGAAGCAGGCAGGCAGGCAGCCCGTCCAGGGACAGTGGAACCTGCTGAGAAAGAGCATCAGCTCGGACGTCTGGATAAAGGATTGTCAGGACTTGCTCTTCTATTTTTTACCCCTCTGCCAGAATTGTGTTCGTACTTTTATTCTCCAGTAAGCCCTTAATTTCTAAACACCTACTGTGTACATCACAGGGCAGTGTTCTGGGCCCTGTGGGGGGCACCTTGGCTCTACCCCACAGAAGCTTTAATAGAGTTCAGGGTTTTATTTTCGCTTTTAAAAATAGTGTTGTGTGGTCTTGAGATGGAGTGAATAGTTCAGCTAATAAATTCCTGAGACCCTTCAGCACAGAGGTGAGGGCCCCATCTCTCACACGTGTCTCCGACTCTTGACCTGTGTAGCCCTTTGCCGCACTGTAGCAGAGCCTCTTCATATTAATACCAATTTATCATTATTCCATTTAAATGTTCTTTTTTTTCGTCCAAGAGAAAGAGACAGAAAGCATCTGCATATCGAGTAATACTAGCTACAGTTGGTGTCTCAAGTGAGAATCAGTCTGACAGCCCCATTTATTATATCTGGGTAGGTTTTATTATGGAGACTCTCACATTTGAACTTTCCCTCTGTAAGATATGAAAGAGTCTCTCATGTATTCCTATCTTGCTTTAAAAACAACATTTTGAAATACAGGGGAGATAGCAGCTATAGATAACATTTCAGTTATAATAAGAGAGGCCAAATGTTAGCCAGATTTAAAACAATAACAACAATAAAGACACTTGGAAGTGTTATTCGTTATTAAGCCATATGGTCCATGTTACAGCGCTGTTCTTTGTTCCCTGCCTGTGTTGTCAGCATTCATGAGATTGTTGTGATGTGTCGTGTCTAGTGCATCACACTTTTCAATACATTAGGCTGATAACTCTGGTCCTTTTAAGAGCAGTGTCATGATCCGTTTCCCTCTGGGTGGGGCTGGCCATCGATGTTAAAACGTGTCACTGTTAAAACAAACCAAATTAATACCGCCACTGAAACCACACCCCCGACATGCACTCCTCTCCGTCGATTTACAAGTCAGCCATGTGAGACTAAGTAATACATTGGGGTAATAACTACAGCGGGGTAGTTATGGGAAACAGTCAAAGAATTGACCTATCAGTTAGCTTTGTTCACTGTAAGTGAATGAAGACTTACATGTAACACATGTTAGTGTGTGTGTTGCATGTGTCTCAAACAGCAGTGATGCTTAGTAACTATTGTTTCTCCATCTCTAGTTCTTTGACGAATAAGAGAATGACTCTGTTCCCTCCTAACTTCACTGGATCCGGTGGCTCAGCAGGTGCTGTCTGTCATCCCGAATCCCGGGACACAAGCCCTCAGTTGAGGCCTGACAGCCAAGCAAGGGTCACACTGGGTATTTTCTCCTTGCCTTCCCTCCTTACTTGCCCTATTTTTTAAATGAGTCCCAGTACTCAACACCAGGAAACAGGAGCTAAAACAGGGCTCCCGTTCAGCAGACTGGTGGTCAGCATGCAATTGTTTATGTAAATCTGGGCAAATCCAATATGTTTATTTTTTTATGTCAATGTGTCTTAACATTTCCTGTGTGAGGATTTTTTTTAAAGCAAACCATTTGCATGCTATAAACTTGATTTTTAAGACATTCTAAAACTGCAGCCCTCATATTTCTATGTCAATTAAAATAAAAATGTGTAGAGAACATTTATGAGCATTCCAATACTCATGGGCCTCTGTTAGTTGCAAATTAAGGTGGTATTCTTTTCCTGCTCCTTTATGGGTCTCTGTCAGATTTCTCTGGGTCTTCAGTCACCTTCACCTAGCTCCCTCTGACTTACCCATTCCTGATCACCATCTCCTTTATTCTTTTGTTTATGGTCTTTGTGTGCCTGGAGTACCTACTTTTCCCCAATCCACTATTGTCCTTGACTTTTATTATTTGAAGACCTTTCACATTGTTAATTTCAATTTTTTTTTTTTTTTTGCCCCCTCAGTTAAAACATACCTACAACACACACACACACACACACACACACACACACACACACACACAGAGTTCAGGATACCCCTTAGCCTAGAGGAGAGATTCAACATATGTTGAATCAAAGATAATTATAAAGTAAAATGTGATAAACATTGTGGGAAAGATCAAAGCCCAATGCATGTAAAGGTGGAGAGATTTAATGGGGAAAGGCTTCTTTTAGAAAATGTATTTTATTCTTCCTATAAAAATAACACACGTTTTGGGGGCTTCCCTGGTGGCGCAGTGGTTGAGAATCTGCCTGCCAATGCAGGGGACACGGGTTCGAGCCCTGGTCTGGGAAGATCCCACGTGCCGCGGATCTGCTATAGGCCCGTGAGCCACAACTACTGAGCCTGCGCGTCTGGAGCCTGTGCTCCACAACAAGAGAGGCCGCGACAGTGAGAGGCCCGCGCACCGCGATGAAGAGTGGCCCCCGCTTGCCGCAACTAGAGAAAGCCCTCGCACAGAAACGAAAACCCAACACAACCAAAAGTAAATAATAAATAAATAAATAATAAATAAAAATTAAAAAAAAAATAACACGTTTAGAGTGATGTCAGCAGGAGGGCTGATAAGGAAGCATCAGAGCCTTGTTCTTCCACAGAGACACATAGTTAACAATGATATACAGACCAGAATATGTTTGCAAGAACTCTAAAGACCAGTTGAGAAGTTTCAACACCTAGACCACCATAAAACCAAGAAGGGATCCCAGTGAAAGAGTTAGGAGAGTTCACTGCGTTTTACAAACTTGTTCATGCCCCTCCCTCTATCTGGCCTGGTGTGGTGTCTCACGTACCAGGGATCATTCCTTGGGACAGAAACAAAAGAGGGGAATGTGCAGCCAAATTTTGACTAGTCTGGGGGCTGTCTGAGGGACTGGCATCTGTCTCTCCTGAGTCAGAGTGCTGATGGCCCCAGCATCCTTGTTTGGAAGCTGTGGAAAACAAATAGAATCACAGCAACACATTAGTGCTGCAGTTCTGCAGGCAGGTGCCAGGGGGAGCAAGAGATTACAGCCTTCTGAGAAGAACCAGGGACAAGCTGTCTAGGGAGTTTGAGAGGACTCTGCACATGCCCAGAGAAGATACATCCTCAGAAGAGGTTTGAGAGATCCTAGAATCTCTAGCTGAGCTGATTGGTGAAAGTCTTCCCCTGCATGAAGCCAATCCATGAAGTTTGGAAGCGGAGGTTGTTTCCTCAAATGCCTAAGCCTCAACAACAACAACAGAAAATAAGGCACACAAAGATAAAAGGAAACATGGCCAAATCGAAGAAACAAAACTCCAGAAACTGACCCTAAAGAAACACAGATCTATGAGCTACCTAACAAAGAACTTAAAATAACTGTGCTAAAGATGCTCAATGAACCAAAAGAGAACACAGACAATTAAACAAAATCAGGTAAACAATACATGAACAAAATGAGAATACCAACAAAAATAGAGACACTATTAAAAAGAACCAAACAGATTCTGGAACTGAAAAATAAAATAACAGCTAAAAGAATTCATTAGAGGGATTCAACAATTGACTTGATGAGGCAGAAGAAAGAAATTGAAGACAAGCCATTTAAAGTCATTGAGTCAGAGGAGCAAAAAGAAAAAAGAATGAAGAAAAGTTAACAGAACCTAAGCAACTTATGGGACACTATCAAGAAGCCCAATATATACATTATGCAAGAAGCTCAAAGTCTCCAACCAGGACAGATCTAAAGAGGCCCACACGAAGACCCACACAAGATGGGAAGTTCAGCACAGACAGCGTTGGCTCTTTATCTCTTGGTGAAGAAGTGTTCCATTCTTATGAACCTCAATGGGAATTGAAAGATGGCATGCATGACACTGCCTTTCCCAACAATATATAAAGATGTAATTTGTGACATCAATAATATAAAGTGAAGGAAGGAGTTTACAAGAATAGAGTTTTTGTATGCTATTGAAATTAAGTTGTGATCAGATTAGAATAATATAACTTTAATATGTTTTATCAAATTGAAATGGTATCTACAAAGAAAGTATCTATAGAATATACACAAAAGGAAGTCAGAAGTATGTCACCACACACACACACACAAAATCAATGAAACACAAAGGAAACTAGTAAGAGATGAAAGGAGGGACAAAAAGGTACAAGACATACAGAAAACAAGAAAATGGCAATAGTAAGTCCTTCCAAATAAGTAATTACCTTAAATGTAAATGGAATAAACTCCCCAATGAAAAGACATAGATTGGCTAAATCAGTTTTTTAAAAAGGATTCAACTATATGTTGTCTACAAGAAATTCACTTTACATTTCAGGACGCACATAGTTGGAAAGTGAAAATGATGGGAAAAAATGTTGCATGCAAGTGGCAACCAAGAGAGGTCAGAAGTAAAGGATACTTCACAATACTAATATCAGACAAAATAGACTTTAAGTCTATTACAAGAGAAAAAGAAAGACTTTATATAATGATAAAAAGGTCAATTCACCAAGATATTACAATTATAAACATATGCATCAAACATCAGAACTCCTAAATATATGAAGAAAACATTGACAGATGAGGGAAGAGATATGTAGAGCTAGAGTAATACTAGGAAACTTAAATATCTCACTATCACTAATGGGTAGAACAACCAGACCGAAGATCAATATAGAAATAGAGGACTTAAACAAACTTATAGACCAATTGGACATAACAGACATGTAAAGTACACTCTAGCCAAAAATAGCAGAATACATAATTTTTTCAAGTGCAAATGGAACAATTTCCAGGATAGACCATATGTTAGGCCACAAAACAAGTCTTAATAAATTTTAAAATACTGAAATCATACAGGATATCTTTTCCAATCACAATGGAATGAAACAAGAAATTAATAGCAGAAGGAAAACTGAAAAATCCACAAATATGTGGATATTAAATAACCAATGGTTCAAAGAAGAAATCACATGGGAAGTTAGAAATTATCTTGAGACGAACACATGTAAAAACAAAATACAGCAACATTTATGGAATGCAATGAAAGTAGTGTTAAGAGGAAAATTTATAGCTGTAAATGCTTACATTAAAAAAGAAAAAAGAGACACACAGAGTGGTGTGTGCATTGGGACCCAGGGGAAGGAGCAGCGACCCCATAGGGGACTGAACCAGACCTACCTGCTGGTGTTGGAGGGTCTCCTGTAGAGACAGGGGGTGGCTCTGTCTCATCGTGAGGACAGGGACACTGGCAGCAGAAGTTCTGGGAGGTACTCCATGGCGTGAGCCCTCCCGGAGTCCGCCATTAGCCGCACCAAAGAGCCTGGGTAGGCTCCAGTGTTGGGTCGCCTCAGGCCAAACAACCAACAGGGAGGGAACCCAGCCCCACCCATCAACAGTCAAGTGGATTAAAGTTTTACTGAGCTCTGCCCACCAGAGCAACAGTCAGCTCTACCCACCACCAGTCCCTCCCATCAGGAAACTTGCACAAGCCTCTTAGATAGCCTCATCCACCAGAGAGCAGACAGCAGAAGCAAGAAGAACTACAATCCTGCAGCCTGTGGAACAAAAACCACATTCACAGAAAGATAGACAAGATGAAAAGGCAGAGGGCTATGCACCAGATGAAGGAACACGATAAAACCCCAGAAAAACAACTAAATGAAGTGGAGCTAGGCAACCTTCCAGAAAAAGAATTCAGAATAATGATAGTGAAGATGATCCAGGACCTCGGAAAAAGAATGGAGGCAAAGATCGAGAATATCCAAAAATGTTTAACAAAGACCTAGAAGAATTAAAGAACAAACAAACAGAGATGAACAATACAATAACTGAAATGAAAAATACACTAGGAGGAATCAATAGCAGAATAACTGATGCAGAAGAACGGATAAGTGACCTGGAAGACAGAATGGTGGAGTTCACTGCTGCGGAACAGACTAAAGAAAAAAGAATGAAAAGAAATGAAGACAGCCTAAGAGACCTCTGGGACAACATTAAACACAACAACATTCGCATTATAGGGGTCCCAGAAGGAGAAGAGAGAGAGAAAGGACCAGAGAAAATATTTGAAGAGATTATAGTCAAAAACTTCCCTAACATGGGAAAGGAAATAGCCACCCAAGTCCAGGAAGTGCAGAGAGTCCCATACAAGATAAACCCAAGGAGAAACACACCAAGACACATAGTAGTCAAATTGGCAAAAATTAAAGACAAAGAAAAATTATTGAAAGCAGCAAGGGAAAAATGACAAATAACATACAAGGGAACTCCCATAAGGTTAACAGCTGATTTCTCAGCAGAAACTCTACAAGCCAGAAGGGAGTGGCATGATATACTTAAAGTGATGAAAGGGAAGAACCTACAACCAAGATTACTCTACCCGGCAAGGATCTCATTCAGATTCGATGGAGAAATCAAAAGCTTTACAGACAAGCAAAAGCTAAGAGAATTCAGCACCACCAAACCAGCTCTACAACAAATGCTAAAGGAACTTCTCTAAGTGGGAAACACGAGAAGAGAAGGATCTACAAAAACAAACCAAAAACAATTAAGAAAATGGTAATAGGAACATACATATTGATAATTACCTTAAATGTGAATGGATTAAACTCTCCAACCAAAAGATACAGGCTTGCTGAATGGATACAAAAACAATACCCATATATATGCTGTCTACAAGAGACCCACTTCAGACCTAGGGACACATACAGACTGTAAGTGAGGGGATGGAAAAAGATATTCCATGCAAATGGAAATCAAAAGAAAGCCAGAGTAGCAATACTCATATCAGATAAAATAGACTTTAAAATAAAGAATGTTACAAGAGACAAGGAAGGAAACTACATAATGATCAAGGGATCAATCCAAGAAGAAGATATAACAATTATAAATATATATGCACCCAACATAGGAGCATCTCAATACATAAGGCAACTGCTAACAGCTATAAAAGAGGAAATCGAGAGTAACACAATAATAGTGGGGGACTTTAACACCTCACTTACACCAATGGACAGATCATCCAAACAGTAAATTAATAAGGAAACACAAGCTTTAAATGACACAATACAACAGATAGATTTAATTGATATTTATAGGACATTCCATCCAAAAACAGCAGATTACACTTTCTTCTCAAGTGTGCATGGAACATTCTCCAGGAGAGATCACATCTTGGGTCACAAATCAAGCCTCAGTAAATTTAAGAAAACTGAAATCATATCAAGCATCTTTTCTGACCACAACGCTATGAGATTAGAAATCAATTACAGGGGGAAAAAGTAGGTAAAATACACCAACACATGGAGGCTAAACAATACATTACTAAATAACCAAGAGATCACTGAAGAAATCAAAGAGGAAATCAAAAAATACCTAGAGACAAATGACAACGAAAACACGACTATCCAAAGCCTATGGGATGCAGCAAAGGCAGTTCTAAGAGGGAAGTTTATAGCTATACAAGCCTACCTCAAGAAACAAGAAAAATCTCAAATAAACAATCTAACCTTACACCTAAAGGAACTAGAGAAAGAAGAACAAACAAAACCCAAAGTTAGCAGAAGGAAAGAAATCATAAAGATCAGAGCAGAAATAAATGAAACAGAAACAAAGAAAACAATAGCAAAAATCAATAAAACTAAAAGCTGGTTCTTTGAGAAGATAAAGTTGATAAACAATTAGCCAGACTCATCAAGAAAAAGAGGGAGAGGACTCAAATCAATAAAATTAGAAATGCAAAAGGAGAAGTTACAACAGACACTAGAGAAATACAAAGCAACCTAAGAGACTACTACAAGCAACTCTATGCCAATGAAATGGACAACCTGGAAGAAATGGACAAATTCTTAGAAAGGTATAACCTTCCAAGACTGAACCAAGAAGAAATAGAAAATATGAAGAGACCAATCACAAGTAATGAAGTTGAAACTGTGATTAAAAATCTTCCAACAAACAAAAGTCCAGGACCAGATGGCTTCACAGGTGAATTCTATCAAACATTTAGAGAAGAGCTAACACCCATCCTTCTCAAACTCTTCCAAAAAATTGCAGAGGAAGGAACACTCCCAAACTCATTCTATGAGGCCACCATCAGCCTGATATCAAGACCAGAGAAAGATACTACAAAAAAAGAAAATTACAGACCAATATCACTGATGAATATAGATGCAAAAATCCTCAACAAAATACTAGCACACAGAATCCAACAACACATTAAAAGGATCATACACCACGACCAAGTGTGATTTATCCCAGAGATGCAAGGATTCTTCAATATATGCAAATCGATCAATGTGATATACCATATTAACAAATTGAAGAATAAAAACCATATGATCATCTCAATAGATGCAGAAAAAGCTTTTGACAAAATTCAACACCCATTTATGATAAAAACTCTCCAGAAAGTGGGCATAGAGGGAACCTACCTCAACATAATGAAGGCCATATATGACAAACCCACAGCAAACATCATTCTCAATGGTGAAAAACTGAAAGCATTTCCACTAAGATCAGGAAAAAGACAAGGATGTCCACTCTCACCACTGTTATTCAGCATAGCTTTGGAAGTCCTAGCCATGGCAATCAGAGAAGAAACAGAAATAAAAGAAATACAAACTGGAAAAGAAGAAGTAAAACTGTCACTGTTTGCAGATGACATGATACTATACATAGAGAATACTAAAGATGCCACCAGAAAACTACTAGAGGTAATCAATGAATTTGGTAAAGTTGCAGGATACAAAATTAATGCACAGAAATCTCTTGCATTCCTATATACTAATGATGAAATATCTGAAAGAGAAATTAAGGAAACACTCCCATTTACCATTGCAACAAAAAGAATAAAATACCTAGGAATAACCCTACCTAAGGAGACAAAAGACCTGTATGCAGAAAACTATAAGACACTGATGAAAGAAATTAAAGATGATACCAACAGATGGAGAGATATACCATGTTCTTGGATTGGAAGAATCAATATTGTGAAAATGACTATACTACCCAAAGCAATCTACAGATTCAATGCAATCCCTATCGAATTACCAATGGCATTTTTTACAGAACTAGAACAAAAAATCTTAAAATTTGTATGGAGACGCAAAAGACCCCGAATAGCCAAAGCAGTCTTGAGGGAAAAAAATGGAGCTGGAGGAATCAGACCCCCTGACTTCAGACTATACTACAATGGTACAGTAATCAAGACAATATGGTACTGGCACAAACGCAGAAATATAGATCAATGGAACAGGATAGAAAGGCCAGAGATAAACCCACGGACGTATGGTCATCTAAGCTATTACAAAGGAGGCAGCGATATACAATGGAGAAAAGACAGTCTCTTCAATAAGTAGTGCTGGGAAAACTGGACAGCTACATGTAAAAGAATGAAATTAGAACACTGCCTAACACCATACACAAAAATAAACTCAAAATGGATTAGAGACCTAAATGTAAGACCAGACACTATAAAACTCTTAGAGGAAAACATAGGAAGAACACTCTTTGACATAAATCACAGCAAGATCTTTTTTGACCCACCTCCTAGAGTAATGGAAATAAAAACAAAAATAAACAAATGGGACCTAATGAAACTTCAAAGCTTTTGCACAGCAAAGGAAACCATAAACAAGCCGAAAAGCCAGCCCTCAGAATGGGAGAAAATATTTGCAAACGAATCAGCAGACAAAGGATTCATCTTCAGAATATATAAACAGCTCATGCAGCTCAATATTAGAAAAACAAACAACCCAATCCAAAAATGGGCAGAAGACCTAAATAGACATTTCTCCAAAGAAGACATACAGATGGCCAAGAAGCACCTAAAAAGCTGCTCCACATCACTAATTATTAGAGAAATGCAAATCAAAACTGCAATGCGGTATCACCTCACACTGGTCAGACTGCCCATCATCAATAAATCTACAAACAATAGATGCTGGAGAGGGTGTGGAGAAAAGGGAACCCTCTTGCACTGTTGGTAGGAATGTAAATTGATATGGAGAACAGTATGGAGGTTCCTTAAAAACTAAAAATAGAATTACCATATGACCCAGCAATCCCACTACTGGGCATATACCCAGAGAAAACCATAATTCATAAAGACTCATGCACCCCAATGTTCATTGCGGCACTATTTACAATAGCCAGGTCATGGAAGCAACCTAAATGCCCATGGACAGATGAATGGATAAAGAAGATGTGGTACATATATACAATGGAATATTACTCAGCCATAAAAAGGAACGAAATTGGGTCATTTGTACAGACGTGGATGCATCTAGAGACTGTCATATAGAGTGAAGTAAGTCAGAAAGAGAAAAACAAATATCGTATATTAACGCATGTATGTGGAACCTAGAAAAATGGTACAGATGAACCGGTTTGCAGGACAGAAATTGAGACACAGATGTAGAGAACAAACGTATGGACACCAAGGGGGGAAAGCGGCGGGGGGGTTGCGGTGGTGGTGTAATGAATTGGGAGATAGGCATTGACTTGTATACAGTGATGTGTATAAAGTGGATGACTAACAAGAACCTGCTGTATAAAAAAATAAATAAAATAAAAATAAAAAATTCAAAAAAAGAAAAATGAAAAAAGATCTCAAACTACAACCTTTCTTTATGCCTCAAAGAACTAGAAAAAGAAGAACAAATTAAATCTAAAACTAACAGAATTAGGGAAATAATAACGATTAGAACAGTGATTAATTAAACAGAAACTAGAGAAACAAAAACAACAAACCTAAGAGTTTTTTAAAAAGGCAAACAAAATTGACAAATCCTTCAGTAGATTAACTAAGAAAAAAAAAGAGAAAATTCAAATAACTAAAATCATAAATGAAAGAGGGTTTATTACAACAAATGCCACAGAAATGAAAAGGATTATAAGAGAATACTATGAACAATGTGTGCCAACAAATTGGATAACCTAGAGGAATGGATAAATTCCTAGAAACACACAACTTACCAAGACTAAGTCATGAAGAAATAGAAATCTGAATGAATCAATAACTAGTAAGGAGATTGAATCGGTAATCAAAATCCTTCCAACACCGAAAAAGCCTACGGCCAGATGATTACACTGGGGAGTTCCACCAAACATTTAGAGAACTAAGATCAGTCTTCCTCAAACTATTCCAAAAAGTTGAAAAAGAAGGAACATATCCTAGCTCATTCTATGAGGCCAGGATTATCTTGATACCAAAGCCACGCAAAGATGCTGCAAAAAAAGAAAATTACAGACCAATATCCCTGATGAATACTGATGAAAAATCCTCAACAAAATACTAGCTAACTGAATTCAACAACACATTAAAAGGATTATATACCACGACCAAATGAAATTTACTCCTGGAATGCAAGGATGGTTCAACACACAAAAATCAATGTGATACACCACGTTAACACAATAAAGGGCAAAAATCACACAGTCATCTCAATTGATGAAGAAAAAGCACTTGACAAGATTCAACAATATTTCATGATAAAAATACTCCACAAACCAAAAATAGAAGGAAACCACTTCAACCTAATAAGGCCATATACAAAAAGTCCCCAGCTAACATCATACAAAATGGTAAAAGACTGAAAGCTTTTCCTTTAAGATCAGGAACAAGGCAAGGAGGTCTGCTCTTTCACTTCTATTCAACATAATATTAGGAGTTCTAGCCAGAGCAGTTAGGCAAGGAAAATAAATAAAAAGCATCTAAATTGGAAAGGAAGAAATAAAGTTTTCTGTTTGCAGGTGACATGATATTATATGTAGAAAACCCCAAAGATTCCACACGCAAGCAAAACCTGTTAGAACTAATTCAACAAAGTCGCAGGATACAAAATCAATGCAAAAAATTGGTTGTGTTTCTATACACGAAAAGTGAACTATCTGAAAAGGAAATCAAGAAGACATCCTCTATATTTAAAAGGGACTTGGTGATACTGACTTTCTTTAGCATGAGCAAAAACATTGTTACTAATGCAAAGCTGTATGCAAAGAATGTTGGCCTAGTGGGCTAACACGGTGGGTATATTAGTTTTCTACACTGCTGTAGCAAATTGGCACAAATTTAGTGGTTCAAAAAATACAAATTTAGGGACTTTTCTGGTGGCAGTGGTTAAGCATCTGCCTGCCAGTGCAGGGGACATGGGTTTGATCCCTTGTCCCAGAAGATCCCACATGCCACAGAGCAACTAAGCCCGTGCACCACAACTACTGAGCCTGTGCTCTAGAGCCCAGGAGCCACAACTACTGAAGCGCGTGTGCCTAAAGCCTGTGCTCCACAACAAGAGAAGCCACAGCAATGAGAAGCCTGTGCACCACAACAAAGAGTAGCCCCCGCTTGCTCCAACTAGAGAAAGCCCATGAGCAGCAACGAAGATCCAATGCAGCCAAAAATAAATAAATAAATAAATAAATTTATTTAAAAAATACAAATTTACTATCTTACCGTTCTGTTGTTTGGAAGTCTGACATGTGTCTCACTGTCAGGGCTAAAATTAAAGTGTCATCAAGGCTGTGTTCCTTTCTGGAGGCTCTGAGGGAGAATCCATCCCCTTGACTTCTGCAGGTTCTAGAAGCCACTTGCCGTCTTTGGCTTGTGACCCTTTTCTCCATCTGCACACTAGCAGTGGAAGGTTGTGTCCTCACTTTGCATCACACTGACCTCTTCTGTAGTCACATCTCCCTCTCTGACCCTCTCCTCTGCTTCCCTCTTCCACTTTTACTTATTAAGAGAAAAAATGTTCCACTTTATAAATAATGCAAGTAAAAACAATGACGTTATTTTCACCTATCAAACTGTCAAGGATCTTTTTAAAAAATAATACCCAAGTTGACATGAAATCTTTTATGAACTAGATAGGCCTTCTCACACATTGAGTAGATAATAAATTAGTATTTGTAGAATAGTTTGGCAATATGTGTTCAAATCACTAAAAATGTTGATACATTTTTATCCTTTTATTGTTTATTGAGGTACAAATAACATACAATATTATATGTGTACAACATAGTGATTCAACATTTATATGCATTATGAATTGATTGCCATGATAAGTCTAGTAAACATCTGTCCACCATACAAAATTACTGTTACATTTTTGACTATATTTCCTATACTGTACATTACATGCCTGTGACTTACTTATTTTGTAACTGCAAGTTTGTACCTCTTGATGTCCTTCATTTGCTTCACCCAATCCCCCATCCGCATCCCTTAGGCAACCATCAATTTGTTCTCTGTACCTATGCATCTGTTTTTGTTTTGTTTGTTTGTTTTAGATGCCATAGGTAACTGAAATCATATGGAATTTGTCTTTCTTTGTCTGACTTATTTCACTTAGCATAATCCCTTCCATCCATGTTTTGGCAAATGGCAATATTTCATTCTTTTTTTATGGCTGAGCAATATTCCATTGTACATGTATACCACATCTTCTTTATCCATTCATCTGTCAATGGACACTTAGGTTGCCTCTGTAACTTGAATTGTAAATAATGTTGCAGTGAACATAGGGGTGCATAAATCTTTTCAAATTAGTTTTTCATTTTCTTCAGATAAATACCCAGAAGTGGAATTGTTGGATTGTATGGTAGTTCTTTTTTTTTTTTTGAATTTTATTTTATTTTTTAATACAGCAGGTTCTTATTTGTTATCTATTTTATACGTATACATATTGACGTATATATGTCAATCCCAATCTCCCAAGTCATCCCACTACCACCACCCCATCCCCCACTTTCCCCCCTTGGTGTCCATACATTTCTTCTCTACATCTGTGTCTCTATTTCTGCCTTGCAAACTGGTTCATCTGTACCATTTTTCTAGATTCCACATACATGCGTTAATATATGATATTTTTCTCTTTCTGACTTACTTCACTCTGTATGACAGTGTCTAGGTCCATCCACGTCTCTACAAATGACCCAATTTCGTTCCTTTTTATGGCTGAGTAATATTCCATTGTATATATGTACCACATCTTCTTTATCCATTCATCTGTCCATGGGCATTTAGGTTGCTTCCATGATCTGGCTATTGTAAATAGTGCTGCAATGAACATTGGGGTGCATGTGTCTTTTTGAATTATGGTTTTCTCTGGGTATACGCCCAGTAGTAGGATTGCTGGATCATATGGTAGTTACATTTTTAATTTTTTGAGGTACCTCTGTACTGTTTTACATCATGGCTGTACTAATTTACATTCCCACTAACACATTGTCCTATTTTCTGCATCATCACCAATGCTTGTTATTTCTTGTCTTTTTGAAAACAGCCATTCTGACAGGTGTGAGGTAGTATCTCATTGTGGTTTTGATTTGCATTTCCCTGATTTTTCGTGGTGTTCCACATCTTTTCATGTCTTTGTTAGCCATCTGATGTCTTCCTTGGGAAAATGTCTATTCACGTTCTCTGCCCATTTTTTAATTGGATTTTTAAAAGTATTGAGTTGTGTGAGTTCTTTATATTTTTGGATATTAACCTCTTATCATATATATCATTTGCAAATATCTTCTCCCATTCAGTAGGTTGCCTTTTTGTTTTGTTGATGGTTTCTTTTGCTGTGCAAAAGCTTTTTAGTTTGATGTAGTCTCATTTTTAAATTTTTGCTTTTGTTGCCCTTGCCTGAGGAGACAAAAAATTGGCTAAGGACAATGTTTTCTTCCAGGAGTTTTATGCTTTCAGGTTTTACAGTTAAGACTTTAATCAATTTGTGGTTTTTTTTACATCTTTATTGGAGTATAATTGCTTTACAATGTTGTGCTAGTTTCTGCTGTATAACAAAGTGAATCAGCTATATGTATACATATATCCCCATATCCCCTCCCTCTTGTGCCTCGCTCCCATGCTCCCTATCCCACCCCTCTAGGTGTCACAAAGCACCGAGCTGATCTCTCTGTGCTATGCAGCTGCTTCCCACTAGCCATCCATTTTACATTTGGTAATGTATATATGTCAATGCTACTCTCTCACTTTGTCCCAACTTCCCATTCCCACCCTGTGTCCTCAAGTCCATTCTCTACATCTGCGTCTTTATTCCTGCCCTGCCACTAGGTTCATCAGTACCGTTTTTATAGATTCCATATATGTGCATTAGCATATGGTATTTGTTTTTCTCTTTCTGACTTACTTCACTCTGTATGACAGACTCTATGTCCATCCACCTCACTACAAATAACTCAGTTTCATTCCTTTTTATGGCTGAGTAATATTCCATTGTATACATGTGCCATATCTTCTTTATCCATTCAAATGTCGATAGACATTTAGATTACTTCCATGTCCTGGCTGTTGTAAATAGTGCTGCAATGAACATTGTGGTACATTCTTTTTGAATTATGGTTTTCTCAGGGTATATGCCCAGTAGTGGGATTGCTGGGTCGTATGGTAGTTCTATTTTTAGTTTTTTAAGGAACCTCCATACTGTTCTCCATAGTGGCTGTATCAGTTTACATTCCCACCAACAGTGCAAGAGGGTTCCCTTTTCTCCACACCCTCTCCAGCATGTATTGTTTGTAGATATTTTGATGATGGCCATTCTGACTGGTGTGAGGTGATACCTCATTGTAGTTTTGATTTGCGTTTCTCTAATGATTAGTGATGTTGAGCATCTTTTCATGTGTTTGTTGGCAATCTGTACATCTTCTTTGGAGAAATGTCTATTTAGGTCTTCTGCCCATTTTTGGGTTGGGTTCTTTGTTTTTTTGATATTGAGCTGCATGAGCTGCTTGTATATTTTGGAGATTAATTCTTTGTCAGTTGCTTCATTTGCAAATATTTTCTGCCATCCTGAGGGTCGTCTTTTCATCTTGTTTATGGTTTCCTTTGCTGTACAAAAGCTTTTAAGTTTCATTAGGTCCCATTTGTTTAGTTTTGTTTTTATTTCCATTACTCTAGGAGGTGAGTCAAAAAGGATCTTGCTGTGATTTATGTCATAGAGTGTTCTGCCTATGTTTTCCTCTAAGAGTTTTATAGTGTCTGGCCTTACATTTAGGTCTTTAATCCATTTTGAGTTTATTTTTGTGTATGGTGTTAGGAAGTGTTATAATTTCATTCTTTTACATGTAAGCTGTCCAGTTTTCCCAACAGCACGTATTGAAGAGACTGTTTTTCTCCATTGTATGTTCTTGCCTCCTTTGTCAAAGATAAGGTGACCATAGGTGTGTGGGTTTATCTCTGGGCTTTCTCTCTATAGTTCCATCGATCTATATTTCTGTTTTTGTGCCAGTACCATACTGTCTTGATTAATGTAGCTGTGTAGTATAGTATGAAGTCAGGGAGCCTGATTCCTCCAACTCCGTTTTTTTTTCTGAAGATTGCTTTGGCTATTCGGGGTCTTTTGTGTTTCCATACAAATTGTAAAAAGTTTTGTTCTAGTTATGTGAAAAATGCCATTGGTAGTTTGATAGGGGTTGCACTGATTCTGTAGATTGCTTTGGGTAGTATAGTCATTTTCACAATATTGATTCTTCCAATCCAAGAACATGGTATATCTCTCCATCTGTTTATATTGTCTTTGATTTCTTTCATCAGTGTCTTATAGTTTTCTGCATACAGGTCTTTTGTCTCCTTAGGTAGGTTTATTCCTAGATATTTTATTCTTTTTGTTGCAGTGGTAAATGAGAGTGTTTCCTTAATTTCTCTTTCAGATTTTTCATCATTAGTGTATAGGAATGCAAGAGATTTCTGTGCATTAATTTTGTATCCTGCTACTTTACCAAATTCATTGATTAGCTCTAGTAGTTTTCTGGTAGCGTCTTTAGGATTCTCTTTGTGTAGTATCATGTCATCTGCAAACAGTGACAGTTTTACTTCTTCTTTTCTGATTTTGATTCCTCTTATTTCTTTTTCTTCTCTGATTGCCATGGCTAGGACTTCCAAAACTATGTTGAAAAATAGTGGTGAGAGTGGGCACCCTTGTCTTGTTCCTGATCTTAGAGGGATTGGTTTCAGTTTTTTGCCATTGAGAATGATGTTGGCTGTGGGTTTGTCATATATGCCATTTATTATGTTGAGGTAGGTTCCCTCGATGTCCACTTTCTGGAGAGTTTTTAAAATAAATGGGTGTTGAATTTTGTTGAAAGCTTTTTCTGCATCTATTGAGATGATCATATGGTTTTTATCCTTCAATTTGTTAATATGGTGTATTAGATTGATTGATTTGCGTTTATTGAAGAATCCTTGCATTCCTGGATTAAACCCCACTTGGTCATGGTGTATGATCCTTTGAATGTGCTATTGGATTCTGTTTGCTAGTATTTTGTTGAGGACTTTTGCATCTATGTTCATCAGTGATATTGGCCTGTAGTTTTCTTTTTTTGTGACGTGTTTGTTTGGTTTTTGTATCAGGGTGATGGTGGCCTTGTAGAATGAGTTTGGGAGTGTTCCTCCCTCTGCTATATTTTGGAAGATTTTGAGAAAGATAGGTGTTAGCTCTTCTCTAAATGTTTGATAGAATTCACCTGTGAAGCCATCTGGTCCTGGACCTTTGTTTGTTGGAAGATTTTTAATCACAGTTTTAATTTTAGTGCTTGTGATTGGTCTGTTCATATTTTCTATTTTTTCCTGGTTCAGTCTTGGAAGGTTGTACTTGTCTGAGAAATGGAAATTTCTTCCAGGTTGTCCATTTTATTCGCACATAGTTGCTTGTAGTAATCTCTCATGATCCTTTGTATTCTGCAGTGTCAGTTGTTACTTCTCCTTTTTCATTTCTAATTCTGTTGATTTGAGTCTTCTCTCTTTTTTTCTTGATGAGTCTGGCTAATGCTTTACCAATTTTGTTTATGTTCTCAAAGAACGAGCTTTTAATTTTATTGGTCTTTGCTATTGTTTCCTTCATTTGTTTTTCATTTATTTCTGATCTGATTTTATGATTTCTTTCCTTCTGCTAACTTTGGGGTTTTTTTGTTCTTCTTTCTCTAATTGCTTTAGGTGTAAGGTTAGACTGTTTATTTGAGATTTTTCTTGTTTCTTGAGGTAGGATTGTATTGCTATAAACTTCCCTTTATACCCAGTTTCTTGAGAGTTTTTATAATGAATGGATGTTGAATTTTGTCAAATGCCTTTTTTCTGCATTTATTGAGGTGATCATTTGATTTTTACCCTTCAGTTTTTTAATGTGGTGTATTACATTGATTTGTAGATATTGAACCATCCTTTCATCCCTTGAATAAATCCCACTTGATCATGGTGTGTGATACTTTATGTATTGTTGAATATGCTTTGGTAATGTTTTTTTGACGAATTTTGCATCTATGTTCATCAGTCATATTGGCCTGTAATTTTCTTTTTTGTAGTGTCTTTTTCTGGTTTTGGTATCAGGGTGATGGTGGCCTCATAGAATGAGTTTGGAAGTGTTCCTTCTCTGCAGTTTTTAGAATAGTGTTAGAAGAATAGGCATTAACTCTTTCTCTAAATGTTTGATAGAATTCAGCTGTGAAGACTTCTGTTTGTTGGGAGATTTTCGATTATTGATTCAATTTCATTACTAGTGATCATTCTGCTCAGATTTTTCTATTTATTCCTGATCAGTGTTGGAAGATTGTATGTTTCTAGGAATTTATCCATTTCTTCTAGGTTGTCCAATTTGTTGATGTATAATTAGTCATAGTAATCTCTTACGATCCTTTGTATTTCTGTGGTGTTAGTTGTAACTCCTCTTCTTTAATTTCTGATTTTATATGTTGGGCCCTTTCTCTTTTTTTCTTGATGAGTGTGGCTAAAGTTTTTTCAGTTTTGTTTATCTTTTCAAAGAACCAGCTCTTAGTTTTATTGATTTTTTTCTGTTGTCTTTTTAGTCTCTATTTCATTTATTTCTACTCTGATCTTTATTATTTCCTTCCTTTTACTAACTTTGGGCTTTTTTTGTTCTTATTTTTCTAGTTCCTTTAGGTGTAGTGTTAGATTGTTTATTTCAGATGGTTCTTGTTTCCTGAGGTAGGCCTGTATTCCTATAAACTTACCTCTTAAAACCAATTTTGCTGCATCCCATACATTTTGTAGTGTTGTGTTTCCATTTTTTGTCTTAAAGTATTTTTTGATTTCCTCTTTGATTTCTTCAGTAATCCATTGGTTGTTTGGTAGCATGCTGTTTAGCCTCCATGTGTTTGTGTTTTTTGCCAGTTTTTTTTAGTTGATTTCTATTCTTATACCATTGTGGTTTAAAAGATGCTTGATATGATTCCAATCTTAAATTTACTGAGACTTGTTTTGCGATCACCTAACATGTGATCTACCTTGAAGAATGCTCCATCGCTCTTGAAAAGAATATGTACTCTGCTGTTTTATGGAAGGGATGTTCTGTATATACCTATTAAGTCCATGGATGGCATAATGCATTGTGCAAAAGGCCAGTGTTTCCTTCTTGATTTTCTGTCTGATGATCTGTCCATTGATGTAAGTGGGGTATTGAAGTCCCCTACTATTATTGTATTACTGTCAATATCTCCCTTTATGTCTCTTAACATTTACTTAATGTGCTCCTATTTACTTACAGGTGCTCCTATTTTGGGTACATAAATATTTACAAGTGTTATATCCTCTTGTTGGATTGATTCCTTTATCACTATGTAATCCCTTTTTTGTGTTTTATTATAGTCTTTGTTTTAATACCTGTTTTGTATGACGTAAGTATTGCTATCCCAGCTTTCTTTTTGTTTGCATTTGCATGGAATATCTTTTTCCATCCTTTTACTTTCAGTCTGTGTGTGTCTTTAGATCTGAAGTGAGTCTCTTGTAGGCAACGTATATATGGTTTTTTTCTTTTTTAATCCATTCAGCCACTCTGTGTCTTTTGATTGGATCATTTAGTCTATTTACATTTAAAGTAATTTTGATAGTTATGTGCTTCTTGCCATTTTAAAATTGTTTTATGGTTTATTTTGTAGTTCTTCTTTGTTTCTTCTTCTCTTGTTCTTTTGTCTTGTGATTTGATGTCTTTCTTTAGTGTTACGTTTGTATTCCTTTCTCTTAACTTTTTTGTATCTGTTATAGGTTTTGGTTTGTGTTTCCCATGAGGTTCATATATGAAAGCCTATGTATATATATTCATGGTCACTTAAGTTCGAGTGCATTCTAAAATCACTACATTTTTATTTCCCCCTCCCTATGTTTTATGTTTTTGACATTATATTTTACATCATTTAATTTTGTGTATCACTTAACTAATTACTTTAGATATAGATGATTTTACTACTTTTGCCTTTTAACTTTCATACTAGCTGTTTCTATTTATGGCCTTTTTGTTTCTATTTAAAGAAGTCCCTTTAACATTTCTTGTAAGGATGCTTTAGTAGTGATGAACTCCTTTAGCATTTGTTTGTCTGGGAAACTTTTTATCTCTCCTTCAATTCTGAATGATAACCTTGCCAGTTTGAGTATTTTGGTTGAAAGTTTTTTTCCTTTTAGCCCTTTGAATATATTGTGCTAGTGACTTCTGGCATGAAAATCTCTGCTGAAAGATCAGCTGATAGTCTTAGGGGTCTTCCTTGTTTTTCTCTTGCTACTTTTAAGATTCTCTTTTTATGTTTAACTTTTGACATTTTAATTATGTTTCTTAGTGTGGATCTTATTTGGCTCATCTTGTTTGGGACTCTGTGCTTCCTGAAATTGGATGTCTGTGTCCTTCACCAGGTTAGTGAAGTTCAGGCATTATTTCCTCAAATAGGTTTTCTGTTCCTTTTTCTGTCTTCTTTCCTTCTGGGATCCCTGTAACGTTAATGTTAGTACACTTGATATTGTCTTAGAGGTCCTTTAATCTATCCTCATTAAAAAAATTTTTTTTCTTCTTTTTGTTGTTCCAGTTGGGTGATTTCCACTACCCTATCTTCCTATTTGCTGGCCTGTTCTTCTGCATTCTTCAATCTGCTATTCCCTCTAGTATGTTTTTTATTTAAGTGATTGTATTCTTCATTTCTGATTGGTTCTTTTTAATATTGTCTGTCTTTTTTTTGAAGTTCTCACTGTGTTCATCCATTATTCTCCTGAGTTTGGTGAGCATTTTTATGACTATTACTTTGAACTCTTCATCTGGTAAATTGCTTATCTCCATTGCATTTAGTTCTTTTCCTGAGGCTTTGTCTTGTTCTTTCATTTAGAATATACTCCCTTGCCTCATTTTGCTTAATTCTCTGTGTTTGTTTCTATGTGTTAGGTATATCAACTATATGTAGATATATATAGTGGCTTTATGTAGAAAGTGTCCTGTGGGGCCCAGTCTCCCAGTTTCCCAGAGCCAGGTGGTTCAGGAGTATCCCCTGTGTGGGCTGTGTGCACCCTTTGGTTGTGCTTGGGCTATAGTTGCTGCAAGTGTATTGGTGGGTGGGGTTGGCCCCAGGCCATCTGTGAACGTACTCATGAAGGGGGCTGGCCTTCCGGAGTGGGAGCCATTTTGGAGATGCACTGGTGCTGGCCAGGGCTGCCTGCTAGGTGGTGTGGGGTTGGAGTTGCTTTGGAGGAGCCAGCTGGGGTGGGTCCTCAGGAAAATGACAAGGTGGGGTGCACAGTGTTAGCTAGGTTGACTGAGAGTGACAGAAATGGTGCCCGCCAGTGCCAGCCCAGCTAGGTGGAAGGAGAGTAAAAAAAAAAAAAATGGTGTCCACCAGCACTTCCATCCCTGGAGAAAGTTCTACCAGATCTCTGCCCCTCCAACACACACCCTAATGTTAGTCAATGAATGTCCTTTTTGTATGGCCCAGGTGCTTTTCAGGCTGCTACCTCTGCCCTGGGGCTCAGAACAAGTGAGTCTGTATGTGAGCCCTTCAAGAAGAGAGTCATGGGGGCAGGGGGAGGGGTAATTAGGGAGTTTGGGATTGACATGTACACACTGCTATATTTAAAATAGATAACCAGGGCTTCCCCGGTGGTGCAGTGGTTAAGAATCCGCCTGCCAATGTAGGGGACATGGGTTCGAGCCCTGGTCTGGGAAGATCCCATGTGCCACGGAGCAACTAGGCCCGTGTGCCACAACTACTGAGCCTGCACTCTAGAGCCTGTGAGCCACAACTACTGAAGCCCACCTAGAGCCCATGCTCTGCAACAAGAGAAGCCACTGCAATGAAAAGCCTGCACACTGCAGTGAAGAGTAAACCCCTCTCGCCACAACTAGAGAAAGCCCGCACACAGCAACAAAGACCCAATGCAGCCAAAAATAAATAAATAAAATAAATAAGTTTATTAAAAGATAAAAATAAAATAAAATAGATAACCAACAGGGACTTACTGTATAGTACAAGGAAGTCTGCTCAATATTATGTAACAACCTAAATGGGAAAAGAATTTGAAAAAGAGCAGATACATGTATATGTATAACTGAATCACTTTGCTGTACACCTGAAACTAACACAGCATTGTTAATCACCTATACTCCAATACAAATAAAAAGTTAAAAAAAAAGAATAAAATGGTTATACCAAAAAAAAAAAAAAAAAAAGAGTAGAGTCATGGTTTCTCATACCAGAATGACTTCCAGCTCTCCTGAATGTAAGCCCAGTTGGTTTTCAAAGTGGCTCAGTATCAAAAAGATTATGGTTATGTTACACAGGGGCAGTATAATGTGAAGGTTGAGAGTATGGGCTTTGGGCCCAGGGTACCTGAGTTTGAATCCGTATGCCCCTGCTTGCTATGCACGATCTTAAGTAAGCTCCTTACCCTCTCTGTGTCTCAGTTTCCTCATCTGCAAAATGGAAATGATAAAGATAGTACCCAAATTGTTATGAGGAACAAACAAGTTAATTCTGGGCATATATTATTAGCACTCAGTAAGTCTAGCTGCTATTACAGAGGTATGCCTGGTTATTAGCAAAAAGAATTAGTGGTTAAAATTCAAGGGCTGGCATTGGTTTAAAGTGAAGAATTAAGTATGGCAAAATGATAATTGGAGAAAGGCATCACCTATACAGAAGGTGATGTCTGGGCTTGAATTGTGTCAAAGTGGCTGTGGGTTGGACGGCTTCATGATAAAGAATGGGCTCCTTGGCGGCACTCATGGGCCACCTCCACCTGGCTTTCCATTTGTCTCTGTCTTCTCCATCTTGTAGGAACTCCTCCCCTTGAGCCCACCCTGGAAACAAAGGCCGTAACACAGGTGAAGGAGAGGAAATGATTTAGTATCCCTCAGCCTGTGTTTTGGACCTCAAGAGGAATGGTAGCCTGTTAGGAAGTCAGCCTGCATCTGCGTGAAACAGAGCCAGGGAAGCCGTTGGCTCACACTAACAAATGTTAAAACTCTAAGAAATGGGGTGAGCAGAAGATACTCACCTGCACGCATTAAGGAAACAGGGTTGCGATATAGAATCTTGGAACATTTGGGCTAGAAAGGACCTCGGAAGTCATTTAATCTAATTCCTTTATTTTACACGTCTAGAAACTCAATCCAAAAGATCACAAAGCTCATGAGGAGTGGGCCCAGATCTTGCTCTTAAAAGTACTCTCTACTCTCCTGAGCTGCCACCATATTTGGCTTTGAAGAACATCATGGGATTATTCTTCAGAAGTTGATTTATCTGTTTAATTCTGCTTAATATGGGCTGATGTGATGTTGTGACTTATAATGAGAAATCTATATTTGGTCTTTATCCCTGTTCCTGACACAGAGCTCCTGAAACTCTTGGAATTTCCTAAGTGATGAGAACAGCAAAGGTGTTTTTTGTTATGTTAATGAGATGACTTTTGGACCCCTCCTAAGGATGGGAGCTGATTTTCGGGGGAGCCACCCACGTGATTACAAGGTTGGAACTTTCTCAACCCCCTGATCCCCAGGGAGAAGAGAGGGGCTGGAGGTTGAATCAATTGCTGATGGGCAGTGACTTAATCAATCATGCCTATGTGATGAAGCCTCCATAAAAACCCAAAAGGACAGGTTTCAGAGAGCTTCCAATTTGGCGAACACATGGGGATTTGGGCACATTCAGGAAACTCTGTTCCCTTCCCCCATTTCTTGCCCTGTGCATCTCTCCCATCTGGCTGTTCCTGAGTTATATCCTTTTATAATAAACCAGTGAGCTAGTGGGTCAGTAAGTTTCCTGAGTTCTGTGAGCTGCCTTAGCAAATTAATTGAACCCAAGGAGGAGGCCATGGGAACGTCTGATTTACAGCCAGTGAGTCCAAAGTACAGGTAACTACGTGGTCTTGCAACTGGAGTCTGAAGTTCAAGGAGGGGGTAGTCCATAGCCAGTTTGTCAGAAGCACAGAGATAACTTGGGCTTGCAATTTGCCTCTGAAGTGTGTGGGGCAGTCTTGTAGGACTGAACCCTTAATCTGTGGAATCTGATGCTATCTTTGGGTAGACACTGTCAGAACGGAGTTGAATTCTTGGACATCCTGCTAGTGTTTAAGAACACTTGTTGCTGTGGGGAAGGCCCTCCCTGCTCCGTGGAATTTGATCAGGACACTAAAAGAGCCGGTGTTAAAATTTCTTTGTGCTTCTGTACACCAACATTCACAGCAGCATTATTCACAATAGCCAAAGGGCAGAAATAACCTAAATGTCCATCAACAGTAAATGGATAAATGAAATGTGGATTATACATACAATGTAATATTACTCAGCCTTAAAAAGGAATGAGATCTGACACATGCTACATGGATGAACCTTGAAATCGTCATGCCAAGTGAAATAAGACAGACATAAAAGGTCAAATATTGTATGATTCTACTTATATGAGGTACCTAGAAGAGGTAAACTTATAGAGACAGAAAATAGAGTTTTCTATGGGCTGGAAGCGGGGGTAGTTATTGTCTAATAGGTATAGAGTTTCTGTTTGGGTTTATGAAAAAGTTCTAAAGATGGATGATGGTGATGGTTACACAACATTGTGAATGTTGTTAATGCCTCTGAAATATACACTTAAAAATGGCTAAAATGGTAACTTTTTTCAATGAATATTTTACTGCAATTAAAAAAACTGTCTTTCTTCATCACAAACCAGTTGAGGCTGCAGTAAGCAGAAGTATGGGAATGTAGGATAGTGAGCTAGCCGGAGCTGAATGTCATCTCACATCATGTCATTTCACCACACAACAAACAGATGCACTTGATTTTCTCTTTCTAACACCGTCTACAAGAAGGTTATCCCAAAGATGAAACAATCAAGGATCCCAAGTGTGCTAAGCTCCTACTGTAGGCCTCCTGCATATACACAAAAGAGGGTGGGAAGATACAGAAGGTAGATGGGCAGACTGTGCAGCCAGTTATCCAAGGTCGAATCCTTAATCCATCGCAGACTAGCTTTTTGACTCTGTGTGAGTTGCTGCCTTTCTCTGTGTTTCCTTTCCTCATCTATAAAACTTAGATAATATTAAAATGCATCTGATAATTTGTATAGAGCATTTGTTATAGTGCTGGCAGTGTGATTACATGCTTTGAGCGATGTGGAAATATGAGTGGCCTCTGCCTGAATCAAGGAACTTATTTCCTTTTTGTTAATAAATTTATTTATTTTATTTATTTATTTTTTGGCTGCTTTGGGTCTTCGTTGCTGCACGCGGGCTTTCTCTAGTTGCGGCGAGTGGGGGCTACTCTTCGTTGCGGTGCGGGGGCTTCTCATTGTGGTGGCTTCTCGTTGTGGAGCATGGGCTCTAGGCACGCGGGCTTCAGTAATTGTGGCACGCGGGCTCAGTAGTTGTGGCTCACGGGCTCTAGAGCGCAGGCTGTGTAGTTGTGGCGCACGGGCTTAGTTGCTTCGCGGCATGTGGGATCCTCCTGGACCAGGGCTCAAACCCGTGTCCCCTGCCTTGGCAGGCGGATTCTTAACAACTGCGCCACCAGGGAAGCCCAAGGAACTTATTTCTTACGGGGAAAACCAGACTTAGACTGAGAAACAATTAGCAAACACCATAAAAGAGTATTTAATTTGCTGGGGTGGCAATAACAAGTATCCCAGAGCACTTTATGCTTCATTGAGTTCCTCCATGTACATGGGTTTGTTTGATCCTCCCCACATCTCCACTGTTTTTACATGTTCGAAAGCAGAGACTTTACATATTACTGTAGAAAGCAGAGAGTCAGAATGATTACCTTGCTGAAGGATTCACAGCTTGTAAGTAGTACAAAGAATAAGAATCTTAGGAACTCAGAGAAAGGAGAAAACTGTGTGTTCTAAACCCAACAAGGAAGGCTTTGTGAAAGTGTGACTTGAAAATAACCTTGACTAAGAAGAGAATAATGAGAAGACCATCTGGGGCTGACACGTGGATTAAAGTGTGAACACGTTTTTTGAGAGTTGTGCAGTGCACAACCTGTGTGGCCAGACAAGGCAGCTCTGCCTGTAAGGGGAATCACAGGAGCAGGAATGAGCAAATTGTCTTTGTGGTACAGGAAGGAGTCCACGTTTGACTACCGTAGGAGAAACATTTGGTGGAGTGAGAAGTCCAGTGTGATAATAGTCTGATTGTTTTAATGTTCGGATTATGTTTCTTTTTTTAAAAAATTTTATTTTGTATTGGACTAGAGCTGATTAACAATGTTGTGTTAGTTTCAGGTGTACAGCAAAGTGATTCAGTTATATATATGTTTCTAGATGCTGAGAATTCCTACAGTAGAAGGAGCTTCGGAACAAGAAACCTGTGGCTTCACTCCTGACTTGCCCCCAGTCAACTGTGTGACCCTGGGTAAGTCATTCCAACTCTCTGGGCTTCAGAGTGCCCATCTGTACACTGAAAGGAGTTGACATGTTTCCTCCAACATTCTGTTATTTATGTTTATTAAGAAACCAAAAATATTTTGTCACATGGCTCTCCTGTTTCTCTTACTGAAAGAAGGAGGGGCGTAGGAAGGGCTCCTTTCCCAATTTTCTTCTACTCTAAATACAAGCACTCATTAACAGGGAGGGAAGCTCTCTAAAGCCCTATTCTCTGAAGTGTTTTAGAGGAGTTAGTGTAAGAATGACATCCTTCTGGCATTTTTATTTTTTAGAAAACAGGATGGGATAGACTCATGCTTTTCTTCTCCGGCTAATCAGCCTCTCTCCTTTCTTTCGCCTGTATGGGGGCAGCAGACCCCAAAAACTCAGACCTTCAGAGCTGAGTTTTCTACTGACATTGTTACCCAGCCTCTCTTTGGAATCAATCTGAAATGATAGGAGCTCTTCTGTGCTTATTCTGCAGCCCCCAACCATTTGACAGCCCCAAGTAGGTGCGAAACAGTGTATCCTTGAATTGGATTCAATCAAATCTGTAAAGAGCCAAGGTACTTTTCATCATTTTACAGTTGGAGGAACCAAGGCAAAGAATGAGAGAGTGACTTAACTGATGTGTAGACTAAAGGTCAGGTATGCTAGGAATGAAAGCCTTCCACGGTAGTACAGCCTGCTCTGCTAACCAGGTGAGGATGATGAGAGTCCCTTGTGCAGGGAGTGAGGCTCAGGCTTTGCCAGGGCCACCAGGTGGGTTTGGAAGCCAAGGAGAAGAGAAGCATTTTACTCTGCACATGTAATCAGCATTTACCACCACTCGCTTACAACAAGAAGCATTAAACAATTTTCCACATTTCCTCTAAATGAATGGGACTCCAAAGGAAAACCCTAAAGGGAAGTGTTGAGAAATCGGTGGCAGAGGAATTCAACTATGAGGAGAATGAGCCAGTTTGTTGTGTTTGCTTATTAATAGGTTCTGTGTCGCCAGCTCCAGGGGGAGTGGGCTCTTGAATAGCTGGCAGGGAAACGCATTCAAGGGCTCCACTTGATGGAAATAGGGAATAACGGGAAGGGAAAGGAAGGGAAATAACTTCAGAAAAGATTGGAGAGCTTGTCCCCTGGAATGAAAACAAGCGGCTGCTAATTTGACTGCGTCTCTGCTGAGGCTGGTGAGAGCTGAGCACAGGGCTGAGTCACGCAGAAAGTTGGAGCCTTGCTTCTCACGCGCTGCATTTGCAACTTACACGTAGCATAGATTCCGTCTCACTCTTTGAGATAAGGCTGCATTTAAAATCTAGCAGATTTCGAAAGACGGTCTGCTAAGGCTGGGGTGTGTATACAACCCAATCAGTTGTTGTGGATTAATAAATACACGAGAAGGATGTTTCTCTTAGTGAGGCGTTATCCAGATGCAATATAGAGCAATGTCATCTTCTTGCAGGAACGTTCATTTGATCACCTAGTCAACAAATGTTTATTTATGTCTGAATTAGGCCTTGCGCTGTGCTGAGGATACGAAGCCAATTGAGTGGTGCACCCTATTCTCAAAGATGTTTGTGGGAAAGAGGGAAAACAGACAATCACCATACAAAGTGATATAGCATCAGGGTACAGATTTGTATAGGGTCTTAAGGAAGGGGTGCCTCTACCAGGCTGGAGAGGTCAGGGCACAGCAAAAGCTGCCTGGAGGAAGAGGCCTTTGGAGGAGAATTAGGAGTTAGTTGGCAGGTTTTTCTTCCCTAATAAAACATCTGTATCTTAAGTACTCCGGGACCTGTTGGCATTGTCTGCAAATTATTTTCTGTATTATGTGCATCTGCCTTTCTTCAGAGGGTACATAATTTTCATCGGGTTCTTAGGGGCCTAAGACCATCTCTTTCTCCAGTGAATTATTTAAATTAACTGCACGATTCTTTTGAATATTATGTTCAACTAACAGACATTCTATTTCACCATGAATATTTATGTATTTGTGTGTATATACTATATTTGCGCATGTATGTAAGGAACTATAGCAAACATCAGTGTACTTAAATCTTTGTGCACACACAAGTATTTTCCTAGAAGAGTTATTGCTTCACCAAAAAATGTGAATGTTTTAAAACTTTTGCTACATATTGTCAAAATTCCCTCTTCAAATTTGTACAGGTTTACATGCTTATCAGCAGAGGGCTAGGGCCATTTTCCTGAACTCTTGGCAGCACTATTTTTATTGCCTTTTAATTAAGAAAAATTTTAAACGTAAAATGGTATGAAATATAGACACCTAAAAACTTCTTTGCTCAGATTTAATAGATGTTAACAATTTGCCATGGCGTTTCTGATCATCTAATGAAGAAATAGTGCAATAGATACAGCAGAAACCAACTCTCCCACTTCAGCCTCCCATTCAGCTCCTTCCTGCCCCCAGTATTTTGTTTGTTTGTTTGTTTTGTTTTTTTAAGGAACTCCTTTATTTATTTATTTATTTATGGCTCTGTTGGGTCTTCGTTTCTGTGCGAGGGCTTTCTCTAGTTGCGGCAAGCGGGGGCCACTCTTCATTGCGGTGCGTGGGCCTCTCACTACCGTGGCCTCTCTTGTTGCGGAGCACAGGCTCCAGATGTGCAGGCTCAGTAATTGTGGCTCACGGGCCCAGTTGCTCCGCGGCATGTGGGATCCTCCCAGACCAGGGCTCGAACCCGTGTCCCCTGCATTAGCAGGCAGACTCTCAACCACTGCGCCACCAGGGAAGCCCCCCCCCAGTATTTTTTAAGTGCGTGTTTTTATACTTTTACTTCTCACAGATAACTCCAACGATATATGATAATGTTTGTGCCTTAAAAATACATATTCATGGTATCATGCTGAATATAGTTATTTTAATTTCTTTAAAAAATTTATTTATGCCCTCTGTACCTCTTCACTTTTCATTCACTTCTTTCCCCTCCTTTCCCGCCATCCCTTGACTTGAACAGTTTTTTTTTAGTCCCCACCTTACCTCTACTGGCTTAGAAATTATATGGATATTCTACTCTCATAGGGGTCACCCTTAACAATGTTTTAAACAGCATTAGTGAGATATAATTCACAAGCTATACAATTCATTCATTTAACACGTGCAATTCAGTGGTTTCTAATATATTCACAGAGTGGAGCAACCATCGCCACAACCTAACTTTACAACATTTTTATCAACCCAGAAAGAAATCCCATACCTGCTGTCAGTCACGGTATCAGTCATTCTCCCTTCCCCTCTGCCTTTGGCAACCACTAATCTATTTACGGTCTGTATGGATTTGTCTATTCTGGATGTTTTATATAAATGGAATCATACAATATGTGGTCTTTTGTAACTGGCTTCTTGCACTTAAAATAATGTTTTTAAGGTTCATCCATGCTGTTCTATGTATCAGTACTTCATTCCTTTTTATGGCTGAATAACAATCCATTGTATGCGTCACCTATATTTATTTTTCCATCCATCAGTTGGTGAACATTTAGGTTTTTTCCACTTTCTGGTGATTATAAATAATGGTGAAATGAACATTCATGTACAAGTTTTTGTGTAGACATATGTTTTCAACTGCACCATTTTACATTCCCACTGACAATGCACGAGGGTTCCAATTTCTCCACTTCCTCACTAACACTTGGGATGACATTTTTTTTTTATAACCATCCTAGTGGATGTGAAATGGTACTTCATTGTGGTTTTAATTTGCATTTCCCTAATGGCTAATAATGTGGAGCATTTTTCATGTGCTTTGCAGTCATTTCTATATCTTTTTTGGAGAAATGTGTATTCAGTCCTTTGCCCATTGTTAAACTGGGTGGGTTATTTATCTTTTTGTTATTGACTTGTCAGAGTTCTTTATATATTTTGGATATCATAGGTCACGTATATGATTGCAAATATTTTTCCCATTCTGTGGATTGTCTCTTACTCTCTTGATGGTATCATTTGTGGCACAAAAGCTTTGAATTTTGGTAAAGTCCAATTTATCTAATTTTCTTTTGTCACTTGTATATTTGGTATTGTGTCTAAGAAGACTTTGCCTAACCCACATTCAACATGATTTATTTTTGTGTTTTTTTCTGTGTTTCATTGTTTCAGTTCTTATATTTATACCTATCATCCATTTTTGAGTGAATTTTTATGCCTTGTCTAAGGAAGGGGTCCAAACTCACTCTTCTCCATGTAGATATTCAGTTGTACCAGCACTGATTCTTAAATTTGTAACAGGCATATTTGACTTAAGAAAACCTTAGGTTTACCATTATGCCTACTCTCCTTCCAAAAAAAATCAGGATTTATACCACTTTCATCCTGATTGTTCCTCCCTCTTACATGGTATTGAGACCTAGCATTTTATGTCCACCTTGTTTTTACAGCTCCAAGAATTCTTACTATTAATGCTTATTTAATGTCCTTGCTCACTGTTGTTTTTGTCTTCCACTTCTTCCTCCCTGGTTCTTTTTCGTTCTTAACAGAAGTCAGCCATTGGTGGCTATTACAGCCTAGGTGAGTCTTTACCTAAAAATGTCAGTAGTTGGCCCTTATTCAGGATGAAAGTTTAATTGGGTATCTCACTTTGAGGATACCTCATTGTCATCTGGCTTCTAACGTTGCTGCTGAAAGTTGAATAACAAGAAACGGTCTTTTCTTTTTATATTGCTTTTTAAAAAGATTTTTTTTTTTACTTTGCATTTTCACTGTAAAATATCTCAGGTGGATTTCTTTTCATTGTCCTGCTTAAGGAGTCATTGTTTTGTGAAAATAGAAACAATCAGAAGCAACCTTCTCCAAATTCTCATGACCACATCTACCTGCTTACCTGCATCTCTGTCCACACACACTACCTTCTCTTTTGTTACTGTGGAAGAACTGGCTGAGAGCCACCCCTCCACTTATACACTTGATGTAATCTCTTCCTGTCTACTCAAAGGCACCATTCCAGGAACCCTACCCTCTCTCTCCTACATATCCATTTTCATCTCTCTACTGGACTTTCCCATCAGCACACAAATATGATTTTATTTATCCCATCTTAAAAGTAGACTCTTTCTTGATTTCACTTCCCCTCTGGCTTCACCCCATTCTCTTTTCTCCCTTCCCAATATAACTCCTTGAAAGACTTGCCTATATTTGCTGGCATCGGTAACTCTTTTCCCATTTCTCCATGTGCGCATGCTAATCAGGAGGTCACGAATGACTCCCACATTGTTAAATCAAATGGTCAGTTCTTAGTCCCCAACTGACTTGAACCCTTAGTGGCATTTGACACAGCTGTTCCTGATTGAAAGCCATCCTTCACCAGGCTTTCAGGCCACCACACTCTCCTGGCTTTCCTCCTGCTTCACTGCTCGCCCCTTCTCGGTCCATTTGTTGGCTCCTCACCATCTCCTTAACTCTCTAGCTTTGGAGTGTTCCTGATTCAGTACACGGACATTTTCTCTTTTCTGTTTGCACTCACCCCCTTAGTGATCTCATCCATACTTATGGTCTTACAAGTCCTCTGTAGCAGGGTCTGCAGATCTGCAGTCCAGGGACCAAATCCAGCTTGCTACCATGAGCTAAAGATGCCTTTTACATAAGAGTATGCAAGGGAGATCACACGTGGCTTGCCAAACCAAAGATATCTACTGTCTGGCCTTCTATAGAAAAAGTTTGTCATCTCTTGATCTATAGCATGATGATGACTTCCAAATTTATATCTGTGGGCTGAACCTCTCCCCCAAATTCCAGGTGAGTTTATTCAGCCGCTCACTGGATATCTCCACATGAATGTCTTCAACGTACCTCAGTATTGACTCATACAGAGCTTTTGTGTTCTGCCCATCTCTTCATGGCTACAGGCTTCCTTCTCATAGTCAGTAGCAACACAGTCCTTCCAATTGTCCAGGCCAAGCCCCCGAGCATCACTGTTGACTTTTCTCTTTCACTTGTGCCTCATGTCCAATCATGTTTAAGATGTGTTCAGATTCTAACCACTTTTAATACCTTCACCCAGACCCCATTCTCCCTTACCTAGGTATTACCACAGTCTACTGACTGGTCTCGCTGGCTCCCCATCAGCCCATTCCCTACACACTGGTCCAGGTAAAAGAGAAGCCAGATGATGTTATTCCTCTGCTCAAAGCCCTCCAATGGCTTTCCATCTCACGCCAAGTGAAAACCAAGCCCTGCTGTGGCCTCTGTTACCTTTCTGACCCCTTCCCCTACCACTGTCCCTCCCCTTCACTTCATGACAGTCACAGCGGCCTCCTTGCTGCTCCCCAAACACATCAGGCTCGCTTCTGACTCAGAGCCTTTGCATTTGCCCTTCCTCTGCCTGAAACATTCTTCCCCAGGGTATCTGCATGGTCCATTCCCTGACACCCTTCAGATCTAAATCAGATATTACATTTTTTGTGCCCTCTGCAACCTTTCTATTTAAAATTGCAACCTCCGTAATCATTCCTGTCCCCATTCCCTGTTTTAGTTTGCTCCCTACCAATCCCCACCACTGAACATGTACGGTAGCTTATGTTTTTGCTCACGATTATTTATTTCCTCCCCTGTCAGAGGATTACACACACCTTCCCTTGCCATGCTTGTCTCTAGTGCAGAAAACGTCCTCATTCCTGCCTTCAGTTTGGGTATGTGACTTGCTTTTACCAGTAGAATGTGAGCAAACATGCCACATGCCACTTGTAAGCAGAAGGTTTACATACAACAGCGTGATGAGCTTGGTGTTTTATGTTTTTGTCCTCTGCCACTATAACTGAGTGTCCCAGATAGGGGCTCCTCCTTCAGCGTGTGTCCTGGAATGAAAGGACACATTGGATTCGACCTACAGTCAACCCACAGCCTGGAGCCAAGCCACAGGCAATCTGCAGCACTCATAACCTTAATGATATATACATGTCATTGCAAACCACTGAGATTATGGGATTGTTTGTTACTCTGGCAAAAGCTTAGTAATACACACACTCCATATTGTACTTAAGAAAAATGATTTCTCTTTTCCTTTTGAAAGTATATGCCGTGAAAGCAAGGATTTTGGGGTTTTGTTCGCTGTTCTCTCCCTAGTATCTAAGAGCCCCTGGCACATGGTAGAGTTTCATGAATATATATGATTTGAATTAATAAATGCTGGAAAATTCTTTTAAATATTGCTTCTTCCCATTCTCCCTAGTTTATTTTCCTGGAACTCCTATTAAATGTATGTTGGACATTCTCATTTCATCTTCCACATCTCTTAACCACTCTTTTATTTTCCATTTCTTTACATCTCCATGCTTCATCATGGGTAATACCTCAGAACTCTCCTCCAACTCTTTAATACTCTTTTTACCTGGTACTCACCTGCTGCTTAATTTATTCTTTGAAGTTTTAGCCTAATGAAAATGTTTTTTATTTCTTTAAGTTCTGTTTTATTCTTTTTTCAAATGTACCTATTCTGTTTTCATAATATCCTTGTCTTTCGATATGGTTTTTATACTTTATTGAATCATTTTGATAATTTAAAACATATTAACTTTATGTTCTTCAGTTGAAAAAACTCCTATAATCTGAAGTTTTAAAGGATGGTAAATATCCACCTTTTTTGAGTTTGTGATTTTGCTCATGGAAGATTATTTCCTCTTGTGGTTTGTAATATTTTGGAAGCTCATATCCAGTGAGCAGTTAAAAAAATTCTTGTCAGATCCACATATGTTCTTTAAAAAAATCACTGGCTTGGGATTTCTTTTACCAAAAAGATAGTACTAATTTGTACTCCATACCTGAATATGGCATAGACTTGGGTTTATACCTTCTTTCAGGAGGTGTTTTTTTTTCCCCCGAGAAACCTAGTCAGATGCTTTTTCTTCCCTTAGCTACTGGATGGAGTTTTTTAGTCCCCTTTTTACAGAGGGGGCAGCCTTTTCAGGGTCTATCTCTGGTATGTTCAGGGGTCTTCATCAGTGTGAAGCCCCCCTTAACTCTTAGGTCTATATCCTTGTTTGAGACCCCCTGACCCTTCACCCCACCCCCATCCCCAGCTCTGAGGAATCAGCTTTCAAGCTTCCTTTTCTAGCTTTAATTTTTCTGTTTTCCAGAGAATATGTAAAAAGGTCTTTCTTGCCATGAGATCCCTTAAAATATCCATCTGTATTTTTTCTATATTTTTATTACTTCAGTTTCTTTACATAAAAAATTTCACTCACATGAAATTTATTTTGGTATGTGTTGTAAGGTAGATAGCTAATTTTACTTCTCTCCCCAATGGTTAACCAATTGTCTAAACATAATTTATTGAATAATTCGTTCTTACTCTGCTTTTACCTTTATCATAAATTCTTATGTGAGCTTCAAGGCTTTCTGTTTCACTTTAATGATCTGTCTGTCATTACCTGTGCTATTATCATATTCTTTCAAGTAGTGTATCTATCTAATACATTTTAATACTGGGTAACTCAAGACAATTTGTAGTCCTGTTTTTTCTTTACTAGTGACAGGTGTTTATTCTTTTCAGTGAACTGGAGAACTATTTTATTCAGTCACAAAATATATATTTGAGATTTGATTGGAATGAATCACATTTATAAATTAAATTAAAGATAATGGCATCTTTATGATATTGAGCCATCTCATGAAGGAACAGTTCATCTTTTTTCATTCCAGAAGTTTTTCTCTTATGTAATTCAATACAGATTTCAATAGTTCCTCATATAACATTTCCTGTAAAATGTATTATGAGTATTTTTTGTTTTTCTTTCAAATGGCTTTAAAATTTTTAATTGTGGTAAAATATACATAACATAAAATTGACCATCTTAACCACTTTTTAAGTGTACAGTTCAGTAGCATTAAGTGTATTCACATTGCTGTACAATCAATATCCAGAACTCTTTTCATCTTGCAAAATGGAAACTCTTTACCCATTAAACAACAACTCTCTGCTCCCCCATCCCCTGACAACCACCCTTCCACTTTCTATGTCTATGAGTTTTCCTTCTCCAGGTACCTCATGTAAGTGGAATCGTATGGTATTTGTATTTTTGTGACTGATTTATTTCACTTAGCATAATGTCTTCAAGTTTCATCCATGTGGTAGCATATGTCATAATTTCCTTCTTTTTAAAGGCTGAATAATATTCCATTGTACATCCATACCACATTTTGTTCATCTCTTAATGGACACTTACATTGCTTCCACCTTTTGGCTATTGTGAATAATGCTGCTGTGAACATGGGTGTGCAAATATCTCTTTAGACCTTGCTTTCAATTCTTTTTTATTTATCTTTATTTCTATTAGAGAATAGTTGATTTACAATATTGTGTTACTTTCAGGTGTACAACATAGTGATTCAGTATTTTTGCAGATTATATTCCATTATAGGTTATTACAAGATAATGGGTATAATTCCCTGTGCTATACAGTATATCCTTGTTTATCTGTTTTATATTAAGTAGTTTATATCTGTTAATCTCATCTGAGTAATATTCCATTATATATATATATATGTATACATATATTTATATTAAAATCTTAATCCAGTCATATGTTGATGAGCACTTGGGTTCCTTCCATAGCTTGGCTATGGTAAATAGTGCTACTATGAACATTGGGGTGTATGTGTCTTTTTGAATTAGTGTTTCCATTTTTTCTAGATATATACCCAGGAGTGGAATTGCTGGATCATATGGTAGCTCTATTTTTATTTTTTTAGGGACTCTCCATACTGTTTTCCATAGTGGCTGCCCCAATTTACATTCCCACCAACAGTGCACAAGGGTTCCTTTTTCTTTACATCCTCTCTAGCATTTGTTATTTGTAGACTTTTTGATGATAGCCATTCTGACAGGTGTGAGGTGACACCTCACTGTGGTTTTAGTTTGCATTTCACTAATAATTAGCGATATTGAGCATTTTTTCATGTGCGTGTTAGCAATCTGTGTGTCTTCTTTGGAAAAATGTCTATTTTAGTGCCCATTTTTGATTACATTTTTTTTGATATTGAGTTGTATGAGCTTTTTGTATATTTGGGGTATTAATCCCTTGTTGGTTGCATCATTTGCAAACATTTTCTCCCATTCCATAGGTTGTCTTTTCATTTTGTCGACGATTTCCTTTGCTGTGCAAAAGTTTTTAAGTTTAATTAGGTCCCATTTGTTTATATTTGCTTTTATTTCTTTTGCCATGGGAGACTGATTGAAGAAAATATTGCTACAATTTATGTGAAAGAGTGTTTCACTTATGTTCTCTTCTGAGAGTTTTATGGTTTCAGGTTTTGCATTTAGGTCTTTAAATGATTTTGAGCTTATTTTTGTATATGGTATGAGGGAATGTTCCAATCTCATTGTTTTATATGTTTTATGTTTTATATGTTTTATATGTCCAGTTTTCCCAGCACTACTTGTTGAAGAGATTGTCTTTTCTGCATTGTACATTCTTGCCTCCTTTGTTGTAGATTAATTGACCATAGGTGCGTGGGATTATTTCTGGGCTCTCTATTCTGTTCCATTGATCTATGTGTCTATTTTTATGCCAAGACCATGCTGTTTTGATTACTGTAGCTTTGTACTATAGTCTGAAGTCTGGCAGGGTTATACCTCCAGCTTTCTTCCTTTTTCTCAACATTGCTTTGGCAATTCTGGGTCTTTTGTGGTTTCATATAAATTTTAGGATTATTTGTTCTAGTTTTGTGAAAAATGGCCATTTTAATAACATAAATTCTTCCAACCCAAGGGCACAGATGTCTTTCCATTTCCTTGAATCATCTTCAGTTTCCTTCATTAATGTTTTATAATTTTCAGAGTATAGGTCTTTCACCTTCTTGGTTAAGTTTATCCCTAGGTATTTTATTTTTTTAATGTGATTTTAAATGGGATTGATTTTATTTTCTTTTTCTGATATTTCATTATTAGTGTATCAAAATGGAACAGATTTCTGTATATTAATCTTGTATCCTACAACCTTGCTGAATTCATTTATTAGTTCTAATAGTTTTTGGGTGAAGGCTTAGGGTTCTCTATATAGAGTATCACGTCATCTACAAATAGTGACAGTTTTACCTCTTCCTTTTCAATTTGGATACCTTTTATTTCTTTTTCTTATCTGATTGCTGTGGCTAGGACTTCCAATACTGTGTTAAGTAGAAATGGTGAGAGTGAGCATCCAGGCCTTGTTCCTAAATTTAGTGGGAAGGCTTTCAGTTTTTCACTGTTGAGTGTTATGTTGGCTGTGGGTTTGCTGTAAACGGCCTTTATTATGTTGAGATATGTTCCCTCTATACCTACTTTGATAAGACTTTTTTATCATGAATGGATATTGAATTTTGTCAAATTCTTTTTCTGTATCTATTGAGATGGTCACGTGGTTTTTATTTTTCCTTTTGTTAGTGTGGTGTATTCAGTTCTTTTGGTTATATGCCCAGAAGTGGAATTACTGGGTCATACAGTAATCCTATTACTATGAATATTTTATATTCTTGTTGTTATTAGTAAGATTTTCTTTGCATCCTATTCTGTGATTGGTTCTTGAGGGCATGAAGCGAAATCTATTGAGTTTTGTGTATTTCTGATATTTATATCAGTGATTCTCAAGCGTACATGCACATTAGAATCATCTGGGGAGCTTTTATTTTTTTATTATTTTTTTAAAGATTTTTTGATGTGGACCATTTTTTAAGTCTTTATTGAATTTGTTACAGTATTGCTTCTGTTTTATGTTTTGGTCCTTTGGCCCCGAGGCATGTGGGATCCTAGCTCCCCCACCAGGGATTGAACCCGCACCCCCTGCATTGGAAGGCGAAGTCCCAACCAGTGGAATGCCAGGGAAGTCCCCGGGGAGCTTTTAAAACATACACAGAGCCAGGCCTCCCTCAAGAACAACTAAATCAGAATTTCTGGAATGAGCCTCTAGTATTGGTAGTTTTTAAAAGCTTTCTAGGTGATTCTAAAGTGAAATAAAGTTGAGAAACACTGGTCTAAACTAACTTATTGAAGTCTTATTAGATCTAATCATTGTTTAGTTGATTCACATGGATATTTTAGTAGACAATAATGTCACCTGCAAAGAATGATAATTTTCTAGTCTTTCCTATGTTTATACCTCTCATTAAAGTGTTTTTTGACTTACTGAATTGACCAAAACTTCCTCAACAATGCTTAATGAATCCTTGTTTTTATTCCTTATTATAAAAGAATAATATAGCTTTCTTTGCTTTAAGTATGATATTAGATGCTGTTTCAAAGAGGTATTCTTTTTCTTATGAGCATTTCTGGAGTAAGATATAAAAGTAGAGAGGATTTGAAGAGTTTACATATTATCCATACCTGCATCTTTTGATATTTTAGTATATATTTTCCTGAAGCAAGCACAGACAATTTTTTTAAAAAGAAGTCAAATTATGAATGTGTTTTCTATTCATTTTACTAATAAATTTAGCAAAAATGGATGTTGACTTATCAATGTATGTTGAATTTTCCTTCATTTCCTCTCCCTCCCTCTCTCCCTCCCTCCCTCCCTCCCTTCCTCCCTCCCTTCCTTCCTTCTTTCCTTCCTTTTATGATGTTTATCACATGGTTCATCTTAATTGGCCCAATTGATTTTTTGGAGCATATTAATGGATGTGCTAATATTGAAGCCATGGGTTAGGGCTACTTTATAAAGATGCTGTTTTCTTCCCCTTCACTTGGATCTGTAACCCTCTGAACTGATGGAGTACACAGCTGCTTTGCTCCTAAAAGTCTCAGCCACCTTGTTTCTTTTTACCTCTGCCTCTACCTACAGGGCCTTGTTTGCTGGGACTTGCCCTTCTAAGATGTAATGTGTTACCACCTTTCTCCGTATTTTGTTTCCAGATGTTTTTCTGGGAGTTGCTATATCTGAATGATTGTAAAACAAATATTGGGTGAGAGTGTGTGACAGGAGAATGGTATTCTGCCAAGACTAAAAAGCAGCACCCTCCTGATAGAGGGCTAGCCCCCAGTTCTCTGGGTCTCTGAGTCAGGAGGCAATGGTGAGGGAGGAATGACTTATCTTCCTTGCCCTTCCCTCCTTCCCTCCTTCCTTCCTTCCCTCCTTCCTTCCTCCCTCCCTCCCTTCCTCCCTTCCTTCCTTCCTTCCTTCCTCCCTCCCTCCTTCCCTCCCTCCCTCCCTCTCTTCCTTCCTTTCTTCCTTCCTCTCTTTTTCTTTCTCTCGTCCAAATAATCACCTTTTTATGAGGCAAAGACTGATATTCATGAGGCAATAATTGGGCAGATTATACTCAATAAAACTCCATTTGTCTGTAGGTCTGAGGATTCCTTCCAATTTTGACATTATTTTGTCTGGCAGATTTTCTTTTCTTTCTGTCTTGTTGTGAATTTTCATCCCTTTTCCCCTCCAGAAGAGACTGGGAAACAAAGATCCAGATTCAGATACTACTTTAAACCAGAAATCTAATATCATTTTATCTTCATTGTGCATTTTAATCAGGAGAGTGATGTGCAGATTTGGATTAAAGGGGAGACAGGAGAGGAAGCACAGAGACTTGCAAGGAAGTTATGCTGGCATATTAAACTCTTTGAGGACACTTTAATGCAGCATAAAGTAAGGTACCAATGTGAATGTAATTTGGATATAACCAACCTCATGTAGTAAAGAGATCACTGGATATGCTATCAGGAGCTCTGAGCTTTAATCATAGTTCTAAGTAACCCTAACTACCTGTGCAAACTGGAAGAACTCTCTGAACTTCTTTAAGTCTCAGTTTCCTCATGTGAGAAGGTCAAAGTAAGATTCCTGGCACTGTCACAACATTCTAGGTTTTGCTATTCCACGCGTAGAAATGAATGGGGGTAGACTCTGAGTACAAAGATTGCCTGGAGATTGGCTGGAAGCAGGTGGGACTTGTGATGGGGAGAGCAGTGCAGCCCCCGAGGGATTCCTGTAGGGTATTGGTGTGTGCCATTTCTGGCTCACATGCCAAGGTTGACAAAACAGTTTGTTTCCAGAGGAAGGAGTAAAGGAGGAGACATTATTAGAATGGATTTTAAATTTGGATCTGGTATATTATTATGTATGTGGACTATCTTTGCAGTAATTCATTGGACTTTTCTACGTAAAACATGATCTTCTCAGGGGGTTGGTGCCAGCACTTTACATACATTAAGTCATACAGTTTTCATAGTAACTCAACTGGGTAGACACCACGGTGACTTGGTGAGGTTATGTAATGCGGACAAACCTTCCCAGATTGTGAATGGACAGACTTTGGATTCTGTCTACATCTGCATGAGTCCAGAGCTTTTGGTTTCCCTGCTAAGCTGAGCCGCCCTAACCCTCGGGTCCTGTAGGCGTAGTGGTGTTGTTGATAGCAGAACCAAAGAAATGTGATCCGTTCTGTGGGCTGGTAAGACGCTACGCAATCCTTGAGGTCAGCGGCTGTGTTTTATCAACTTTCTGAACCCAATGACTAGCACAATTACCATAGCCTATAGTAGACATGTAATAAATATACTTAAGTGGAATTGAATTACACACGATACCAAATGGGGATCCGAGGGTGCTCACTCTGTCTTTCTGGACGCTCTGTCTGAATTTGCCCGGGAGTCTTGGCCTGAATTCCTCTGTCCAGGTGCTTGTCAGGAAGGGAAGGGCACCGACTTGAAGGATTTGCTTACAAGTTAATTTGCAGATCAGCAAGACCGAGCCTCAGCACTGAGGGGAAGGAGAGTGATGCCTTTAGGCTGGCGTTTTGAAACCAAACAATTAAGTTCATTAACAGTAATGGAACGTGGAACGGGCGCAGCAGGAAAAAGCACAAGTGTAAAATGAGTGATAGCTGCCCCCTCCCCCTTCTCCCTCCCTTCTCTCTCTCTCCCTCTCCTCCCCTCAGAATGAAAGTTGCTGACCCTCTGGGCTTTGTTTACCACTGTGAACTGTGAAACTACTGCGTTCCTGAATGATAGCAACTATTCATGGGAAAAAGACCTTTAAAAAAAGGCCTAATTTAAAGCAGCTTGGTACAAAAGGGCAGATCTTGCATTTTGAAAAAGTAACTGGATCAATGCAGACTCTTAAGATCTCTGAGGACCAGGAGCAAATCATATTTTGTGTGTGTGTGTGTGTGTGTGTGTGTGTGTGTGTGTGTGTGTATTTCTAGTGCAGTGCAGTGCTTGGCACAGAACAGGTGGCCAAATTATGTGTTGAATCGCATTGGAGACACAAGTCTTGAGCTACAGTGTGAACTGACCTCTGTGTTGAAGCTCCCATTCTGATCGCTGTTGTCTTGGCAGAATGGAGGGGCTGGACAGAAAGCACCCCACGTCCCTCAACCAAACCAGATTCATGGAAGATTCACCAGCAACGCAAATGCAGAGCCAGGGACGGGACCGGAGAGTGGGAGGGAGGGGGCCAAGAGGAAGGTAAGCCAGTCCTGCATGACTGGTGTGCACGGCGACATGATTCTGATAGGCGAAATAAAATTGTAGTCACCCCTGTAAAAGATTTCTGCTGCAATTTATTAATCAGGGTCTGGGGAGATCGATGACACTGAATGATTATGTAGCATTAGGCTAACCCCCTGGTCCTTTGGCAGAGCGGCTCTCTGGATGGGGTACAGATGCTCACATCTGCTTTTGTTAGAGACCCAAACTCCTGCGTCCTGGTGTGAAGTTAATGAAGTCCCCTGCCTTATTCTCCACATTCCTTCAGCAAAGTAAATCCTATCTGGCCAACCTGGAAATCCAATGAGTTAATTAAGGGAGAATTGTCTATGATTTCCTTTTGCGTTATAACTGCCCCCTCAACCCTTACCCCCCCCCACGTGGACCTGGTCCCCCTCCTCTCTGCAAACCTAAGCAGTGAAACTGCCTCTTGCCCCATGTGCCAGAATGATTAATGGAGGGACTACAATGAGGTCAATTAGCCAGGGTCGGCTTGAAGCTGAAAGGTGGAACGTGTTTCTTTATTGAACACTGCATTCACACTCTAAACAGTGACCCGCGCTGCAGTGATTTATTACGAGGGCAGTCCTCTGATCACTTACCTTCAGTGCTTATACCTTGGCTTTGAAAACCGGGCTTTCACTGTCAATTAACGCCAGACAAGGAGATCCATTCAAAATCTGAAATGCATACCTAATAACAGGGTGGGGGAGGGCGGTGCAGGGGAGGGCATGGAGGGAGGTGGCCGGGATGTCAGCTCTGCTGCTTGCAGGACACCCAGCCTGCGGAGGGTGTGGGCACGTCCGGTTGAGCTTTCCTATGGGGACAGAAATGCTTGGGTTTGAAAGCAGGTTACCCTGCCTAGCAACGGAGTCCCAGAGGGTAGCTTACGCCCCAAAGGGCACACTCTTCCACTCGATTTTGTAGACATCACAGTGCTGCCCGAAAAACTTGGCAGTTCCTGGGTATTCTTAAAGCAATGTTTGTTTCTTGTATGAGCCTTTGAAATGGGATTCCAACCGGAGTCATTTGCATTTGGGGGTTTTTCAGACAAAGACTTTTAGCCTCTCTCGGTAACATGATGGGTTGATATCTGTATTAAGAATGCTAGGGCAAGAAAAAAAATCCCCAAATTTTCCAGGTGTGGTCCACGCTTTTTAGGGGACAAACTGTGTTTCTTCCTACTACCACACTCAGCATCCTCCGAACATGCCAGCAGTGTGGTCACCCTCAGGACTGTCCCAGGACATTAAGTGAACTGGGAAGAGTAGGGTCCTCATCCTTAGGTCTGAAGCATCCCCGGAAGGCTCTCCCCCAGTGTCAGCACAGATCACACCTTGTCTCCTCCAAGGTGACAGAGTGTGACACCTTCTTAGTGAGACCTTCCCTGACGGCGTATTCAATTTGCAATTCCCCTCTCCCCTTTCCCACTGTGTTTTTCTCCTTAGCTTTTGTCATCCTCTGACATACTCTGTTTTTCACTAATGTATTTGTTCATTGTCTGCGTCTACCCCAGAAACGTAAGCTCCATAAGGGCAGAGAGTTTGGGGCCTGTTTTGTTCATTATCGTGTCTCAGTGCCAAGAATAAAAGAACGAATTCAGGAAACTTCCCTTAACTCTGCAATATTTCCCCAAAGACCGTGTGTTTTATTGGTTCCCCAGACTGGTTTAATTTATGTTTTAAAACTACGTTTTATTCTATATTTAATTTGTATTTTTCAGACCCATCTAGAATCGACAGAGCTAATGATGATAATAATAATAATAGTGTTATATTTGATTACAGCTCCTTATACCTGTCAAAGCACTTTGGCATGCCTGTTTTTCTCTCCAAGCCTCAGTTTCCTTCTGTAGGATGGGGCTAATAACTCCTTCCTGGTAGCACCTTTGTGTGGATTAACTGAGTTGATGTATGTTTTGCATCAACTAGTCGCAGGTGCCTACTAACACTAGCTCTTGTTACTTTGCATCTGAAAATCAGAGCAGTCCTCCCCATAACATACACAGAGGTGGATAATAAATGATCCACACCTTGGATGTGAAATACCTACAGTCAGAGGCAGTAAATGACTTGCCCAGAGTCACCCCATGAATCCATGTGGGAAGTGAGTCGAAACTATTGCCTTTAAGCCTTTATGTTTCTTGGTCATAAATGGAAACTCCTACTCTTGGTTTTTATTTATTTAGAAATAAAGAAGTTACATTAAAAAGTAAATTATATTCAGCCTCAGAGAACTAAAGAGAGGCCGCTGATGGCATTGAGGAAAGAGGCGGTTTTAAGGATATGTAGGAACTCAAATGTTTTCCCATCTGGATAGAAGTGATACATTCACAGTCCCAACACAGGGCCATGGGCAGCTCCCACGTCACTGACCTTGACTTCACTCCTTTCTGTCCTTCCCGTGAAGGCATATTGGAATGAGAATGACGGGAAAATTTTGAGTTCCCGAATTTACAGGAAAAATTATTTGCAAACCTGTGTATACATTAACAGAAACAAATTGCCCTTCCCATCCACCAAGGGGGACTAACCCTCTTTCCCTTCTCTGGGCCTGAAAGTCATCCTCACCTTGAATTTCCTCTCCAAATTTGACTTGTGGAAGGGGCAGCACAGCGGTGAACAAGTTCCTCTCCTGACAATTAACAGTGGTATCTCTCCAGTGATTTAGAACTAGACAGCTTCTATAATGAGGAAATAAAAAGGATTAGACCGACCTTTCCCCAAATCTGTCCTGGTTTCTCTGCCCCCTTCCCCCAGGAGAAACTTAACAACAGACGTGTGAGTTTGGAAAGACCATTTTGGTTGTTTCTTTCTTTCCCAGTTACAGATTTGTTCCTGTGGAATGTTTCTGGAAGCTTCATCTGCACTGCATCCCCACTCCCATGCGAGTGGGGTCCCAGGGATCCTAAGAGTGAGGAGAGAGGGTTGGCCTTTGCCTGCTGGGTATCATCTGAGAAGAAATGGAATATGCATCCTAAATCGATTAGGATAGAACAGAGAGGTCTAGAGCATCAAGTCCCAGCAAGGAGGCTGGGATTCAGGGGAACCCATAAAGGGTCCACGAGAAGGAATGGGACCATGAAGGCCATTGGTTGGCTCACAGGACTGATGCCGAAAGCTCGGCCTCTGTGCACCAGTGCTGAATCAAATCTTGAAGACAGAGTTTTGGGTGAAGTAGAAAAGTATAGCTATATTGCTTTGCCAGGCAAAGGGGGACACAGTGGGCTCCAGCCCCGAAAAAGTATGTGTCCCAACCCGGGAGGATTTGATGAGGAGTTTTATAGCAACAGTTCAAGGGTGGGGTTGCTGATAAGATTAGGGTGTGTGTAGGGCCTGCACTCCTCTAATCTGGTCTCAGGTAATCTTCTTGATGAGCTTCTCTGGTTCCTTTAATGTAGCCTCAGGTGGTCTTTCTCCAGTATGAAGAATGCTGACCTCTTAAAGAGCTTAAAGACATTGTTCTGTGTATGCCTTGAGGTGGAACCAGGACCCTCCCCCAAGACTGCACTATTGTTTCCTGGCTGCCCCTCCCTTGTCTTTACATCCCTTCCCTTCCCGGATTAGCAACTGTTGAAATCTGCCCTTTGGAACTCAGGGAACATCATGGAGGCTGGAGTCAAGAAACGGGAATAGAAAGGCTTCTGTGCCCAGGAGCCCCACTGGGTCCTGCTCAATTTCAGGGCTAACAGGATTAGAAGTAGAGCTGGACAGGGCATTTCTCCTCTTTGATTCCTCCACCCCCACTACTCTCTTCTTCCATCCTGCAGTTGCAACAATTTAGGTCTAGGGGCAACTTCTGTTGGCAAAATGTCCCTGTTCTTAGAAAGCCAAGTGACAACATAGATGGAGTATAGGGCAGCTTTTCTCCATTTATGTGCATAAAATATTCAGTAAAAAAGGTTCTGTGTTCAAATAATTTGGAGAAATGTTGGGTTCCACAAAGTTAGGTACATTTCTTTATGGGCACATTTCTCAGGCTCTTGTAGGTGCTGCATTGAAGGCTATCATATCTCTTAGACCTTTCCTGAGTTCCAAAGAGTGGATTCAAGCAGTTACTAATTAGGGAAGTGAGGGAATACAGTAACAAAGGAAAAGCAGTCAAGAAACAATAGTTCAATGATAAAACAGAGTCCTACTTCCTCTTGAAGGGATATACATAACAACCTGATACATATCTCTGAGTTCTGCAGGAACTAAGGCCCCCATCCAGGTGGAGGGCAGTAACTACATGCTGAGACCCAGACTGGTCAGAACCAGAAGGCTGATGATTGAGATTCCTGGAACACCTTGTTACTTTACCACCAACCAATCACAAGAAGTCATACACCATGCAGCCTTCCCCCCAAGTTTTGCCTTTAAACTGAAAACCATTGGGGAGTTCAGGTCTTCTGAGCATGAGCCACCTATTCTTCTTGCTTGGCTCTGCAGTAAAACTTCCTCTGCTCCAAACTCCAATGTTTTGGGTTGTTTGGCCTCACTGTGTGTTGGGCACACAAACTTGAGTTCAACAACATATACACAGCTGTGTCTTCACCCGGGTACACAAGGTGACTATGCACGTGCACACATAGACGTCTGCATCCCAACTTCCTAAAGTCACGGAAACGTGAAACATTAACACATGTGGTCGTAGATATAGAATAGCCTATAATGAGAGTTAAAAGCAATCCTACCGACAATTGGAACATATTCTCTACCCAGTTGTATAAAATGAAGTGGAATGATCACAGACAAAAAGTGAACTAGTCTCAGAATCAAAGTCTATGTCAGCGAGAGGAGAAAAATCTACCACTCATCATGGGATTGGTCGTAGATTGCTTCTTTCCTAATTTAAACCTGACTCTTAAAAGTTAAAAATGAGAAGTATGTGGAGGGAAGAGAAGTGGATTAAGAGTCAAGAGACCTGGGTTTTCATCCCAGCTCTGTGGCTAATTAGCTGTGTGACCTTGTCAAGTGATTTAATGTCTCTGGATCACCGTTTGTAAAAAGAAGGGAGATGCGGCAGATAATCTCTAAGGTCCTTTTCAGTTCTAAAAGGCTGCAAGTTTAATAACTAAATGAGCTCTTTAAGAGAACTTGATGGCTTCTAGAAATCTACAGTTTTATCTTTACTGTATCACAAGCACCTATCAAGAGCCTGTTTGCGTATGCCATCATACACATTAGCATATGCACCTCCTGGGGGCAGGCTTGCTGGCCTCTTCCAGGTTCCGGCCTCTCCTTGCTTTTGCTAACTCCTTCCTCTCTCAGGACTGGAGTCCCGCCCGGAACCTCAGGCCTGAAGCTAGGGGGTCCACACCCTCCTGGAACTCCACCTCCGGTTGCTCCCAGATGCCCCGTGGCCATGTTTTTCCCTGGCTAAGGGCCTCTTGGTCACATATTCTCAGCTCTTGCCTGATTAGATATCCCTCCATTGGTAGCACCTGCTCTGTGCTCTTCTTGGCCTTGGCCTTCCCACCTAACCAGCTTCCTGAGCACCTAGTTTCTATTTTGACAACAGTTGCAGTTGTTCTGGGCGGCATATATAAGTCAGGGTGGCGAGAAGCATTAGATAACAGGGAGGAAACCCCTTGTCTTGCTGTTGTCAGGAAATAGGACTTGTCCAGTCGTCATGGGATACTAGTAAATGATTACGCTTTAGCAGGACTTGGCTTTACTGCCTCTGTACCCGACTGACACAATGCTTCCATCACCCATTCTTTTCTACATCCACCCGTCCTCCAAGATCTGCCTTGAATCTCATCTCAGACTTCCAGGACTACAGGACGAAGTCATCCCCCTCCTCTGATGGTGTATCCCACCTATTATTCCAGCCTCCCCACTTTCAGCAGAGCTGACTTAACTCCTGCTTCTTCAGATCTCAGCTGAAGGGTCATTTTTCCTCCAGAAAGCCCTCCCTGACCACCCAGACCGATCAGATCCCCCTGCCGTATATGCGCAGGGCTGCCTGGACTTTTCTTTCATCTCCCTTAGCAGGCTGATAATTACATATTTACTTGAGGGAAGATTTGATTCACGATGCTCTCTCCCATGAGGACAGGCTCTGGCCCTTCCTACTCACCACTCTTCCCCAAGGTCCAGCGGAGTACACCTGGATACGCACTGTGACCTTGCTCCCTCCCTCAAACTTCTCTATAAATCCCAGCTACTTAAGGTCTTTTCTCTTCAGCTAGTCTGCAGCCAAGCAGATGATTGGTCAGAGACAACCTGGAAAGCTAACCACATTACCATAAAGCTTGAGACTGTGAGCCGCATGGCAGAGCAGATCTCCTGGGTTCCCTGACCCTGCTGCTCTCCGCCTGGGCGCTCCTTCCCAATGAAGTCTCTTGCTTTGTCAGCACGTGTCTCCTCAGACAATTCGTTTCCGAGTGTTAGACAAGAGCCCACTCTCGGGCCCTAGAAGGGGTCCCCCTTCCTGCAACAGGTAGAAGAAAGTTTGGTCTTGGGCCCAATTCCACACAGTCTGCATTCCAAGGAGGGTCGCTCAACTTCCCCGAGCTTTAAGTCCTTTACCAACTATTTAATATTTATTTCTTTAAAATTTAAGATTTATTTTTGTTACTTTTAGTTGTAGTAAAATAACATAAAATTTACTGTCTCTCCATTTTTAAGCATTCAGTTCAGTGGCATTAAAGTACATTCACATTGTTGTGTAACCATCACCCCCATCCATCTGCAGAGGTCTTTCATCTTCCCAAACGAGAACTCTGTACCCACTAAACACTAACTCTCCATTCCCTCTACCTCCAAGCCCTGGGCAGTCATCCTTCTATTTACTGTCTGTATGAATTTGACTATTCTAGGTACCTTATATAAGTGAAATTACACAGTATTTGTCTTTTTTTGTGACTGGCTTATTTCACTTAGCGTGATGTCCTCAAGGTTCATCCATGTTGTAGCATGTATCAGAATTTCCTTCCTTTTTTAAGGCTGAGTAATATTCCATTGTATGTATACACCATATTTTATTCGTTCATCTGTCCATGGACACTTGGGTTGCCTCCACTTCTTGGTTATTGTGAGTAATGCTGCTATGAACATGGGTGTACATATATCTCTTCCAGATTCTCCCTCTAGTACTTTTGGGTATATACACCCAGAAGTAGAATTGTTGGATCATATGGTGGTTCTATTTTTAATTTTTTGAGAAACAGCATAATATTTTCCACAGCAGCTGTGCCGTCTTACATTCCTACTAATAAACCGTGCACAGGGGTTCCTGTTTTCCACACCCTCACCAGCACTTTTTAGTTCCTGGTGTTTTTTTGACAGTAGCCATCCTAGTGAGTGTGAGGTGGTGGTCCTTTTCCTTTAACATAATGCAATGGCATAGTAGTGCCTGGTAAACAGGAGAACAGTAGACACAGGTAGAGGGTGATCATTTCTGAGGACTCATAGGATATTCAGTCCTTTCCAGGATCCTGGACCCAGGCTTCCATTCCTTTCTGGATTTTGACCAAATAACGAAATCTCTTTTTGTCTCTGTTTTCTCTGAAAAAGATGGTGGTGGGGCGGGAGTAGAGGCGAATAAAAATAGCTGCCTTCTCTCCGCAGGGTTGATGAAACATCAACTGGGATAATATATGTGAAAACACTATGAAATGAAAACATCTATTTAAATCCAAGAGGTTGTTATTTAGTGTCTTAGAATCTTATTTGCCCTGCTCTAGCTGCCTGCCTTTAGCACACTCCACAGGAACCATGGGGGCTAGAAGAACCACAGAATGTGATGATTAAATTCAGAAACCCAATCTGACCCGATCTGTTTTGGTTGGCAATCTCCTGGTGCCGTTGTCTCCTTTTGGGCTGAAGAAGCTTTATAGATGGGCTGTGAGGAGGAAGTCTGTTAGAGGCTGGTGGCAGGCTGTGCCTTCAGAGAGGGAAGCCTAGCTTTTGTTAAATCTGCTGACTGATTCCTTGTCAGTTTCAGATGATTTAATGGCCATGCACTTGAACTGCCCCCAACCAAACATCGATCTGGGACTGTGTAGGAGAGAAACAGTGAACTGTATATGGCCAGATGGAAGGGAGCAGGGCAGACAGCAAAGAAATGTCTACCTAAGGCCATGGACTCATTCTTAAGCATCAGTGCAACCTATCTATTGATGTATCTTATGGGAAGCCCTAAGCGTAGGAGTTAAACATGTGGACTCTGTAGTCAAGCAGACTTGAGTTCAAATCCCAGCTCTACTCAGGAGCCAGGGGAGGTTCCTTTTCCTCTCTGTGACTCACTTTCCTCATCTGTGCAGGGATAATAAAGTACCTACCTCCAGTGATTATTGTGAGGATCAAATGAAACGTACATAAGTGTTCAATAAATGTAGGTTATTATTAGTAGTAGTAGTAGTAGATACATAGCATCTCCTGAATCCGTTCAGCTCTTTTAGTTGTTTGATATTATAGGCACTTCTAATCTCCGTGTTCTCTGAAGCAGCGTGGTGAAATGGCAGTAGGTCATGAAGGTAGGTAGGGGTACTGGATTCTGGTGGATCTGTCCCTAAACAGCGCTGGGACCTTAGGCAGAGTCACTTCTCTGGCCTTGCTTTGCTGGTCCGTAAAGTGAGGGTTGTGTGTGTGTTCGTGACATGTAGATGGTACAAAGAAGTGGCAGCTGTGGGAGAGCCAAAGTTGGGGAGGGCTGGTGGGAGGGCTGGCAGAGGCAGGGGACTTCGCGTGTGTAAAACCCTAGTGACGGGCAGTATGGCGGTGGGGCAGGGGTGAGAGCTGTGGGCAGCCTCCTTGGGCGTGCAGGAGGAAACGGAAGACGCAGGGCAATAGCACTTGGTAAAGGTCGTTGAAAAAATGAACCCCTGAATGACTGAGTCGATTATAAAATAGATGTTGTGAGCCAGGGTCTGGACCAGGTGGGTTCTGCGGATGGTTCCGGGCACAAGGTGGACACAAGGGTTACCCCTCTTCAATCCTTGGGCCTCCCGGCACCTCCAGCTCCAGGAAGAAGAGGAGAGAGGGAGAGAAGACCGGGCAGCAGCTCTGCAGTGACGGGGGCGGGGCGGGGGGAGTCCCAGGACACCCAAATCAAGTGGGTTAGGGGCACCACCCCACTCGCTAGGGGGATGCCAGGCCCAGGTTGGAGGGGCGGCCGTGGCACTCGCTGATTGGCCGGTGGCGGGCCAGGGGCGGGACCGCGACTCCGGGTTCCGTCGCCGGGGCGCTAGTTCCAGCTCAGGCTAATTTCCTTAGCGGAGAGCTGATTTTGATGGGCCCCAAACCTCACACTGAGGCGGACTCCAGCTCTTGAATTTCTGGCTGGGAGTCAGCGATTAGACAAACGCTTCCCATAAACTCGTTTTCTGGACGGGCCGTTGCTGGATATGCTGTCACCACCCCACTCCCCCGCCCTCCTGTGCCTCCCCCTTCTCCCTTTCCTTCTTTACACCCTAGCCCCCCTCCCCTCCCCCACTCCCCCCCTTGGCCATCCTTTCCCCTCTCATTTCGCCCCGTTCCCTCCCTGCCAGCTCCACCCTGGTTTTGAAAGAGGCATCCTCTTAGGTTGAAATCCTGGCATGAAGAGGCAGCGTGTGACCTTTCCTGATTACTACGCTGTCAGTGCTGCTGGGGGCGGCGGGAAGGCTCTCACACTCTCTCCTCCTTCTGTCTCTTAAAATAAAAAAAAAAAAAAGAATTACCCACCTCCCCTTCCAAATTAAAAAAAAAGAGAGAGAGACGAAGAGAGAGAGAGAGAAAGAGAGTGAGAGAGAATTTGACATTATTGTATAATTTAAAATTGCACAGCCTAGAGCCCACAAAACCGAGCATGTAATTACACACTTACTAGAGGTAACAGCAGTGCTGATAATTATTCTTTACACAGGAGAGACCCTGCTGATATCCCACAGTCAGAAAGTGGGAACTACAATATCTTTAATACCATCCTCAGAGACCCTCATAAGCAGAAGAGAAGTATGAGAAGGCTCACAGGGTCCAGAGCAATATCTTCATCGCGCCAGAATGTCAGGGGCTTTAGCACAACAGAAATCAATAGTTTCTAGTACATTTTTTGGTACAATTTTTTTTTTTTTTTTTTAATGACCCAACCTGAGAAAGTACAAGGGAGGCAGAGGTACCGAACAGTAGGAAACAAAACCTTGGTAAGGGAAGGCCTGTCTATTTAGATAGGTCACGCCACGTCGGTTTCTGAGACACATATTCTTTATCAGGCCAAGAGAACAGTGCAGCTGGAGCCGGGCCTTCCTCCTGGAATGCATTTGGTCATCTTTTCATTTAAATCATAAACTATTCGCCTCTCCCCCTGTCCCCCGATTAAGGCAGCATCTTTGCTTATTATTGCTATAAACTTACACAGTCTTACATCTCAAAAGAGAGGAGATAAATATTTGGGTACTTGTTTCTGGGCATTCGACCCTTTTCTTCCCCTTTCTCCCTCTATACAGGAAAGGAGTTGGTTGCATTTTAAAAACAAGGAAAGACCAAGCATTAGTGGAAACATTAAGACGATTTAAAGCAATAGTCTGTGAACTCAGCACAGTGGGGTGAAAGGTTTTCGGGTGGAGAAGTCAAAGTGCAAGTCTAACACTGTACGTGCTTTCAAAAGGAGACTACTTTGATTTTAGCATCTCTGTACTAACCACAGAAGCTGTGACACGTGGCTACCTATTTCTACTCTACGACCACCACCAAGTCTCTGAGTACGTTGTTTGCTCTTTAGAACATGCTGCTTGGATTGCTTGCGCGTTGTGCTGACATTCTGACTTGACAACGTGCATGATTTCAGTTGGGCTCATAAACCATTTTAATTGAGTCCATTGCTCAGTAGGAATGACAGCCAATTTTTGCTGGAGGCTTAGGGGGAGAGCCCTCTTGATTACTCACTGTGTGCCAGACATTGGGTTAGATGCACTCATGTACATTAATCATTTAAGACACACTCACTCTGTGGGCTGTGTAGTAGCCTCCCATTTTAAAGGTGAAAAGACTGAGACTCAAGCAAGTGAACTTGGCCAAGGTCACACAACTAATAAAGACTGAAGAGCTAAGACTCAAATCTATTCAGGGATGTGGTATACCATTTCATTTTGTAGTTCAGGTGATAATGGCCAGTGAGTCTGAGAGGGTGTGCAGCTCAGAGCAGGGAGCCCCTTGGAGATGACTTTATAAAATGCCTTTTAGTGAGGACAACACAACAACAAAGAAACACAGTGGCAGAGGACCCTTTGGTAACTACCCAGGGGTACAGTTACAGATTCTGGGGGAGGCCAACTCCAGGATGGTCTGCACCTGGTGCCCAAAGAAAGCAGCAGGTAAGTGTTGGGTGACCTGAAGATGGGGAGTTAGAGAACAGGCTAGATGTTTGCAGTGGCTGAGCAGAAAGAAAGATATTGGTGGAAGTCCAAGAATCTGCAGCGATGAACTGAGCTCCATCCACTGGAGGTCTTTAGGTTTTGGATATGCAAGACCATTCGGGCCATTTCAGGTGAACAGTTGGCAAGCCAGCCAGCTGTGTTTCCTGGCTTTTCTGTAAGATTGGAATGAGGGTAGGGTGTGGTTAAAGGGCCCGAGGTAGGTTCCTGACACTGCTGATTAAAGGGGCTGTACTGGCGGATGCAGGGAAGAGGTGTGTGAAGGCCTTACCAGTGGCGACCACAGACCACTGGCTTTGTGCTTCCCACAGTGACTGGCTCTGGATCCTCTGAGATGCCTGCTGGTAGGCAAAGGGCATGGGATACTGATTAGGGCTTGTGCCAGAACCTCAGGACTGCCTCTGAACACGCCTGTGAGGAAATCAGAATTTGTCTTCTGGTTGGAATCTCTGCTTTCAGCTACTTCAGAAACCCCAGCTCGATCCTGGCGAACCAAGAGCCTGGATGAAAACTACAGCTGTGATCCGTCTCACAGCTGTAGTTTTCCTGGGTTAAAGGGACCGTGGATGCTACTAAAGTCTTCTAGTCTCAAACCAATGGCATGACGAGGGGGACGTGATAGTGTGATCGTTGTTTCGGTACAGGGACAGGGGCCTTGTCCAGCGTCCTCTCCACTCAAATGATTGGTGTGCATTATGCAGCTGGCCCTCGGTAAATCCATCCCTATCTGTACTTTGAGGGCACAGTTTTCTGGGGCAGAAATGCAAGAGGGTTGCATGGTTGGTAAGGGAGGGAGCGTATGTTAGGGTCTGGTACCTGCTAAAGATCTGGGGCCCAGAAGCTCAGCAGAGCAGGAAGGTTGACCCTTCCAAGCAGAACAGTTCTGGATGCGGCTGCTCTAGAAGCCCTGGCCATTTGGGTCTTAACTCTTGTATGTTGTGCCCAAATAGGCAGTGGCCTTGGGAGCCAGGACAGCGGCAGGAGTTAAAGAAACGGGGCAAGATGAGTTCCTCTTGGGGACCTGTGCTAGGAATGACTTCAGGTCTCCGTGGGAGAGCGCTATTTGGAGACAAGGCCTTTTAGGATCCCCAACTTAGGCTACTGGCTCATAGACCAAATCCTTTCTCTTAAACCATATTCATGGATATCTATGAGAATTATCAGAGCAGAAGCACAGTCTTAGGAGTCAGACAGCTCTGGCTCTGAGTTCCAGCTGGGTGATTTATCAGCTGTGTGACTTTGGGTAAGTTATCCTTTCTGAGCCTCAGTTTCTTTATTTGTAAAATGAGAACAAAACTCTTTCCTTTGGAGTTGCTATGGGGAATAAACACTAAGTGCCACTGCCCCCAGCACAGTCACTTGTACACAGTAGAGACTCAATAATGGTTAGTTCCTTTCCCCTCTTCTTCCTCCACCCAAATTCTGAAGCGGCAAAAATTTGGGGAAAAGAATAGTGAAATCACACATCCTATGAAACCCCACTTGGGGATGAGTCTCAACTTCCCAGAGCATCCAGGACGACTGCTCACCTCACGGGCAGGATCTTTCAATCCCACAGGGGTCCCTGTTGCCATGCTTGTTTCATTTCCAAACCCGCTGGCAAATGAAAGCCATCACGAATGTGAGAAAACAGTGTGGAACGGTAACATGCATTCAAAGAAATCAAACTGCTAAAATATCTCTTTGCCTACCTCCAAGATAGAGAAGGCATATGGAGAGGAGTTATCTTAGAATCCCTCATTGTTTCTGTCGTTGTTATTGGGTGTTGGTGCCCAAGTCTTTAGATTGTCTGAAGCTGCAAGCCACTCATTCATCATAAAGTGGAGGAAGAGAAGGTTATTCATAAGCAGAACTACCCGGTGAAGGGCTCCTTTCTCCATTCATCGTTCAAAAAGGTGGCGCTTCTCCCAGCCCCGTTGCAGCCTCCTTTTGCTTCCCTATGGCAGTGGGCAGATTAGAGAACATTGTAAAACACTTGACTTTGCTACGTCTCAGGTCTTTTTATCCTCTGTCCATCTCCTGCCCCCGCCTACCCCCAAACCCTCTCTCCTTTGTGCAAATCTGTCTTCACCACAGGAGCACATGCTGTGTCTTCTAGCTACAACACTACTTGCTAATTCAACGATTCATCTTTAATGAGGCCCCCTGCCAATGTTTAAATAGCATTCAGAACAAAGAGAAGGCAATATTTCCAAAACAGCTGCTTCTATAGCGTCCTTGTAGCTCATCTCTTCAGGAAATCAAGAAAGGTACGTTGACAGAGATAGATGATGGAAAAATACAGTTGTTAAAGATAGAGCTATCTATGTATCTACAGATGGATATAGATATAGATAAAATACTTGCCTCTGTGATGCTGGAAATTTTAAATATAAGCACTCTAAAAAAGTTTTGTTGGCCTCAGATAGTACTGCTGTAGGCAGGTTTTTCTTATATGGCTTTATTGTTTGTTGTTTGTTTTTTCCACAACTATTTGGAAAATATATGCAATAGTGGAAAGAGGATGGAATTTGGAGTTAAATATAGGCCCATCTTTTTCCTTTGTCACTTCCTAGCTGTGTAAGTGGGCAGATCCCTTAAGCTCTCTGCCCATGTATTGTTTTACTGATAAAATGGAGATAATATTATCTTCCTTTCAGGATATATATCAAAGTGAGTAGTTCAGTGTTTGGCAAATAGAAGCCACGAGATAAATACTAGTGTCATTTTCTTGTTTAAGTTTAGGCCCTTCTAGAACCGTAAGGAGTGGTCAGAGTCTGAAGGCTCTGTCTGTGCTTACAGAAGCTGCTTCGGTGGCCCCTCACCAATAAGTCTTCACATTAGCCACCCCTCAGATGCACCTCTTCCATCCCACATCAGAGTCATCCTTTGAGTAAGGAGGTGGAGGGTGGAACATCATCTAAAGAAAGTGCCTGGTAAAAAGTTCACATGTGCCTTTCACTTTTTTTTAAAACAAAGATTGAAAATAACTGAGAATAGAAAACAAATAACCAAATGGACTCAAGGAAACCAGAAGGAAGGAATGAATAAGTTCTAATAAATGAACTGTAAACCAGGAAAATAGTAGAATTTATTTAAAACAATCCGAGAAATGGTTCTCTGAATGGGGGAAAAGGGCAAAGTTTGGAAAAAAAAAAACAAACCTGAGTCAAGAAAATAGAACTACTCCACCTTAGGCCTGAGATAGGAGATATAAACACAAATAAAGAAACTGTTTAATTATTAGCAAAGGCTGGAGAAGATGTTCACAGAGAAGTGTGGAAAGATCCCAAGAAGGCAAAGAAAGGGATTGGGAGGGAGGAAGAAGCCAGGCCCAGTGTCTCCCATACTGGCCACCCTGCTGTTAAAATCTTCCAATTTTCCATCTGATGCTTTATCTTCCCTTTTTGCTTTAGCTGTTTTGAAGCCGATTTCTACTACTTGCAATTAAGAGAGCATTACTAACATAACTATGAAAATAGCAAGTTACAAAGTAGTTTGTGTAGCATGATCCTGTTTTTGTTAAGTAAAATATGTGTAAATATCTATAAAATAGAGCCTGGAAGTACATACCCTAAAAATGGTAACAATGGATAAATTTGGGTAATGGGATGATGGGTGCATTTTATTGTCTGCTTTTTGCTTGTATAATTAATGACATGTGGGCTGCTCCGTTCAGCCTTCAGTAGCAGATTAGTATGGTCCAGCCAATCAGATTAGCTGGATATCAGTGATCTCCTTGGGAGTTCAGAGCCTGGCCCTCGAGGGAGGGGACACAGGGCAATGATGTTTCAACAGCAGGAGGACAGTGTGGCTGCAGAAAGGACCAGAGTGAGGTTGGACAGAGACCAGTGGGTGATGTAAACAGACAAGAGGTTAAGGGGCAAGAGGGAGGAGCTAAGCAGGTGAATCCAGTGTTCACTGAGAAATCTCGAGAGAACAGAGTCTGATTGCCAAGAAAAAGGCAATGCCGCCACAGCTGTTGTGATCAAGAATCATTTAGCTGCAAGGAACAGAAATTCCTTTATGCTTAAACTTTAAAAAGAAGGTTTCCTAAAAGGATATAGGGACATCTCATTGACCTCCAGTACACGAATACAGCCTGCTATCCTCTCCATGTCTGTCCGTCTGCCTGTCTCTCTCTGTTTGTTGACCTCTCCTCACTTCCCTCTGCTCTTCTATCATAGCCCAGATGTCTCTGCAAGCTTTAAAACCACCTCTAACAGAAAGCAGAGCGAGCCGGCCTCTCCCATTCTGAGCTTCCAGAGCGCATTCCACTGTGTGGCTGCTTTCTGTTTTTGTTTTTTCCTACCCTGTGAGTTCATTGACGGTAGGAAGAAACTTTTTTCCTTTCTCTTTTGTCCATCACCAGGAAGCTGCTCGATGGATAAACATTTGTTTTGAGTAACAGATATGACGGTGTGAGTGTCAGTCTTTTATAAACTGAAGTGCCACGTAATTGTAAGATATTTTGTTATGTTCATTTAAGGCAGCCTTTATTGTATTCTTATTTTAGGCCTGTTCCTAGTAGAATGTTCAGGCAGGCCAGTAGCAGAACTAAAATTAATTTTACCCACTGATCTCCTGAGAAATGTGAAAGTGCCTATCACCATTCCTGGCACATAGTAGCCTCTTACATTTTGTTAAATCCCTGAGGAGGGTCTGCTCTCCCAAGAGAGGCAGGGGGAGGATGCACCAAAGAGAAGCAATGCTCACAGTGTTTTTCCATGGCCCCAGGGTCTCCAATGAAGAGACTCTCGCAGTAGCTTGACATAGGCTGGACCATAGCCCATTAAGGAGCCTTAATGACCACATCAGCCTACATCACATGGCTTCGTTGTACTTATTGGACCTTTCTCATCTTCTTCCATGATCACAACCCTTTATGCCCCAAAACTACAGCTCTAAGTACCCCTCTTTGATGCCTGACCTTCCACTTGGCAGGGCTCATACTCAGAATTTTCTACACTAGCTTATAACATGATTGCACTTCTCCCATGCTGTTCTTAGATGATTCTACCTTGTTTTTATCCGGAGTTGCTTTATTTTGGATTGTTTTAATTATGTAATACGACCTCAATCCTTTTAGAAGTCAGGTTAGGTGAAAATAAATCCCCATTTAAATAGCTGTCCCACTACAGCCTTGCTCAGTGGCTTTAGGAACATTTCCTGCTGAGCAGGACTCATCCTGGCTATCAGCTCTCACCTTTAAGGCCCTGTTCCCCTTCATTTTCTTCAATGAGACATTAATTCAACAAATATCGATATTTGTTCAATAGTAACATATGCCAGGTCTCTGGTGTTGCTTGTTTGTTTGGAGATTATTAAACCAATGCTTTCAGGAAGCTCAGAATGTAGATGAAAGACAGAGTAAAATGTTTCAATTCAGCTGTGGCAGCTCTGGAAGCTCATGTCCAGCCCCTTTTCCTTTGCCTTTCTCTGATAGAGAGTTTGGAACACTGCAGATCAATCTTCCACATTCCCTTGCAGCCAGGAGTGACCATGTTCTGGCTACAGTTGTGGCCAATGAAACATAAACAGAAGTGAGGCGTCCTCACCGTCTTTCCCCTGCCTGGAACGAGCGTGGGGCCCGAGGCGTCTCTAAGGCTGGCGGAAAGGGAGAGGGGAGAGCTTGGTTCCTTGATGGCACAGAGTAGCCCTGGACTGCCTATGCTGATGTGTTGTTTTGTGAAAGAGATCAACTCCTTACTGTTTAAGCCATTGTTTGTTGGTTTATGGGAGCTTGCAGGCAAGAGCAATCCCAACGCACACATCTACCTTCTCACAAGAGCTTGGTTCCAGATATCTCCCTCCCTGGAGGGAGTCTGGACTGTCCACTTTAACGCAGATTGTGCCAGATGGGCTAATCCTAAATGAAGTGAGATATCTGGAACCTAGACTCCTTACTGTCCTAGACCATTCAGAGTCCCTCAGACACACCACCCACATGTATTTGGATGCATTACCTCCTCCACTTGGAACTTACTTCTTCTCTACTTTGTCTGGGAAAACAATCCTCTCTCTACCCTCCACATTCCAATGTAAACATTAAATTCAATTAGTTCTAAAGCTTTTTCCAACCCAACACCCTCACCCCCAGGGACAAGTCATTACTCCTTAATTCTGTTTTCCTGCACTTGATCCACATTTCTGCACAAGTGTAGCATCTTGCATCTTATTATTAGTTAGCTATGTGATCCAGGTAGTATAAGTAGAGCCACAGGACCACCACCAGGGAGACAGTTCACTAAGACCTGTGCCTCAGGACTAGTAAAGAGCTTCTTCCAGAAGCAGGCGAGGAGGCCCGGAAGAGGAAGCACAGGAAATGGTGAGAGGGCACCTGAGCACGAGGCTGAAAAGGGATGTTTGGACCAGAGTTTGGAGAAATGGAGAAGTTTTGAATATTTTTAGAGGTGAATAGTAGCCAATCAAGGACAGAGAAAGAAAACTTAGACAGTATATTAAGCAGGGAAGAGGATCTATATTTAGTAAATACCAGCAGCTTGGCAGTACTACCCTCTTTAAGTTAGTAAATTTTTTTCTTACAATCAACCTAGGCAGTAGGTATTATAGTCCCCATTTTATAGCTAAATGAAGAAAGACCAGTCAGGTAGCTAAGGCAATAACCTACACAGAGATAACTGGGAGCCTGAACCAGGGCAGGAACAAAGAGAATGGAGAAGAAGAGACAGATGTGAGAGATGTTTCAGGAACAGAGCCAATAACAGAGGGTCGATAGGTATACAAGTGGAGTAGAAAAGAAAGTTAGGAGAACACGAGAAATGTTTCAGTGATAGAATCAATAGGACAGAGATGTTTTATAGATAGAACTAGTAGGACCTGGAGAGAACCAACAGGGCATGGAATCAGTCAGATTAGATAGAGTGGTTCCTGTTGTCAAATGTTGTCTAGGTCAAGGAGAAGCCAAATTGATAGAAATTGAGTGAAGAGGTCGTGGGACCTGGAAGAGACACTTTTCTCTAATAGTGGCGGCAGAAGCTAAATAAAAGTGTTATGACGAGTGAATGGAAGATAAGAATGGGGACCAGGAAGACATGCAGCCTTGTTTCCAGGAAATCTGGTGGTCAACAAAGAAGAGGCTGTGTGGAAAATTAAGTGGGAGGTGGGCGTTAAAGTTGAAGAAACATCCTTTGAAGGATGAGAGACTTGAGCTTGTTCAGAAGGGAAAGGGAAGGAGAGGGAGAGACCCTTGGGATAAGAGGGAAGGGAGAATAATAATCCCTCCCATTGTAGAGAATTTTATAATTTTACACAGTGCTTTGCATTCAGTATCTCATATGGGGCAGATAGAAACGGCATCACCATCTATTAGAGGCTCAGAGAGATCAAGGGACTTTATCAAGAGAAAAGAATGAGGATGTGAGATCAGGACACGTGAAACTGGTTCAGCTTTTGTTTTTTTGTTTCTGTTTTTATTCTTTGCTTTCCATATGAGGGGGAAGATGACTTTAAAAGTACTATTGAGTAACAAGGAAATTTTTTGTGGAGAAACACATTCATTGCCTAATTTAACCACCGGAACAATCATGTGAGGCTCATCAAACCAGCATTCTCCTCATTACATTGTTGAGCAACTGAGGGTTGAGGAGGCCAGGTGACTTCCGTAAGGCCACATAGCTAAGAAATGGTCCAGCAGAGCCTCAAACCCTTGACTTCTGACCCCTACTCCAGTGCTCTTTGCCCTGAGCCTTCTCGTTGACAATGCAACTTCCTCCTGCACTTGTGGATAAGAAAGCCTGCGTGGGAGATCAACAGTGCTTCTCCCCCGTATTTCTGATTCTCCTCTCCTTCTTGGGACATTGGACGAGTGTACATCTGCATCCCCTTGGATTAGCCATGACCACGTGACTTGTTTTGGACAGTGTGGTATGAACGAGTGTGTAGTTCTCCACACTAGCTACCTTGGCAACCTTGGAAGAGAGAGGACTGTAAGACGGAAGCGGCCTGAATGTTGAGTCAACACTTGGAGGAGAATTGTCTAGAGAATCGCCTGAACCCAGAGCCGACTTAGAGTGACTGAGAAATCAACTTAAGTGCCTGATATTTGGGGATTGTTACAGCAGCATAATCTAGTCTATACAATTGAAGACCAACAAAATCTTCCCAATGGAAAAAGAATACCCTGGTGTCTCATAGGTAGTCCAGTCCCAAAGAGGCAAGAGGCAAGCATCTTCCCCGAATAACTAGGAAATAAACATCACTAAGTCCCTCTAGTAGTTAAAATGCCGTCAGAACTTTTTTAAAAAAAGGCTATGTTGGATGGCGAGTTTTTATTATGAGGTTCAGTTGTAGGCTTGAGGAGAAATTGTTTTTACAGATGTTCAGGGTGTGTTATAAGGAAATGGCCTTTTACAGTGGTTCAGATTGATGGGATCTCTAGGGATCTCCTCTGACTACACGCACAGAGGAAGTAGGGAGGGGTCTGGATAGGCACAAAAGGACACAATGGAGTTTGAGGAAAACCATGAAAGGGAGGCAGCTGAGTCCACGGAACAGAACAAGATTTGGAGTCACATAGACTTGGGCTTGAGTCTTGGCCCTGCCGCTCATGAGCCAAATTACTTACCCTGCCTGTCAGAATGGTGCTGTATAAAATGAGACTAATGATACTTGCCTCACAGAGCTATAATGAAACTTGATAGATTCAATTAGTCACAATCGTTATCATTACTTTTGTTATTATTGTTACTACCTTACAGTGGGGACCCACTGGTTCAGTTGTTTACTTTTTCTTCAGAGGCTTCACAGGCTCTGGGCAAAGGGTGGATGGAGCTGGGAGAGAGGTTAAGAAACTTCTACATCCCGTCTACTTTTATTTCTTCCTTTGTGACAATACTTTGGGGTGGTGAGATCTTGGGAGGTGCATTTTGGGGCTGGAGATGCCTTTTTTTTAGAAGTTGCTTTTGAGTCTTAAAAGCTAAGAAGAGCTGGGTGAGGCTGAGGGGAAAGGAGCTGAGTGCTGGCTGCTTAGAACTGGCTCCACGATAATGGTTCTGAGTGGGATGACAAAGAGCCCTTGCAACAGACTGGCCTCCTGCATTGGTCCAGCCTAGTTGGCAGGAGAACCCATCCAGGGTAGGATCCTGGTCAGTATTAAATAGGACTCAATGACTGAGGGTCCTGTCTGACCCAGCTCTCGGGAACCTCAGCCAAGTGCTGGGCGGGGCATTGGATACAATCAAAGAAACAGGAAGGAAACCCCCAATGCACTGACTGGCCAAAATGGAGAATTGGTCTGGTGGGTCCCTATCTTGTACTCCATCACGTCAAGAATTTTTTTTTCCTCCTGCTTGGAAAGTTCTCCAGTCTTGAGAGAGAACATTGGAATCCTTCCTTTAACTCAGATTTCCCAAACTTTATTTACTGACATACAGTTTTCATGGTTGTGTGTGTGTGTCATGCAATAACTATCCTATTATTTACTTGATCATTCCTTAAAATCGACTCACATTTTTTTTAAACACCTACTTTCATTTGATGCTGAGCAATCATATCCATGAAATCACAGCTTTTGCATGTTTTCTTTTCTAACACACATGACTAAATGTGTGACACATTTTTTCAAGAATATTCACTCAGGCCGTACCTCCAGTCATCTGGCAGACCTCTAGGAGTGCCCAGGCCACGTTTTGGGGTCCCCGCTCTGGAAGACGAGGGGAGCAAGGGGGGAGGTCTCCCCGTGGGGGTGGCTGGAAGGGGGACCCGCACGGGGCGCCGATGTCCCGGAGGTTCGCCCCCCTGGGGCGGCCTCCATCTTGGTTCCGGCGCCGCCGCCATCCGCTCCGAGCGAGCAGCCTTTTGTGAAAAGCTGTGGGAGGATCAGCATGGCTGATTGGCTGGAGCCGTGCCCAGAGTGCCCAGATGTACACGCGCCGCTGAAGAGGGGGCACAGCTGGGGTTCGCTGCCTCCCCGGAGGCCGGGCTTTGCTGGGGAGGCTGGGCTGTGCCACCCGCTCGGCTGCGGGGCCTTGTGGCGGGCGGCGCGGGGCAGGCCCACCGCGCGCTGCGGCTCCCGCGCCGCCGTCTGCCTGCCCTGTGCTGCCCCTGGGGACCCGCGAGTGCTTCCATGGCAACAGAAGCGTGGACTGTGCTTCCAGAAAACGTCTCAGGCTCATTTGCGTGGAGTTGGGCTGGGGGTGTGGAGCGTGTGGTGGTCACAGAGGAGGGGCGAGAAGAGGGAAAGGGAGGATTTGCATGGAATCCCCCATTTTCCTCGAATCCCTGGGACTTCATTATTTCAGGCTCGTGAAGGGCGTCTTGGAGACTGGGTCTCATTGAGGGGCGGTGTTAGGAAGGGGTTCCCATTACATCTGACGAGGGTTCACGCAAAGAGCTGAATCCCGTCTGGTCTGGACGGTTCTCCTTCTCGGAGGTCTCCCTCAAAGCAGGGGGGTGCACCAGGGATGCACAGGAAAGGCAATGGAAGGGTGTGTGCGCGTAGCGTTTCCCCCAGGCCTCCGTGTAGGACCCGTCACTAGGCTGAATCTCACTCACAGCCCTTTATCCTCTATCAGGCAGGGCAACGTAGCCTCAAAGATAAATACATTTTGTGAACTCCTCTCTGTTTCTTTCAACATCCAAACATGAATCTTGGATTCTCTGTCTGCAGTGGAACAACAGGTTGGACTCCCAGCCAAAAGGAGCCGAAGAGCCAGGGTAGGTGCCTCAGTGGGGAGAGTGGAGTTGGCATATGTTGCCCTTCCAATGCCTAGCTGGCGACATGGTGACAGAGAGACAGAGAGAGAGAGAGAGAGAGAAACATCCAATGGGGAGAGAAAATAGGAGGTTAGAGCTGCTCAAAGCAGCTCAGGGATTCTTACTACCCTGGCTTAGTGGAAGGAAGTGAGAAAAGAAGAAAAGATGTCAGGACCCTGAACCCGGGACACCTCACATAAGTGTTGCACGGGGATTAAGATACAACGTTTACGTGCCCTGTGACCTTTTGTTCCATTAGGTGTTCCATCCAGTAGAATGGTGGTCCAAAAGGATGTTCTGGGATTTAAGCAATCTAGGCCACGACTTCTCCTCCTTGGGGATGGACTGTCTTGCCTCCTCCAAAGAGAAGAGAGAGGTCTTATCCAGCCTACTCCTCTTCCCCTTAAGGAAGGGAGATGCAAAACTTCTACCATAGAGTGGTTTGGCTTCCTTCTAGTATGTCTTTCTTCTTTCCTCTTTGGACAATGACTTTGGGTTTGCCCGGTATATAAAGGTTAGTCATGGTGCATCTGGGGATCCATGGGTACTAATAAAAATAACTTCAGTTGACTAGTATGCGATGCCTGGAACCTTTCCCATGGCTCTTGCTGTTCATTTAGAAGAACAGTGCCAGCACACATCTGCGCTCTAAAGTAGTTATAGTTGAGTAGGTGTCTCAGACTACAGTTCTATGTCACCTCTTAAGAAACTAGAATGTGTCACCATGTGGCAGGAGGCTGAGCTCTTAGCAGTGTGCCAGGCCTTGGGGTGCTTGGCCCAAAGCAAGCTAAGCAAATAATTGTTGAATGACCAAATAGCGATTTTTCCTTATTATATTCTAGGATTAGAATTCCTCTAGGAGTAAAAGGCATTTGGACAACAACTTTACAATACCAACTTTTAAAATTTGGGATTATCACAATATCTTCAAAGAAAAATAAATAATGAGTGGTCGTCATACCATCTAACAGATCCAGGCCACCCTTTCTCATTTTGTACCTTGTTCCAGCAGCCCTCTTCACTTGGAAAGTTCTTCTTCCTCTTCACCCTTCAAAGCATGTTTTCTTTCAAGACATTCTCAACACTAACTTTTGTATATCTTCCCGTCCCCTGAAGTCCTGATTGATCCCTCTCTCTATATTCACACAGCTCTCCCTTTCTGCACTACTCATTTGGCACTTAACACTTGCTGGATTATGTCATCTTTGACTTTGTGAAGTTTGCTTTCCTGACTAGATTATAAATCAAGACTGTAATCTTACAATTCTTTGTACCTTTCTTCGTGTTTTAGATGAATGTTTTGCATAGAGTGGGGCTCAATTCATATTTTGGCATTAAAAATCAACCGTAGGAAATTTCCTCCCCAGTAAGGTGAAGATCATATCTGTTTCCAGATGATACTGTGAGGACCAGTTGAGATGCTGTTGTGAAGCACCTAGACCCTGGCACATAGTAACTCCTCAATCAATGTTATTCTTTCCCCTGTCCTTACAGGCAAAGAGTCTAGCTTTGACTTATTAATGACTTGTAAGCAAGTCATTTATTAACCCTTGTGAAAGAAAAAAATGGTATTCTCTTCTTCATTTTACTGTGTTTTTGGGGAAACTCAAAAGACCTGTGTTTTGCTTTCCATTCTCTGTGCATTGAATTTCCTGTCTTTTCAGAGCTGTGGTTCTTTATTCTCTCCTTTTGCCTCCTCCACCCTCCCCCTCCCCTCCAATGCTGCATGGCATGCATTTACTTCTGAAATGAAGCACATTTCAATTCTGTTTCAAGACTTTCAGCATATCCCTGCACGTCTCTGGAGATCCATAGGATGGCTCCTAGCCCCAGATTGCAGCTATCACAGTGTAACATCAACCATCATTCAAGCCCGGCTCCATGGAGCTGCCTGCTTCTATCACGTCTGTGCTCCCATTGGCATTGCCCGCTTGGCACTCACCCAATCCGGTCTGACACTTGCTGCTGAGGATGGGGAGGGGACCCAGGCAGGCTTCCAGTTCTTTCATGAGCTGGGTGCTGCCTGTAGCCAGCAAACTGTTCAGCCCTGTTCTGAAGGCATCAGAGGTCCCCAGCATGGTGTACGGGGGTGCTGAGCCACGGGAAGTGTATAAGCAGAGAGTGACGTGGAAAGTAAATTATCTCCTGGCATTGAGTCCTGCTGATAGAAGCTCTTGATTTTTTTCACCCCTCGAGTACCACTTGTGTCCCTGAGCTTGCTTCCTCACAAACAATGGAGACGATTGTTCACTTGTTTGCTGGGAATGGCTTGGGCTTTTCCCCCCTCTCAGTTCCAAAGGCTAGAAGTGCTCAGCTGTCCTCTCTCCAGAAGCCTGCCCCCCTTGGCTTTAGTGTCTTCTGTGTTTAATTGCAAATTATTGATTTGAAGGGAATTAATTTTTAGCTCTTGCCAGATTCAGTTGCTCCTGGGTTGGACTCCCCAGCAGGACACCCTAGGGATCCCAGCTGGGGAGGGGGGAGGACGGAGGCTCATCAAGGAGCTGTGCTGGGCGGGAGACCACACGCCTCTACTTACAGACTGATCGGATGCCAGGGCTGACGTTGTCTAGCCCAACATTTTCCTCTATTTTACCAGAGAGGAAACCGAGGCCCAGTGATTGGCAAAGCTTTTATAGCCAGAGAGAGTGGAGCTCCTGATTCCTAGGTTGGCACTTCCACAGCAGTCCGTGACATGTATGGATTCCTTTACTCCTCCCAAAAAAACACAAGTGGTGGGGATCTTGTCCTAATGCCGATTCTGATTCAGTAGATCTGGGGTGACACCCAGGATTTTGCATTTCTAACAAGCACCTTCCAGGAGATGCTGACGTTACCTGTCCCAGAAGCAAGGATCTAAACCACATCATCGGGTCCTAACCTTGTCAGTGGAATCACCTGGGAGTTTAAAAAATTACTAATGTTTGTATCCCACCCCCAGGAATTCTGATTTACTTGTGGAGTGCCCCGGACAGTGGGACTTTAAGAACCTTCCCAGGTGCTTCTCCTGTTTAGCACCTCAGTTTCATCAGGGAATAATGAACCCCCTGAGCCTTCCTAAATTGTGTACAAATATGCATTCATTTGCATAGAGGTGTCCTCATACCTAAACGTGTGCCTGATTTTCACAACATCAGTGATCTTAGAACCAAAGGAATAAAATAATAATTACAAGAATATAATAAGTTTTCCCTGAACACCTATTCTGCACCTGGCACTTTACATGCATTACCTCAATTAGTGTATTACAAAAACCCTACAAGAAGGTGACGCTCTAACCCCTAGGAAAGGTCAGCTGACTCCAGTTCCCATTCTTCTGTCAGGTTTGGCATAAACATGCCCACTCTATTCATGAGGCATCTGAGACTTAGAGGTCATCATTCCCGTGTGTCATGTGGGGCGACTGCCCACCCAGGTGGGTGAGGAGGTGCTGGGTTCATTTTGTGATTGTCAAGATGGGGCTTCTTTCTGGGGAGCGGTGGCAGCAGGAGCCAAAACATCGACGACCAGAGGAAGCAGCTGCGGAAACACAGAGCCAGAAGGCATTAGGCAAGTCATGGCCCGATTTCATTGAGCTGGTTCATGGGTGTGAACTTCACAGTTGTGCAAAGTAGAACCTTTTTCCCCGTAGTCATTTGGATATCGTGTGTGTGCACGTGTGCGGGCGCCTGCGTGCCTTGGTCCTGTGCTGTGTCCCCTGCAACTCCTCCCACCCCTGCAGGTTCCTGCAGGTGTCTCTGCATCATCGTTCTCTCATCTGTGAGGTTCTGTAAGTCCCCCCACCACTCGGAAGCAAATATTGCTAGAGGAAGCATTTCCTGTGTACTGGGCTCCATTATGAGCGCTTTACATATATGAACTTACTTAGTTCTCAAAAAATCTTAAAAGGCAGACATTATTATCACCCCTCATTTTACTGAGACAGAGAGAGGTTAAGTTACTTGCCCAAAGTCACGTGGTAGGAGCGGTGATTCAGTGTCACTCCGGCTCCAGAACCCACACTTTTACTGATCTCACTAATTTGAGATCCTGAGTGTCAAGGAGGACTACTGCACTCATGAAGGGATTTGATTAGATGATTTATTAACACTTTTCAACTCTGACTTTGTCTCCTCCCATCGTGTGGACCAGTAGCATCGTGAATGAATCTTCCACTATCCGTGGTCTGTACTTCCTCATTTCTTGCACCACTGGGGCCATGGATCTGTTCATACCTGTGACACGTGCCTGTTTTTCCCTTACTACATCCTCTATGAGGACAGAATACTGTCTTCCCCTGTGTAGATCTCCAGTGCCTCACATATCGTAGCTGCTCAGCCAGTCTGAAGAAACTTGAATGTCACTGAAGTGAATAGTAGCCCAAAGACTAAGTTTTCTTGATGAAAGGAAAGGGAGGAGGAAAAATGGAAGGGAGGCGACAGGCTGCATGGAAGACAATTCCACGATCAAGTTCAGCGTTTTCCTTAAATTTGATTCATGTTAACCTTCTGATCTGTAGTGCTTTGGAAGCAGATCTCCAAAAGAGCATATTTTAAATTTCTCCATCATCACAATGGCTAAGGCTCTCTAATCCAAGCTGCCACCTTGCATCCTTCTCCTTCTCTTTCAGTTTCCCAAAGCAGTGGAAGGGGCTATGGACTCAGCACGTCCTGAGCAACAGAACGACTCATTTTACATGGGGCTCTGTCTCCTCAGTCCCTCTCTGCCACAATTAACACCTCAGGGAGGGAATTTAAAATCAAGTGCTTCTTTTTCAATTACCAGTTAGAAAACTGTGTAATAAAACACCACGCCAAACCTGCTTGCTCTTTTAGGAAGTCTAATTAATTCATTCACAGAGGTTGCATCTTGCCTGGCACTGTGTCACTGGCTCATTTAAAAAGGTGCTAAGGCTTGGAATCTGTGGGTTACCACTTGAACAAATCCATTTTCATGTCCCGTTTTTGGAGGCTGACAGAAGAGCAGTGGAGGCTGAGATAGCCTGGGGACAACACAAATGTCCTATGATCCAACAAGAGAGTCTGCTTTTGGCTTCTCAAAGAATCCACCATCCACCATGCTATCTTCCATATTAACGCATATATGTGGAATATAGAAAAATAGTGCAGATGCACCTATTTGCAAAGCAGACATAAAGACACAGATGTAGAGAACAAACGTATGGACACCAAGGGAGGAAAGGGGGAGTGGGATGAATTGGGAGATTGGGATTGACATATATACACTATTGCTGCTATGTATAGGGTAGATAGCTAATGAGAACCTACTGTATAGCACAGGGAACTCTACTCAGTGCTCTGTGGTGACCTAAATGGGAAGGAAATCCAAAAAAGAGGAGATGTGTGTATGTGTATAGCTGATTCACTTTGCTGTACAGTAGAAACTAACACAGCATGGAGGAGCAACTATACTCCAATAAAAACTAATAAAAAGAAAAAAAAAAAAAAAAAGAATCCATCATCAACCTCACCCTCTACCCTGGGAAGCAGGAGGCCTGGGTCTAGGCCCGTCTTGGCCAGTGAATGGTTGTGTGACTTTCAGCAGTCACCACCCTTCCCTTTTTAAAAATTAAATCATAATTGACATGTAATATTATATTAGTTTCAGGTGTACAATGTAATGATGTGATATTTGTATATATTGTGAAATTATCACCACAATAAGTCTGGTTGACATCCATCACCACACATAGTTAAATTTTTTCTCCTGTGGTGAGAAATTTTAAGATCTACTCTCTTAGCAGCTTTTTAAAAAAATAATTTTTATTGGAGTATAGTTGATTTACAATGTTCTTAGCAACTTTCAAATGCAGTTGCAGGGTTCCAGGACCCACCGAGGATACTGAAATCCGGGGATGCTCAAGTCCCATAGTCGGCCCTCTGTGTCCCCTGTATCCGTGGATTCTGTGGGAACCATGGATCATAAACATAGTATAGGATCTGAGGTTGGTTGAATCCACAGATGTGGAACCCATGGATGTGGAGGGCTGACTGTACTTACTGAAAAAAATTTGCATACGAGTGGGCCTGCGCAGTTCAAACCTTGTTGTTCAAGGGTTAACTGTATACAATACAGTATTATTAGCCACCATGCTTACCCTTTGGTTTTTTGAGCCTTCAGTTTCTTGAATCATTCCCCCTCAACTCTAATATTCTAAGTTAGACCCATCTCCAGCTATCACTTTGCTCACCAAATGTGCTGTTATCTTTAGCTGATTAACCTAAAACCAATTGGTTTCATGGCATTTCATTTATAATGTACCTCCTTGACAAATTTTTGCTGAAAGAATTTGTAGGGAGGACAAAGATTAAAACAAGTCAGTTGGTTCACAAAATTTGGCATCTCCTTGGTCCCCCAAATAGTTTGTGTGTATTGAGAGAATTCTAGCCCACAAGGTGTTAATCTGGATGGGTTTCCTCTAGGGCTTTGATTTCTCTAACCTGGTCCTCATATTGCAATAAGAAACTAATGTGTATATTGTTTAATTGTTTAATTCCCTGTAATATCTTCTCATTAAAAATCTTCCCACATTGCCAATCAAGTGCTTCTAAGTAGTTTTTTCCTACTCAAGGGCACAGGATATTATAGTCACGTGCTGAGACTCACTGAGCCCCTGGAGTGGGGGCATGGCTGGCCCATGCCTGAGCACGTGAGTCCGCACGTGAGGAAGAGAAAGCAAAAGCCTGAGGGAGTCCATGTGAGCTGGAAAAAGCACATGTGCAAGGCGAGTCTAGAGCCTGGCAAGAGGCAGTGAAGGTGAAACAAATTGCTGTGAGCCCAGGTAAGCGTGGGGATCAGGAAGCTGGGAACCAGAGTCAAGGCCAAGTGTGGATCTGAACAATAGAAATAAGGAGAGTGCAGGGTTTATAAGGGGCTAAACAGCTGCCAAACAGGTGACTTCTGTTTCAGGATGGATACTTGTTCCTTTGTCTCCCTTTGCTCTCGGCACAGTAAGTGTGGCTTTGGACATCTACACATTTTCTCTCCATCCCTTGAGAAGAACAATTGATCTGAGGCTTTCAGTGTCTAAATCACATCAAAACAGGACTTGAGGCAAAGCTTACGTGGTCATGCCTTATTCAGGAAGGGGGAGTAGGGTGTGCAACACCAGGGCTGGGAGGGTGAGGGAAGTAGAGAGGTGAGGCAGGAAAAGAGAGGAAGAATCCAAACCAGTCATGCAGTCATGTGGCTATCTTTGAACCGTCTGTCCAAAACGCTGTGCCTTGGAACCTTTTGTTAGAGGGAGGTAAGGAGAGAAATTTATCTGCGGGATATATTCTCATTCTGTCACTTGTTGGTGAAAGTTCATCGCCTACACTTCAGGGCTTTTGCTATTTGGCCTCATCGAGTGACAGCTGAGGAAGAGAATCCCATGCCCAGTGGTACAGCACTTCCTCTGAATCTGGACGTGGTGGAGGAGGCAAAGTCTCTGTAGGTATAGGCAGGCCCCAGCTGGGCACTTGGAGCTTCTGTGGCCCCTACCACGCAGGCATGATGGCGGCCACGCTAGAGCCCAACACTCACCTGGGGAGGTCTAGGCAGTGGGTGGTACCATATGAAGAGGCAACAGTGACCGGATCTGGGCTTTTCCATTGGCAAGTGTCAAAGGACTGGGGTCAGAAGAGGCTGAGTGAATATGAAGAAGAAATAAATTAGGTACCATGTTCTTAGATAGTTAGGAATTTGGGGACCATGGTGGTGGGTTGGCAGGGGAAGGAAGAGATATGTCTTTGACTAGGAGAACTGACCTGATCTTACAGGTGGCCCTAAGGGTATTCAGTCTCCCAAATGACAGTGTTCAAGGAGTGGTGGAATTCTGAGTACTGACTAGTTTCACTTCATTGTCCATGGGGTCTTACAGACCCTCTGCTGGCACTGGCCCAATTCCCTGCCAGGAGGCTGGGAGTGGTTTGGTCTCAGTGAAGCTCATTTCAACGGAAGCAATATCATCTGGAAAAATCTATTGTACACTCATGAGAAAATGAGAATGAAGAAGGCAAATGTCATCTTTGTATTATTCTAAAAATAGTTTTGACATTATGGACCTCCTGGGAGAGTCTCAGGAACCCCCCAGAGGTCCCTGGGCTATACTTTGAGAACTGCTGACTTATAAATAGGGTGAACACATGTCCCAGTTTGCCTAGGATATTCCCAGTTTATGTTTGTTGTCCTGTTAATATAGTTATTACAAGCATCCCTCTTTACTCTTAAAAGTTCGGATAAAAACTATACAGACACTATCTACAAGTGACAGGTGTAGAGTATCTGTTTAGGCAGTTTTCCTATGCAGATCATAAGGAGGATATTTTTCGAGAAGAACAGAGTCTAGACTGAATCACTGATGTGTTTTCTAGGGACAGAAACCCAATAGCCTTGCTCTGAGTTGAGCTCCATTGGGATGGATAAAAAAATTCACATTTTTTGATGGGTACAGAGTTTCATTTTGGGGTGGCAAAAATGTTCTGGAGATGGACGAAGGTGATGGTTGTACAGCAATGTGAATGTACTTAATGCCAATGAACTGTACACTTAAAAATAGTTAAAATGGTAAACTTTATGTGGTGTGTATATTACCACAATGAAAAGTGCAATAAATTTGGGGGTGTTGCTCAAGGAGACTGTCAACCTTATCCAACTTTATTCTGAGTCCAACACAGTAAGAGAACAATGGACCATCAATTGCTGAGAAAGGCAGAGGGACCTGAGATGGATAGAGGACAAGCAGAGGCCTCTCAGTGTCATTGAGAGGATTTGTCAGTGTCCAGACATGGGCTGTATCAGCCATAAGTCTTGTTGGGAGTACTGACCTCAGCTGGATGCAGCGGGTCTCGAGGCTGCCCAAGAAAGACCAGGTGGGATGATGGCCATCTCCATGAATGCTTGAGGAGAACAGAGGACAGCTGTACCAGATGAGCCCCTTACTCTGAATGTTGTGCACACTTAGCCCACCTGGAGCTGGCCCCTAGGGAAGGGGAAGAGCAGACTCTTGAATAGCCTGACAAAATCCTGACTTGACCAGGGCAATGCTATCCAATAGAAATATAAGGCAAGGCACATAAGGACTTTTACATTTTCTAATAGTTTCATTAAATAAAGTAAAAAGAAACAGGTGAAATTAATTTTAGTAATATGTTTTATGTATCCAGTATATCTACTATATTATCATTTCAACATGAAATCAATATTAAAAATGATTGAGATAGTTTACATTCTTACTTGTACTGAGTCTAGGAAACCCAGTGTGTTTGTACTTCTGGCATATCTGAATTTGGACCAGCACATTTCAAGAGCTCCTTAGCCACATGTGGTTAGTGATTGATATATTGGACAGTGCAGGAGTAGAGGTTAAGCCAGAAATAGCCAAACAAACAAACAAACAAAATCACTAATATGACAGGATTTACTTGGATGCGGTTACATTATGTTTTTATTTTTCGGCTGCACTGCGCGACTTGTGAGATCTTAGTTCCCCGACCAGGGGTCAAACCTGGGCCCACGGCAGTGAAAGCACCGAGTCTTAACCACTGGAGTGCCAGGGAATTCCCTACCTACATTATGTTCTTAATCGATGAAATGGAAGTGGAAGTGATGTGTGTTTTTGCTAAGGGGAGAAGCATTTAGTTGCCAGTGATTATAGTGCAGCTCTCTACAATCGCCCATGTGGTGAGTGTGAAAACATTTACCTCCATCAGATTGAGTCCCTGAGTAATTAAATAGTAGAGCCACCTAACTACTCATGTTGGACAGGTAATAGGAGAAAGCAATAAACTGTCTAAGATTCAGGAGATGTTTGGTACTGTAGCGTACTTTAGCTTGTCCTGACTGATACATGTGCTTCCGTACTGTTTTGACTGATTAAAATTCTGAATATAAGTTTATAGTAGAAGGGCGTGTCTTCTATTTTAAATATTTACAGCATTTCTAGTTAAAAGATCGGGGAAATATGCCACTTATGAATGCTGTGAACTTATTTACCTAGGTATTTTAATGAAGAATGTATGAAGGGAGATATTACACAAACAAGAAGAGTAAGTGTAATTGTTAAAGACAGCTCCAAAAGAGAATTTTATCTATCAGTGTCTGTTGAGAGATATAGGCAGGCAAACTAAAAATTTAATCCTGGAGTAGCAATGCCAAAAAATTATTTCTATTTCCAACAATAATCATGATCTATGAAAGAAAAAAACCTGGCATTGGTGAGTGCTTTTCTCTACAGAGTTTGAAACATTTTCTACTTATTTAGAAACTGATGCTTTAAACATAAGAGGTTGTAGAGTCATGGACAATCTGAATGTTCTACCCATTCTTAAATAAATGGAAATAATAAAGCCCAATTTTTACCAACTTCCTCAGAATTTGTACTTGTCAGCATTACTCATTTATGGAACACGTATGAGCTCATGTAAATCTGTTTAAAGTGTTTTAAAACTATATATAGAATCTTAACATTGCAAAGACTTGTCATTATAAAACACAATTAAGAATTTTTCATAATGAGTACTAAAAAAGTTCTCAATTCCTAAACCTTCTTTCCACGGGTCAAACTTTTAAATTATCTATCTCATTTTCTTTGAAACTCCCTCTGCATGAACACACTTCTTTTAGGGCAAAGAATTACCTTCAATTCTTTCTTAGTATTCAGATAGATACAAAGAAATTAGCACATTCCTGAAAACTTTACTTTCTCTATACTGAGAACTGTTTTTCAGTTGGCTTTGGGGTAAATTCCATTTTGCTGAGTATTTTTCAAATACTCACTATGTATATAGTGTGCTTGGGTGCTGTGAAGAAATGATGGATATATTTAGGATGCCATAATAGGATGTTACGGAAAAACATGAACGAACTTTTTGGCCAACCCAATAGAAGATGTATTACCTACCTCGAAGAAACTTATAGTCTTGCTGAGACTCAGACACACAGACAGGGAGTGACCAAATAAGGTAGCAAAAGAATGAAGGGACAGAAGGAATGGAAGACAGGACAGTGTAGAAAGCAAGAACTGGCAGGGAGCCTGGGCACTTGAGTTTTAGCCCTCGTTCTCCATATGTAATAACAGTACATTTGTATGAAATAATACACTTCATAAAGTGTTTTCACATATTACCTCATTTAATCCTCAGAACAAGACTGAGAAGCTGATATTATTATGACCCTCAGTTACCACATGAGGGAACACCGATGATCTCAGACTTTCCTTAATAACTGAAGGAAGTGGCCAGCATCCCCAGAACTGAGGGAACAGAAGGGAAAAGGTGGTGTTAGGTTAAAATGGTGACTAGGTAACAATAATAACAGTAAGGAAATTTCATTCAGCCCAATAATCAGTCATGGGCAGGAATCTTTGACATAAAGTGTGATATAGCACATCCTGAAAACTCAGGACCCACACTGGCGTTGTTTGGAATTAGTGAACAGAAGAAAAGGCAAAAGATGTTTTGTAAAGGCTCTAGACCTGAGAGCCTTTAGAATGCTCAGGCAGCAAGTGGCTGGGGCATGCTATCCTGCTCTACCAGGAATACTTACTAATCCATAATTGAGGTTAGTTGTATGGTTTATTATTTGTGCAAGATCTTGTGCTTTGATTTCTGTAGTTACCATATATGGATTATAAACTCCTGCTTATAAACCCCACCCCATATCCACCCTTACAGAAGTGACTTTGTGACTTGTAGTGAAACATGTTGAGAGGTGGAGTATAATAGCTCATTACTGAACTCTGTGAGAAAATGGGCTTGCCTAGGAACTGATGATAAATGTCCAAGTCTAATTTCAGGTTCAGTTGCTGATGTGTCTGTTGAACAAAAGCAAATTGTTATTAGCACATCTCAAGACTTCAGAGGTGGAATGTTAGGATTTTAAGGAATAAGTGGAAGACTCCTGCATATTGATATTTTGCATCTAGAGCTATGTATGTTTTCACAGTAAAGAAATACCACCAGAGTTTATGTGAGATATTTCTGACATAGTATGAATACCCACTGCTTTAGAGGAACATGTGTTGTTTCAGTTCATGCTGTGCTAAGGGCTCTTGACTGACAACTCATGTTGCAATATACTCCTCACAGTGGAACAGGGGATGCAGAAGTACCTGTGGATGCTGATGGGCATATCTTGCCTGTTCCTTGATAAATTACTAACCTGGTTACTCTCCGCTAGTGAATGAGTCCACATTTAATTCTAGTTGTCTGACCTAATAGTTTTTGTACCAAGAGTGAGGGTCAAGTGTTAGAGGGTTATATGGTTAAATAACAGCAAGAACAAAGAAATCTCTCCATTTGGAACCATGAAGTATGTAGCCCATAGTTGCTGATGCCCTGCAATTCATGAGATGATCATTGCACCACTGTGGGAGGTTAAGGATTGCCTCTGTCAATGGCAGCTCCTTAGAGAGATGTGAAAACATTAAGGAGTTAATGCATTAAGGCCAGGACAACATCTCCTCATTGACTTAGATAAGACAGTGAAGAAAGAGGTAGTTCTAATAGATGGAATCAACAACTTTGAGCTTAAAAGCAAGCTAAATTGGTGAATGTGATCCTTCAACAAGAAAGTGTTCTTAGGTAAATGAGCTAAACTGACAGGACTCCAGGTACAGCAACTTGATGAGTTGGTCCAGCAGGTTAATATGTAGCCAAATAAAGTCTCATGGTCAAAACCAAGTAATCTATAACACTAACCACAAGGGAGAAAATGGATAGAACTACTCAGCTGCTACTATGCTCTCATTTTCTCCATCAAGGAGAAAATGGAATGGGGAATATCCACAAAAGCAAAGTAAAGACAAAGAGAGAAGAAAACTAGCCAAGTCAACTTCTACATTTTGGAGCTTTCATGCAGAAATGATTTTCATTGTCTGTCAGGGGAAAAACCATCCCTGGAATCTTATTCCTTGGATGGAAGGAAGGAAGGAAGGAAGGAAGGAAAGAAAGAAAGCAGGGAGGGAAGATAGAAAGAGTGCTTTGATATAGTATATACCAGGAACTGATACCAGATAGATTCACATAGGTTAACTCACATTTACATTTCACAAAAACCTGAAGAGTTAGCTTTTGTCTTTTCCATTTTTAAGATGAACAATGACATATATTGTTATGCTTAAAGTAAACCAGCTATTAAGTTACAGAGCTGGGATTTAACCTGAGTCTATGCGACTTCAAAGCCTATGTTTATTCTACCTAATTTTGATAGAGAGTTGTAAAACTGAACGTATGGCCATGAACTAGCATGGGAAGGTTCATAAAGGAATGGAATAAAACTTCATAAAGGAAGGAAATTTTGACCTGAGCCTTCAAAGGTGTTGGATATGATTAGGCTAAACAAAAAGGGAATTCATCAAAAGTGGTGCTTCAAGCGAACTGTATAGCCTTACATAATTTCATGGAAATAAAGATAGCTTCAAAATTAATGACCTAAGTATCCATCTTCAGAAGCCATATAAATGAACAACAAGAATAAACTCAAAGAAAGTAGAAAGTAGTAATTAAAGTAAGAGTAGAAATGAATGCAATAGACATCAATAACAAAAAGTCAAAGATAGTTAACAAAGCCAAAAGTTGATCCTTTGAAACTAAAAAACTAGACAAATCTTTGGAAAAACTTTTCAAGAGAGTAAGAGAGAATACAAATAAATAACGTTATCAATTGCAAAAGAGTACATAACCACATATATAGTAAAATTCCTGTAAACAACTATGTGGCAACATTTTGAAACTTACCAAGACCGTATAAAGAACTCCTATAGATCAATAAGAAAAACACAAAAAATCCAGTATAAAAATGGGCAAAAGACGTGAAGGGGCATTTGAGGATAGGAAGCCCATGTAAGCAATAAACACTTGAAGGTATGTTCAACACCATTAGCAGTCTAGGAAATGTGAATCGAGGCCACAATGAGATACCATTTTACCCCTATTTAATTGTCTAAAAATGATAATACCAAGTGCTGTGAAGGATGTGAGTCCATAGGATCTCCTCTACATTGCCTGTTGGAGTGAAATGGCAAAACCACTTTGGAAAAGTTTGTCGTTATCTTCTGAAGTCAAACATTCACATATCTTATGACCAGTAATTCTACTCTTTGGTATGTACCCAAGAGAAACTCCTGCACATTTACAGTAGGAAATATGTCTGAGAATGTTCATAGGAGCACTCTTCACAATAGCAAAAGCCTGGAGTAATGCAAAAACCCATCAACAGGAGAATAAATGAAAAACCTGTGGTATAGTCACCCAATGGATAGCATATTACATATCAGAAAAAACAAATGATTACACCATCAACAATATTATGCTAAATTTAAAAAAGTCTTCCAAAATTACATTTAACCTATTTTTCTTAAAGCTAAAACCACAAAATCATACACACACAAATATGAAAAGGAAATACATGAAGGATATGAAAAGGAAAGCAAGGGCATGAATCCACATAGAAATCCCAACGATGGTAATTTCAGGTGGGAGGAGACAGCAGAATGGTATGTGGAGGGGGACACATGATTATACATAAGTTATTTTCGAGGTCCTGACTTTAATTTTGAATTGTGGTTTCATGTATAGTTACTACAGAATTAAAACAAACAAACAAATGTTGGGTCATGCATAGATCAACGATGAAAATGTGTTATGAAATAAGATTCTGATTGGTCCATTTAATCATAATTAGGGAAGAGCAAGGAACACTTTATAGGTGTCTGGAGGAGTTCCATCCATAGAACTCTCTGAGATGTTGGAAATGTTCTTTGTCTATATTGTCTAACACAGTAGCCACTAGCCTACATTGAATACTTGAAATGTGGCTAGTGCAGCTAAGGAACTCAATTTTCAGTGTTAATTTGAATTAATTTATATTTAAATTTAAGTGGCCACACAGTACAGTTTTCAGTGGTGGGAAAAAATAAGCTCAAATATCAATGAGCAAGATGGCGTGCCTTAAGAAAATGGTTCTCAATAGAAAGTAGCCCAGAATAAGGTTGACCAAAGACTTTAAGTTACCTGCCTTGTAGAAAATCCAGTTCAACGTCTCCAAAGGGTAGATTATGTACTTTTCTTTCCTCTTCTTGTCTTTCTACTTAGAGTAGTGTGAAAAGCCTTTTTTAATATCACAAAACTCAGCTACCTGTTACAGTATTCGTTTTTCATTCATTAATTCATTCATCAATTTTTCTTTCTCCCTTCTCAAGCCTCCTGTTTCAGTAAACAAACGACTCCTGAAGACATAAACCAGTTATTATTTGAGTAAAGTCTAAGGCTGCGTGTTTAAATGTATTTACCTCCTTCTTGTTAATGGCATCATTCAATCACAGTTTAGTAGCTTCCAAGTGAGAGGATTAGAAGTGTCATGGGAATTGCTCACTCAAACCAGGAAATGTGAGGTTTTTAGTTCAAACAGTATCTGAAGGAAGCTGGTAAGCAACAGCTGAGAAGATGAAAGATCAGATCAACGCCTCCCTTTGAAGTAAAGACTACTCAGACTGTGGGTATAATATAATGTTCATTACTGCCAGAACTCGAAGTGGTTGTTCCTGACGCATGCTTTAGAATGTATCATAAAATCTATAAAAATATCAACAAGATGCTTTCAAGTGACACGAAACAGCTAGAGTGCCCTATTTGCAGGGACACTGCTGTTTAAAGGCAATTTGCTGGATTGCTTTCCATCTGGGACCAAGGCAAGTGCCTTCCAATCTCTCATTCTCCCCACTCCCCCCTTCCTTCCTTGCTCCCTCCTCCCATCCCCAGTTAGAAGCTAAGATTCTTAATGTTTCAATTCTGCTTCCTTTGAGGGCCAGGGGGAGAAAATGAAGCTTTTCTTGGCTGGCTTCTCAACTCTCCTAAGAGATTCAGAGACAAAAAGATTGCTTTGGGAAAATAATAATGCCAAATGAGCATTAAAATAATAAATGGGTTTTCTGGAAATTAGGTTCTCAGAGGTCATGCAATTAAAAGTTAGGAGGAAAACACACCTCAGGCTTGATTGGAGGAGACAGCTGAGAGCCAGGGCAAATACTTCCTCCATACTTAAAGTTCCATTCAAGGTTTTAAGCACGGGAGCTGGTTGATTAATCTATTTGCATACTTCCAGGACTTGATAACAAGCCAGAGTGTAGTATAATTTCATAGGCACTGATTATTAATAATAATGAGGAGTGTGATCAGGGCCCTGAATATCGAGAGGTCACAGCAGGGCACAAGGCAAACATGAGTCAGCAGCGCAGCATTTTTTGAAAAACAACAAACAAAGGCTCTGAACTGCCTGAGGAGATGCATGGATGCCTCTCCTTTTATGAATGTTGATATATTAGACTTTGTCACGGCTCAACTAAAATCAAGGAACTTATTTCACATGTACTGTCCTCAGAAAAGCTTTATGGAAATGCAGGAACTCTTGGCAACTTGTGTTTATTCAATAAATGTGCTTCCCTTGTGACTAGTGGGTCTCTCAGTAAGCAGGATCTGTTGTGATTTGTCACCTCCTCCCAGCAACCTGGTTCATATAGCCTGTAAGTACAGGAACGGGTCACCAACCCAAATCTGATTTCACTTTTGCTCTGTGTCGCGTCTCTGCATCTTGTCGTTCTTGAAGATTCATCCTCTATGGCTTTATCACCTGTCTGAAAACGATGCCTACATTTGTTTTGACAGTTCTGACTTCTCAAAAACTCCCATCACATCTCTGTAAGATCATAGGAAAATGTCTCCTTGGATCTTCCACCTCTGTGCTACCTCTAAACCTTGCAGTTCTTATCTGCAATGCATTTGTTTGCCACTCCCTCCCTTCTGGGCTATGAGGGTCCCACCGGAAATGGACTAGGTCTTATTCGTCTCAATATCTTTAGTGTCTGGCATGTAGTCAACTGCATACAAGTGTGTTTAACTGCATTATTTTCCTGCTTCCACCTCAAACTCATTATGTCCCAAACCAAACCATCATCATTTCCATCCTAGGTAACTAGCTTCTCCTTTTCTCTTCTGTGTTCCATTAAAGACTTCGCCATTCTTACAGTCCTGCAAACTTTGTAGCATTTGACACCTGCTTCTCTTTCAGGCACTGAGTCCTGTCTCTCACCTGTTCATTATATTCCCTAGTCCTTATTCCCATTACACTATATGTGGATTATTGTACTTTTCCTAGAACTTGTATTCTTGCTTCCTCCTCTTCTCTTCCAATCCATTTTGAACATTTCTTCACAAATGCCAGTTGTGTCTTTTTAATACATTGCCTTTATTTCATCACTGCCATCTCAAAATTCTTCAGTGGCTGGTAACCCCAGGATCACTTCTCACTATTTAGTTTTGTGAATCGGGTGGGGTGCTTTCAACAGCAAGTAAAACGACGCTTGTACTGGTTTAAAGGGTCTGGAAATCCCTCCTGGAAATCTGGAGTTCAGAAGTAGGATCCAGTGGCTCAGGATATTAAGGATCTAGTTTTTTTCCATCTCTCCAGCATTGGTTTCATGCCAGGCCTGATCTCTCTCATGATTTAGGTTGCCTGGTGATGGCATCAGGGGCCACATGTGTCCTCAGTAACTCCCAATAGGAGATTTACTCCTTGTGACTCTTTTTAAGGATAAAGAAAAACGTTTTCCAAAAGCATCCAGCAGATCTTTCCTTTCATCTCCTTGTCATGTGAAATTTGCCGTGGCTTACAGCAAGGGTTTATTTCTTGCTCATGTCCGATACGGTTTGAGTGCAGCTCTGCTTCCTATCATCCCCACTTTGGGATCCAGATTGAGGAGCAGCCCTCATCTGGGACGTTGCCAGAACCACACCTGGGCTCACTTTTATTCGTCAAAATGAGCCTCATGACCAAGCATAACATCAGTGGAGCCAGGGACTCAGTGGGGTCCACAGAGAAGGGAGTATTACAAGTAATAATAGATCTACCACAAGTTCTCCAACCTAAACTGGGTCACATACTGCTTCTTGAACCTGTCAACAGCAAATGAGTGGAGACTGATTATCCTTATGCCAAGGCACACCCCTTGAGCTGAGGTCTACCCCCCAAGAAGTTTTAGTGCAGCCCAACTGGGGAAAAGAAGTGTGGGACTTACCATTATATGTATATATATTCAAGTCTTTAATCCACCTTGTCTTGATTTTTGTGTATGATGTAAGATAGTGGTCCAGTTTTATTCTTTGGCATGTGGCTGTCCAGTTTTCCCAACACCATTTATTGAAGACACTGTCTTTTCCTCATTGTATATTCTTGGCTCCTCTGTCTTAAATTAATTGACGTACAAGTGTGGGTTTCTATCTTGGCTCTCTATTCTGTTCCATTGACCTCTGTGTCTGTTTTTATGCCAATACTCTTTACATTTCTTTTTAAGTTTATTCCTAAATGTTTTACATTTCTGTTACTAGTCTGGATAGAATCTGCTCTTTAAAGTTAAAAAAAAAATCCTTTTCTATTAATTAAAAAAGTCATACATATTCATCATCAAAAATACAAAACCGTGCTAAATTAAAGAAAAATAAAACATTCGTAATCTCAGCACTCAGAGATAATTCCTGAAAGTTTCTGTGTGTGTTTCTTTCTAGATAATTTCTTCTATGTGCATATTTATACACGCTTTTATGCCCCACACAGTGGTTTCATGCTCTATGTAAATTTTTGTGATTCTGTTGGTTTTACTTACAGTCTATAGCCAATATTTCTCCATGGGAAAACAATACTCAACTACAACATTATTCTTTTTTTTTTTTTTGAATTTCCTATTTTTTTTAACATCTTTATTGGAGTATAATTGCTTTAAACTGGTGTGTTAGTTTCTGCTGTACAACAAAGTGAATCAGCTATACATATACATATATCCCCATATCTCCTCCCTCTTGCGTCTCCCTCCCATCCTCCCTATCCCACCCCTCTAGGTGGACACAAAGCACCGAGCTGATCTCCCTGTGCTATGCGGCTGCTTCCCACTAGCTATCTATTTTACATTTGGTAGTATATATAAGTCCATGCCACTCTCTCACTTCGTCCCAGCTTACCCCTCCCCCTCCCCGTGTCCTCAAGTCCATTCTCTACGTCTGCGTCTTTATTCCTGTCCTGCCCCTAAGTTCTTCAGAAGCATTTTTTTTTTTTAAGATTCCATATATATGTGTTAGCATACAGTATTTGTTTTTCTCTTTCTGACTTACTTCACTCTGTATGACAGTCTCTAGGTCCATCCACCTCACTACAAATAACTCAATTTCATTTCTTTTTATGGCTGAGTAATATTCCATTGTATATATGTGCCACATCTTTTTTATCCATTCATCTGTCGATGGACACTTAGGTTGCTTCCATGTCCTGGCTATTGTAAATAGAGCTGCAATGAACATTGTAGTACATGACTCTTTTTGAATTATGGTTTTTCTCAGGGTATAACCCAGTAGTGGGATTGCTGGGTCAAATGGTAGTTCTATTTTTAGTTTTTTAAGGAACTCCATACTGTTCTCCATAGTGGCTGTATCAATTTACATTCCCACCAACAGTGCAAGAGGGTTCCCTTTTCTCTGCACCCTCTCCAGCATTTATTGTTTGTAGATTTTTTGATGATGGCCATTCTGACTGGTGTGAGGTGATACCTCATTGTAGTTTTGATTTGCATTTCTCTAATAATTAGTGATGTTGAGCATCCTTTCATGTGTTTGTTGGCCATCTGTATATCTTCTTTGGAGAAATGTCTATTTAGGTCTTCTGCCCATTTTTGGATTCGGTTCTTTGTTTTTTTGATATTGAGCTGCATGAGCTGCTTGTATATTTTGGAGATTAATCCTTTGTCAGTTGCTTCGTTTGCAAATATTTTCTGCCATCCTGAGGGTTGTCTTTTCGTCTTGTTTATGGTTTCCTTTGTTGTGCAAAAGCTTTTAAGTTTCATTAGGTCCCATTTGTTTATTTTTGTTTTTATTTCCATTTCTCTAGGAGGTGAGTCAAAAAGGATCTTGCTGTGATTTATGCCATAGAGTGTTCTACCTATGTTTTCCTCTAAAAGTTTTATAGTGTCTGCCCTTACATTTAGGTCTTTAATCCATTTTGAGTTTATTTTTGTGTATGGTGTTAGGGAGTATTCTAATTTCATTCTTTTACATGTAGCTGTCCAGTTTTCCCAGCACTACTTATTGAAGAGGCTGTCTTTTCTCCATTATATATTCTTGCCTCCTTTATCAAAGATAAGATGAGCATAGGTGCGTGGGTTTATCTCTGGGCTTTCTATCCTGTTCCATTGATCTATATTTCTGTTTTTGTGCCAGTACCATACTGTCTTGATTACTGTAGCTTTGTAGTATAGTCTGAAATCTGGGAGCCTGATTCCTCCAGCTTTGTTTTTCTTTCTCAAGATTGCTTTGGCTCTTCGGGGTCTTTTGTGTTTCCATACAAATTGTGAATTTTTGTGTTGTGGTTCTGTGAAAAATGCCAGTGGTAGTTTGATAGGGATTGCATTGAATCTGTAGATTGCTTTGGTTAGTATAGTCCTTTTCACAATGTTGATTCTTCCAATCCAAGAACATGGTACATCTCTCCATCTATTTGTATCATCTTTAATTTCTTTCATCAGTGTCTTATAGTTTTCTGCATACAGGTCTTTTGTCTCCTTAGGTAGATTTATTCCTAGGTATTTTATTCATTTTGTGGCAACGGTAAATGGGAGTGTTTCCTTAATTTCTCTTTCAGATTTTTCATCATTAGTGTATAGGAATGCAAGAGATTTCTGTGCATTAATTTTGTATCCTGCTACTTTACCAAATTCATTGATTAGCTCAAGTAGTTTTCTGGTAGCATCTTTAGGATTCTCTATGTATAGTATCATGTCATCTGCAAACAGTGACAGTTTTACTTCTTCTTTTCTGATTTGGATTCCTTTTATTTCTTTTTCTTCTCTGATTGCCATGGCTAAAACTTCCAAAACTATGTTGAATAATAGTGGTGAGAGTGGGCAACCTTGTCTTGTTCCCGATCTTAGTGGAAATGGTTTCAGTTTTCACCATTGAGAATGATGTTGGCTGTGGGTTTGTCATATATGGCATTTATTATGTTGAGGTAAGTTCCCTCTATGCCTACTTTCTGGAGGGTTTTTTATCATAAATGGGTGTTGAATTTTGTCAAAAGCTTTTTCTGCATCTATTGAGATGATCATATGGTTTTTCTCTTTCAATTTGTTAATATGGTTTATCACTTTGATTGATTTGCGTATATTGAAGAATCCTTGCATTCCTGGATTAAACCCCACTTGATCATGGTGTATGATCCTTTTAATGTGCTGCTGGATTCTGTTTGCTGGTATTTTGTTGAAGATTTTTGCATCTATGTTCATCAGTGATATTGGCTTGAAGTTTTCTTTTTTTGTGACGTCTTTGGTTTTGGTATCAGGACGATGGTGGCCTTGTAGAATGAGTTTGGGAGTGTTCCTTCCTCTGCTATATTTTGGAAGAGTTTGAGAAGGTAGGTGTTAGCTCTTCTGTAGATGTTTGATAGAATTTGCCTGTGAAGCCATCTGATCCTGGGCTTTTGTTTGTTGGAAGATTTTTAATCACAGTTTCAATTTCAGTGCTTGTGATTGGTCTGTTCATATTTTCTATTTCTTCCTGGTTCAGTCTCAGAAGGTTGTACTTTCTCAGAATTTGTCCATTTCTTCCAGGTTGTCCATTTTATTGGCATAGAGTTGCTTGTAGTAATCTCTCATGATCCTTTGTATTTCTGCAGTGTCAGTTGTTACTTCTCCTTTTTCATTTCTATTTCTATTGATTTGAGTCTTCTCCCTTTTTTTCTTGATGAGTCTGGCTAATGGTTTATCAATTTTGTTTATCTTCTCAAAGAACCAGCTTTTAGTTTTATTGATCTTTGCTATTGTTTCCTTCATTTCTTTTTCATTTATTTCTGATCTGATCTTTATGATTTCTTTCCTTCTGCTAACTCTGGGGTTTTTTTGTTCTTCTTTCTCTAATTGCTTTAGGTGTAAGGTTAGGTTGTTTATTTGAGATGTTTCTTGTTTCTTAAGGTAGGATTGTATTGCTATAAACTTCCCTCTTAGAACTGCTTTTGCTGCATCCCATAGGTTTTGGGTCATCGTTTTTTCATTGTCATTTGTCTCTAGGTATTTTTTTATTTCCTCTTTGATTTCTTCAGTGATCTCTTGGTTATTTAGTAGTGTATTGTTTATCTTCCATGTGTTTGTATTTTTTACAGATTTTTTCCTGTAATTGATATCTAGTCTCATAGCATTGTGGTCAGAAAAGATACTTGATACGATTTCAATGTTCTTAAATTTACCGAGGCTTGATTTGTGACCGAAGATATGATCTATCCTGGAGAATGTTCCATGAGCACTTTAGAAGAAAATGTATTCTGTTGTTTTTGGATGGAATGTCCTATAAATATCAATTAAGTCCATCTTGTTTAATGTATCCTTGAAAGCTCGTGTTTCCTTATTTATTTGCGTTTTGGGTGGTCTGTCCATTGGTGAAAGTGGGGTGTTAAATTCCCCTACAACATTATTCTTAAAAGGCTGTATTTTATCAACTTGCAATTGCTCATATTTTTTCTTTTACTATTATAAACAATATTGTGATTAATATTCTTGTAACAAAAATCTTTGTACACATTTTAAATACTTTTCTTAGGAAAGACTCCCAGAAATTGAATTGCTGGTTATAGGGTATATTATGCATTTAAGGTTTAATATACAGTCTTGCTAAATTGTCATTTATATACAGATTGCTAAGTTGCCCTAAGGAAAGTTGAACCAAATTTACATTTGCATGAGAATAGCCAGTTGCCTTCACCATTATCAGTCATTAGGTATTGTCCTTAAAGAAAAGAAAATTAGCCAGTTTATAGAACAAAGGTATATAGGTTTATTTAGGATTTATTAGTTACAAAAAAGGTCAAAGATTTACAATAATTTTATTTACCATCCATATTCCTTTCTGTGAACCACTCTTTCATGTCCTTTGACTTTTAAAATTAGGTTCTTATCTTTTTTTCTCTCTTATTCATAGAAGTATTTTGTGCTTTAATGATATTAATCTGCATCTATCATGTATATTAGAAATATATTTCTAGTATTTTTTGTTATATTTTTTGTCTTAATTTTGTAATTCAGAAATTTCACACTTTATTCCTAGCTTTATTGAGATATCATTGACAAATCACATTGTGTAAGGTTAAGGTGTGTAACGTGATGATTTGTTATATGTACGTATTATGAAATGATTACCATCATAAGGTTAGTTAACACATCCATCACCTCAGATAGTTACCTTTTGCATGTGTGTGTTGACACACACAACATATAAGATCTCCTCTCCACTTACCGAGTAATCTAGCCTTTCTCACTGATTTGAAGTACCACTTCTGAACTTTTGATTAAACATGGCAAATTGAACACACATGGTTATCTCCTCTTTCTCCTAAAAGCCCAATTAAAATGTCAATAAAAGAATACAAAGGCTTAAACCCACAAAAATTAGGAGGGGAAATATATAGGAGTAGAGACATGTCAACCAGAGAAGCTCACAATTTACACATGCACATGGAGCTTCCAATTAGCATTTCTGAAAAATCAGGTTCATTGAAGTATAATTTACACACAATAAATACACTATTTTAAATATACAGTTCTGTGCATTTTGAAAATACACTTGTGTAACTACCCTCACAGTCAAAATATATGAACAATTTAATCAAGCATGAAAATTATTTTTTGACTCTTGGATAGCCAACCTCCCAGTCCCTGGCAGCCACTGATCTGTTTTGTGTCTCTAAAGTTTTGCCTTTAGGTGTAATGTCATGTAAATGTAATTAATGTCATGTAAATGTAGATTTAAACGTAGCAAGTTTTTTTCTCTTTTTTTCTTTGTTCAGCTATAAGTTCTCTCTGAATAATTTCCTTTAACATTCTTTTGTTGGACAAGTCTGCTTGTAATTTATTCTCTCAATTTTTGTTTGTTGGAAAAGTCTTTACTTCACTTTTATTTCCACTAGGTATAGAATTCTGGGTTGACAGTTGTTTTGTTTTTTCTTGTAGCACTTTAAATATGCTACTCTTGTTTTCTGGCTTGTATATTTTCTAACAAGAAGTTTGCTGTGATTCTTACCTTTGTGTAAGTATGTAATATGTCTTTTTTTTCACTGCTGCTCTCATGATTTTCTTTTTAAATTTGGTTTTTAGCAGTTTGAATATAATCTGTCTTTGGGAAATGAGGAGGGAGAATTTACCCTGCTTGAGGTTCTCTGAACTTCTTGGATCTGTGAAGGTGTCATTTATTATTCTTGGATAATTCTTGTTTATTATCTTTTAAAATATTTTTTCTTTCTTTTCTCCTTCTGGGATTAAAATTTTAAATCTTTGGATATTGTCCCATAGTTACTTGATAGTCTTTTCTGTTTTGTTTTGGTTTTTTTTGCTTCCTTTCACTCTGATTTTTCTTTTGTATTTCAGTTTGGGTAATTCCTTTTGACCTGCTTTCAAGTTCACTTATTTTTTACTCACCTGTATTGAGTCTACTGATGAGTCTGTCAAAGACATTGTTCATCTCTAGTACTCTGTGTGTTTGTGTGTGTTATTTCTAGCATTTATATTTGACTCTTATGGTTCCTATCTCTCTGCTAAAATTCCTCATCTGTTCATTCATGTCGTTCATCTTTTCCATGGGAATCTTTAACATATTAATCATAGTTATTTTTAATTCTTTATCTTATCGTTCTGATATCTGTTCATATTTGAACCTGATTCTCTTGATTGCTTTGTTTCTTTTCAGTGGGTTGTTTTTTCTTGTTTTATTGTGTCTAGAACAGTAAAGTCTCAGGTAAACAGTATTTGTGTCTGGAAATAGGCATACTGTTTTACAAGGTCAATATACAGGGAGCTGTGTCAATCTAAACAGTAACTGAGCTAGTTCTGCATTTTATTGTTGTTGTCATCTTCAGTGAATCAAGCCTTCAAATTCTTCTAGTATTACCTTATGTTTAGGGTGGAGGCTCATTTGTCGTTTCTTTTTTTTTTTCTCTCTCAATATTTCTGCTGTATCCTCAGCTTTAAGCCTTCTTTATGTGTCTGTGCCTCAGAAAAGATCTCTCATCTTTCTTCTTTCCAGGTGTATTAGTTTCCTAGGGCTATAATAAAGAATCACATGACTTAAAACTACAGAAATTTATTTTCTCACAGTTCCAGAGACTATAAATGTGAAATCAGTGTGTCAGCTGGTTTGGCTCCTTCTGAGGGCTCTGAGGGAGAATCTGTTCCATGCCTCTTTTCTAATTTCTGATAGTTTTCTGGCAATCCTTGGTGTTCCTTGGCTTTTAGATGCATCATTCATTCCAATCTCTGTCTTCATTTTCACATGGTGTTCTCCCAGTGTCTCTGTTTGTGTCCATATTTCAGTCTTTTTATAAGGACACCAGTTATACTGGATTAAGTTCCCACCATACTTCAGTACTCATGTTAACTAATACTAATATATAATATTGCTGCTAGTATCACAATACCAGTATAATATAGTACTATATTAGTATATAGTACCATATAATATACGCTATAATACACTGATATAATACTAAGAACTAATACATCTTAACATAATTAGTTACACCTACAGTGACCTTATTTCCAAACAAGGTCACATTCTGAGTTACTTGAGGGGGGGCTTAGGGTTTCAAGGGTTGCCCTTTTAGGGTTGCCCTTCTCCAGTGGTTGACCTCTTATGGAGCCCAGGATAGCCTCCTGCCTCATCCTAGGGATAGACTTTTTTTATTTTATTTTTCTCCCAGTGCAGTGGGTTTTCTACTGGATCCTGGGGTAACAGGGTTTCCTGCCCTGCCTCCAAAGACTTAAGGCTTTTCTTCCTTGGAGATAAGTGTCTGGAAAGGGCTTTGTACTTTTTCTGCAGTGCACCCACTACCCTACTCCAGTCTTCCATCACCAAGGGAGGTTTTCTCCAATCTCCACCTTTCCTCCAATCTTTTCCAGATAAGCCATGAACAAGTCCATGGAGAAGAATGTGGGACTGAGTGCAGACTCCTGTTTTATCTATAGCATCCAGGGGTTCTAGTCTCTCTTGCTAGCCTTTAGGATTTCATTAAAAAATTTTAGCTGAATTCTTCTTACTCACTTGTATGGTAGTGCTCTTTGCCCCCTGTGCTCTGCTATAGGTGAATCAGTACTCATGTCCCACCTCTCCTTGGAAGTGCTTGCATTTCCTTCAATTTCAGGCCAGTTAGTTGCTATGTGACCTCAATACTCTGATGCCTTCAAGAATAGTTGCAATTTTTGAGGATTATCCTGGGTTTTTTTTCTTGTGTTTAAGGCTTTAAATGCCACACTTTCAAATAAGAACACAGGCCAAGTTTCAACAAACATACGAAAAACGTCTTTAACATGAAAAAGAGACGTCAATAGACAAACAGAAAAAGGGAACTCAGAGGAAGCCAAGACAAGCAGAAGAAAACTTCAAAACAAAATAAAAGCAATATCTTTAAAAAGAGAAAATAATATATTGTATTAACAAAATGGGAATATAATAAGTATATATGTATGTATAGATAGAATGTATGTATACATATGTATATATAAAACATTTAGAGAACAAAACATAACTCTATTATAAACATCATATTAAAATGTGATAGTAGAAATAAATCATGTTGGTAGAAAACAAGGAAGGTAACATTGAGGAAATCTTTCAGAAAGACATCAAAATACAAAAAAGGAAGGAGAGGATATTAGATGACCGACACACAATGCCCAACATCTGACTAACAGAAGTTCCAAGAAGGGAGAATAAAGAAAATATAACCAGGAAATCATCAAAGAAATAGTATAAAAAAATTACTCAAACCTGAGGACATGAATTCCCTGTTTGAAACTTCTCATCAAGTGCCCGGAAATGGAATAAAAAATAGCCACACCAAAATACATAACTGTGAAATTTCAAAACACTATAGTTAAAAAGAAGAACCTAAAAGTTTCCATTGAGGAAAAAACAAACAAGTCACATATAAAAGATCAGGAACCAGAATTCATTTGGGCATCTCCACAGCAACACTGGAAGCTAGAAGCAATGTCCTCAAATTTCTTAGGTAAAATTATTTGCAACCTGGAATTTCATACTCATCCAAACTATCCTTTACTTAATTGTGAGAATAAGGACATTTCAGAGGAAGCAAGTTTTTAAACTTGTACATCCCTTATACACTTTCTCAGGAAGCCACTTGAGGATATGTGTCACCAACATGAGGGGGTTATTTTAAAAAAAAAGAAAAGAAAGAAAGAAAAACACAAGATCCAGGAAGAAGAAACTCAACACAAGAGAGAATTGGAATTACGGTGATTTAGCCAGATGGCATCTGTGAAGGTTATCTAGAGACCATTGTTTCTGGATAGAAGCAGGAAGATGGCACACATCAAGATATTTCCAAGGAAAAAACAAAATGAAACTAATAGAATTGATTGATGTGTTTGATTTATATCAAGAGGACATTTATAATTATAGAGGAGATTTAGGGGACTTAATTAGTGATAAGTACATGGAAGACAAAACAACTAAGAAAATGGGACAACAGTTAACTCCAAGAAGCGGTGGGGCATTGTTACAAGAAGGAAAATATGATCATGGTCCACACCTGACTTTGTGAATAATATTTATATTATTATAATGTAACAGTAAATATTGTTTTAACCAACTATTGTTTAATTACCATAAGGTGAGGATAGGAAACTATTGTGCCAAAGAGAGATAAATTCTCATCTTTCCGACTTGGAAGTCAATAGATAAGGTCTAAAATTGAAAATATCAAGAAATAGCAATGTAAGCTTTACACTTAGAAATATAAGGTTAGATAGTAACAGCAACACTAAAATAATTGAAAGTGGCAGCGTCTGGGGTGTGGGAATTTGGTGTGTGAGTGAGACATTGGGTTTCATTTGAAGCTTTGAGGTATTATTTGACATTTTAAGTTACGTACATGATTAAAACTTTATCATATATTAAGTTCTAAAACATCTTTTACAAGGTCTGGGGATGGGAAGCCTAGATTTGAATACAGTCCCACATTTACCAGCTGTGTGAATGGGGATGGTTGTTACTTAAGCTGACTGCTCTGATTTCTTCTTGGGTGGAGATAAAAATAATACCTACCTCACAGCAATGTTATGTATGAGATAAAATTAGTTAATGCATGTAAAGCACTTAACAGTTGTGCCTTGTATTCCACTTAGTACAGCTTTATATTTTATCTAATACAGGTTGGGCAAATTAGCTCTCATTGCTCTTCTATTTTTATGTGTGTGTGCTAAATTTCATGAGGTTTTTTTCTTCTAAATAAATTTAAGAATCATTTTATCTTCCCCACAAGAAATATATTTTATTTCTGAACTTATTTAAGCCTTTTGTCCAAGAGCAAAGACTATGACTTTCTTTATCAAAGTCTGCACACTTCTTATTTAGTTTATTCCTTAGATATCATGAGTGTATCAGTATATCTACATCTTTCTCTCTCGCTCTTATTCTTGCTCTAAATCTGGTTTTATTTTATACACTATTGCGTATGAGATTTTATTTCTTTACATGTTGTTTATATCTCTTTGTATAGAGAAACAATCTTGATTTTTGCCATCTTATTTTTCAACTTATGTTTCTGAACTTTCTTATCAGTTTTAATAATATCTCAGTTGATACTCTCGTGTTTTCCTATCATAGAATCATAGTATCAGCAAATTATATTTTCTCCCCATTTCTAACATGAAATTATTTTCTTTCCTTGTTTCACTTTCTGTTTTTAGTTTGTGATATATAGCTATATCGTATGAAAGTTGAACTTTTGTCTAACTTAACGTTACTTTGATCTTGTTTTGTGCTTTCCCACTGTCTCCTTGTTTTCTGTCTTTTCATTTATGGTATGTTTTCTTCATTAATGTTTTAGTTAGGTTTATGTCTCATTTTTATTCAAATAGTAATAGCAATAGTAACAATAACTCTATTATTGTCATAATAGTCATTTATTAAAAACTTACATGCATCTGGCAATGTTCAGCACTTTACACACTTTTCAATACTACTAATATTATTACTAACAACATCAACAACAATGACAATGATTGCTAACAATATTCAACATTTTCTATGTGCTGGACATGCTTTTAGCACTTTACATGCATTAACTCACTTAATTCTGTCAACACTTTATGAAATAATTGATATTATTAATCTGACAAAACCATGAAAGGATTGTGTACATTTACCTTCATTTTGTAAATGAGAAGATGTGATTCTCAGGTATGACACCAACACCTAACAATAATCCATGGTCTCTCATACTTACCTTTAAGGTTTTCAAAAACATTTTTCTGTTTTTACCTTTTTTTCTGAATCCTGTTGCTGCTTCTCCTTCTTCCTCCCCCTCTTCCTCTTTCTCTTCTTCCTCTTTTTCTTCTCCTCCTCCTCCATATTTCTCATCTACGGTCACTTTTCTCATCTTCTTTCCCCTCTATCACAGGCAGTTCCACTCTGCATTTCCTTTTCCTTTTCCTTTTCCTTCTTTGAAGAACAGTAGTACAACATCTATTACTCTTACACCGTTTAAAAAAGAAAAGAAGAAAAAGAAGAGACAAGGAAAAGAAAAGAAAGGACTCGTTAGAGAAGAGAACCTTTCCAAGACAGTGACTTCAGGTTATTCCCAGTAATAATCTTCCTTATTCCAAGATCAGGGCTCCTTACTCTTGCAAGGGGTCTGCCCAGGCAGTGAAGACAGCACACACTCAATACCCAGTGCGTGATGGTTCCTACAGAGGGTGGATCCTCCTGGGTTCAGGTGCCTGAAAACAGCCACAGACGGTGCAGGCCAGTACTCACTACCCTGAGGCAGCACAGCCCAACCCTCATTGTTCATGGATATAACAAAGTACTTAGATCAAGCCGGTGACAAAGGCATTCTCTCTGAGCACTAATTAGCCTCTGAGTAATTTCTAATCTAACTCCAGTTTCAACCATATGTATATACAGATGCAGTCTACTTTACACTTCTTGTCTTCTTTTTTCCATCATTCTTAGATCCTCTTGCCATCTTCCTCCCCCAATTCCTGCATCCTTTTAATTCTATTCACCAATTTCCTTCCGTAAGATATTTTAACATTTAACTTGGGACTCGAAGGCTGGTGACTTTGGGGATCCTACATATTCTCCCACACAACTGTGTGGGGCTCTTAGGAACCAATCACTAGAGAATCCTTTTTTTTTCCTAGAGTGACAATACAGCTGTAAATGCAACTAAGGCAGGTGTTGTGTCTGCTGACTGTTACCTTATTATTATTTATTTTTTATACTTCATATTCTTTATATTTTATTTTTTTAATGTTTACCCAAAGTTAACTACAAAAGGATCATTTTGTTATTTTGAGTACCTTTTTTTTTAATCAGTGAAAACATGCCCTAGGTTCTCAGAGAGACTTTCCCCTCATTTGTTCCTATTCTTTTAATATCAGAGACCTTCTTGGGTTATGGATTTCTTTAGATTATTGCACTTATATTTCTATCTGACATTAGGTATGACTGTATTGTCACAACTTTACTTTAGGAACTTGTAGTTCTTCTTTTTCTCTGTCCCATGGGTTGACTCCTTTTTTCCCTTCTTTTTTTTTTTTTCATTTTCAAAAATCTGTTTCTCAAATTGCATGGCACATGCTCACCATGCCTTTCATTTGCTTCCTAATTGGCATAAATTCCAAGGATACAGTGGCATTCTCCTGTAGGTTCTTCTTGCTTCCACATCCACTACCAATTTGTCTTAATTAAGATCAGCGGGGTCATTAACTCTGCCAGGAGATTGCATGGTGCTATGAAAAGGGATGGCTTTGGAAACAGGTAAGCCGAGGTTAAAATCTTGGCTCTCTACCTCTTCCTAGCCATGTGGGCTTGAGAAAGTTTCTTAGCCTACCTAAACCTCAGTCTCCTGATGTTTAAAAATGAAGAGAACAATACCTACCTTGTAATATTGTTGTGAGCATTAGAGACCATTATGTAAATTACCTGGCATGTGATAGGGATACAATAAATGAAAATTACTTTTATTTTGAGTCAGTCAAATATGGGATTCAGATCCCAGTTCTTCCACTTCCTAGGACTTTGTAAAATGAAGCTTACTTAGCCAATTTTGAGCCTAAATTTTCTTATCTGTAAAATGGGGACAAAGGTCCCTATCTTGTAAGGTCATGGGAAGGCTATAGCCTCAGACAGGGTATAAGACAGTTGCACATGCTCTCAACAAACGTTCTTTCTCTTCCACCTTCTGGACAAAGACATACTCTGCTGGACATGTCTGAACTTTACCTGATGTGTTGCTTTTTCACAGAACAAACTTCCAATAGGTATTACCCTAGTGTGAAGGGCTCACTTTAGCTCAAAAGAATGCTTGTTTTGGTCTCAGAAGGGGAAAAGCATCCATTTTCCCCTTCTGATCAATGGAAATGTTTTCATAAAAGTATTACTTTTGATTTTCTGTCTTTACAAGTAGGTACATCTTTTAACCCCCGGGTACCCTTCGAATAAAAAGAAAGAAAGAAATGAGAGAGAGAAGAACCACCACTTAGTGAAGGTGATAGGTTCAGATAATATGTAAAACAAAAGACTTAGAGAAAATGCCATTGTAATCAAGAAACATTCGTGCATTTTGATGAACTCATTTTTCACAGTCAACTAGAAGAAAAATTCTTATCCTTATTCATTTTTTCAAGGATTTGGAAAATGCTAAATAAAAGGGAACCAATAAATTGGGGAAAATATTCCTCTCATTAGAGTACACACAGAGATTCTTTGCTTCTCACAGGATTCTGAAAAAGAAATGCTCTTAAAATGCAGGTTGCTTCCCATCCTTTATAATCCCTAAGGAATACCTCCATCTCTGATGAACTGGAGGACGTGGGCTTTGAAATCTGACATGCCCTGATTTTAATCCACGCTCTGCTACTTACCATTGGCAATGCATTTAACTTCTGCAAGCCTCAGTTGCCTTAGGTGTTAATAAAATGGACAGCCTAGTTCTTCCTTCATACAATTTTTAGTAGGAGCAAATAACATAATTGATGTGTGCTAAAGCATGTAGCCCAATGCCTTGTATAGAGTAGAAAATAAATGTTAAGGCCCCTTCTCTTTTTCCCTTAGATCTATCCAAGAGTGTGAACTTGATAATCATAGATGATCAATATAAGTAAATAATGGAACCTGTTGGAAGAATGTATCAGTGGAATTAATCTCATTTCCAGTCGTATAAATCAATTTGAAGAAGCTATCATTTGTTGACTTAGTATGAACCAGGTGCATGTCCCTTAAGGAAGGCAATATACATCTTACATATGAGGAAACTCTGGCTCAGAATTGAGAGGATATTTCCTTAAGGTTACACAACTAACGAGTAGAAGAGGCAGCATTTGAACCCAGTTCCTCCCTCGCCACAAATATTTGTCATTTTTCGTATCTTATGGTGACAGAAATAGACTATTACTGCAAATAGGCATATTATTTGGTTCACAATATAACTGAATCCATGATCAAATTTTAAAAATTCTTATTTTCATATATTCTCTGGAAAAACTTCAACACCCTTGGGGTATAATTTCATTTTTGTCCAGTTTTGGCATCTAACTCTATTTTATTGAGTTTATCTATGTAAATGACTGGAATGTTCTACCATTAGATATAAGATATCATCTTATTAGCAAATGAGGCCAGCCCATGGCTGAGGCATCAATACAGCATATTTACCAACAGGTCAGGGAAGTAAGAGATATATATTTTTTCCTTTGGAGTTTTGACACTTTCAGAGTTTAGGGAAGTGAACTAACATTCAAAGTGTATTTACAATGTGGCGGGAACTATAGGTAGTGGCATTGCATGTATTCTTTCATTTAATACTCAAAACAATGGGTGAGACAAACGTTATTATCTCCATCTTATAGCTGAGGAATGGAGGTTTTGTGAGCTTAAGTAATTTATGTAAAGTAGGAAATATAGCTAGGTTTTGAGCCCTGGAAAATGCACTTGTATTGAGGATCTCATTCCATGATGATGCTAGTAAATGAAGTGTTAGAGTTCTTTGCCCTTCTCTGTTTACCTTGACAAGAAAAGCATCCATTACTTTCCCTGTGGTGCCCTGGTTCATGCCAGGGTCAGGCTGTCTTTCAACTAAATGATGTACAATTTGAGAAGCATACATGACTGGAACATCTTCTACAGAACCCTCAGTCTGCAAGCTCAGAGGGGTGGGGGCGGGGAGGGAGAAGATGGATGGAAATAATGGAAAATGATGTGATGTTGTGGAAATTTAGATTTGGAAATGATTTTTAATTAAGTTCAGCCAGGAGAGCCTCTCTCCAGGTGTAACCTAGAGGTAATCAATAACTGACATTCCCAGCCCTTTTGCCTCCCATGTGATTTTACTGAACACAGGTTTAATTGACCTGAGAAAGAACTTACTTGTTTGAAAAGCTGTGTGCACTGCCAGCAAAATAAACTTTCCTCAGTTCTTGCCATGTGGGGAACGTTGCTGGACTGTTTTACATGGTCATTTCTGAGTAGAAAACTGTCAGGTCACCAGGCTTTAAATGCTTGGGAAACAAGTCTATGAGGTCACTTTGATAATGAGAGACACTATAAAATGTGGTAAGGATTTACTTTCGCTGGGCTTGCTCATTCCAGAAATTGAATTGGATCAGTTACCGTGGAAGGATTCCATTGCAACCGTGCTCAAGTGGGGCAAAGTGACACAGGACCAGATTCATACAGAAAAAACCTTACCTCCCTTATATTGTATAATCCATGAGGACCCTACCTTGAAGGAGTAGACTAGGAGTGATTGCTCAAAGAAATATTCCATTTCTTTGTAGAATCAGACTATGCACTTTGTCTCGATGAGCCCCAGTTTCCTCATCTGTAAGATAAAAATAGGTCCTACCTTGTCAGAATGATACAAAGACTTCTGGACCTTAGCAACTGAAGAAAATTTAAGCTATGCTTTCTACTGATCAAATTCTTCTCCCGTACACTTAATATTTTGGTGGCCTGAAAAATCTTTTTTGAGCCTCACATTTCTTATATGTACAATGAGAGGGCTGAGCTAGATTATCTCCAAAGTCCTTCCCATCTGTAACGCCAAATTACTGCACTTCCACAAATATCCTAGGAATAAGGCAGCCTTGCATTTGCAAAATATCCCAGGCTCAGAGGGCTGCTTTAGAAAGCAGCCATGGCACAGAGGAAGGACCTAGAGTCAGAAGACCTGCAGTCCAGTCTCACTTCGGCCACATCCTTGCTGTGTGGACTTTGGCAAGGCATTTAACATCCCTAAACTTGAAGTTCTTCATCTATAAAAGGATGAAAACAATAACCTACCACAGAGAAAGGTTGGTAGAATTTTATTAGATTGTGAATGTGGAAGTAAAACTTTTTACACTGTGAAACCCTGTATACATTTAAATATTTTGACTATCATCTAGTAAAGCCCATTCACTTATTTTTCCCCCAAATAAGAGCTTTTTAAAAAATCCAGATTTTTAAAAAATGTCGTTTTAATCAAAGTTATGTACGTTCATAGTTTAAAGCATCAACTACCTATACAGAACTTATTATGTAATACATGGTTCTGTGCCCCTTCTCCCTACTATCACTGATGTCCTGTCCCCAGAGGCAACCACTTTCAACTCTAAGTTTTTGTTTTTTAAATATTTACCTCTATGTATCTAAGTAGTCTGTGCATAGTGTCATTTTGTGATTTTTCAGTTTTAGGCATTTATAATGACCTACCAATCATGGGAGACGAGGATTTTCATCCCTATCACTGTACCACCAGAAAATACATGCACAGTATTAATATTTCCGCTCTCTCAATACAAACATATCGTAATATAATTTTGGTTAGCTCTATCATCAGTCCTTAAGTTAAAGTGAGTACCTAAATCCTATTCATAGCTGAGCCACATAGAGTACTATAATTTTTTTCTTTCCTCTCACAAGTATTTTTTCCCCCGAGATTTAACAGTTGTTTTGTTTTGTTTGTCTGCTGCATTTTCTGTGGTCTTATTACTAACTCAGCCCCAAATTCTCTCTCACTATGTCTCAATGTAGTAAATATTTTTTACCAATTTTATCTTTTTGGAGACATCACCGAGAGAACCTTCTGATCAAAAGATCTGGTTTTGTGGGTCGCTAAGTCCTACTGCTTGATACCATCCTGGGATTACTCTTTGTCATCATTCTGGGGGATTTCTTTGACCTCTCTCTTATTGAATTCCCTATTACTTGGGCCCTACGTCTACACCCATATAGGCTTATTCGCTTGCTTTTAAAATGGAGCACCTTCTCCAGTAACTTTCTCTGAAATATGTATATCTTAAGAATGTACCTGTCTGGAAATATATTTAGTCTCTCCTTATACTATGTTAATAGTTTGACCAGTTTTGGAATTTAAGTTGAAAATAATTTTTCGTAACTTTATAATTTTGATGACATTGCTCTAGTATTACATTAAAATGATTGGGGCTATTCTGATCCTCTGTATCTTCCTGATTTTTCTTTTGAGATACTTTTATAATCCTCTCTTTCCTTTTGTGTTCCAGAATTTCATGGTGATGTGCCTGGGTCTATTTTCATTTATGGTGCTAGTGCTGGGCAGTAGACTAGATGGTCCTTACGTTCTCCAGTCCTGAGGTTTAGTGAGCCTCTTCTTCTTGGCTGTTTTTAACTGAGTCCTTTAACGTTCCTCTTCTACAGCTCTACAGACATATTTCTGTGACAGCTCTTACTATATTGTTTTATAGTTAGTTGTGTATATCCCTAGCATAAGCATAATATATCCCATTATGGAAGCTCAACTGATTTTTGTTGTATGAATGAAAACAAAATTTACTTGTGATCTTCTGGCAGCATGGACATAGAAACATAGTATGCAATGTGGATCTGAAAAATTAATGGCAGCTAGAATTGTACTAGATTTCTGAAAATATACCTCTACTTTAGAGATTTTACAATTTTCCATACATTTTTTAACTCTTTGTAGTGAATGATTTTGCTATCAACCTGAACAAATTCTAGACTGCTATCCACACCATTTGAAACTTAAAAGGAGAGAAACAAAAATAGTTTGAGGTTCTTGAGGTTTCTAAAGACCTTTAAACATCCATTGTTATTTATAGCCAGCATGTTTATAATCAAGGAAAAGGAAATGTTGTGGAGACAGGCCCTCCTTTAACATTTGTGGGGCCCAAAACAAGCATATAAATGGTGACTCACATACATATGTCTAAATATTTAAAATTTATAACTCAACCTTTAAAAATGTTGAATAAAATATGCTCTAGCCACATACCTTAACAAGTGTACTTTCATCGGGACCTGGAAAGCTAGACTGCATTTAAATTCTGGGATTCCTTAGCAGCTCAGGAGGAGTCAGTCTTCAGCTTGTCTCTCATCTTCTTACCTTTAACCAGATCTGTCTCGTCTTTGAGACATTCAGCTGGCACACATGTAGGTACATAGACACCACAGCCCCATGACCAAGCTCCGCTCATGTGCTCTGAATGCAGGTGCCCTTTGGCCCGTGGTTGGGAAAATGGTAAGCGTATTTGTGGCCCAGTCAACATTTTGGAGGACAGTCTTGGAACAGAACTCTGTGTAAGACCTGAAAGTGGTCTTAGGGGGCATTTGTGCAAGGAATTCCAGGGTTCCATGGAGAAATGTCTAGAGGGCAGGCATGGGTTCCAGGTGGGCATATCCCCTTGACCCTGTGTCCCCCTCCACAGGAGGAGAGCCAGAACATGTCCCTCTAAGTGCGGAGTCCAGGGCAGAGTCTCCTCCGGACGAGGGCTGAAGGTTGGACTCCCAGAGAGTAAGAGGAACCTGGCTGTGATCATTTGATCAAATGATGGCAAATCTGAGAAGGAACACAAGTTGGTCTGTTCTATTCCTTTGACCTGTAACTCTCTCTGCCAACTCCACAATCAATTCCATTAACCAAGCAGGAAGGAACTGAGCAAGTTTAGTCCTTTTACTTCTACTTTACATTAAAAAAAAATAACGGTGGAACATGAGATTTCTTGATAGCTTGTGCTGGTCCAGCCTAAATCATAAATCAGAATTTAAATGTCTCGTGGTTTGTGGTAAGTCCTAAGCTGACGTTATCCTCCAATTTTATGAAGCCTTGGAGGCTTACAAACCCAGATTCAGACTTGGTGGTTTGGGTATTAAAAACTGGTTCCTTTCCCTGGGTTTTATGTTACTACTTCAAATTCCACTAGGCAAGGAATAAGGGATACAGTAGGAAAGCTCAGAGGACAAAGAATGCCCACCGAGGGCTCCGGGAAGGACCCTCAATGAGAATTTGGAAACTCAAAATATCTTTGTTCCTAATTAGACTGACTAAGGAACCTGGAAGAAGCTACATCTTGAATTTCAAAAACTTTATAAGTAACTGATGTCTTAAAAACAAGTCTTTTCCACCTTACCCCATCCCCACCTCCCACCAGCTGCCTTTGTTATGCTCCAATATTTATAAAGCACCTGTAATCGCTTTCGTTTCTTCTACTCTTTTTGCCAGGCTACAGGAATGCAAAGGAAAGATAACCCAAATTAGCTAAGCCATGGGGTAATTTTCAAACAGGAATTAAAATTTAAAATTCCTTAAAATTTAGGAAAGAAATATATATTTTTAAAGGAAATATAATAACAACATTATGGATTTGTAAAGTATCAAAAGAGAAAAATATATTACAACACTATTAAAAAGGAGGAGGGTATACATTTAAAATTATATTGTAAAATTCTTGTATTATAAGGGAAGTAGAATGTCATTAATTCAAAATAGATTGTGACAAGTTAAGGATGCATAGTATAATCTTTAAAACAACAACTCTAAAAAAAATACAAAGGAGTATAGCTGAAAAGCCAGTAGAAGTGATAGAATGGAATACTAACTGATTGGGCTAACACTCGTTAGCCCAAAAGAAGACAGGAAAGGAGGAGAAAAGGAACAAAGAACAGAAGGGACAAATAAAACAAATTAGAACAATTGTAGAATTAAACCTAACCATATTCATAAATACATTAAATGAAACACTCCAATTAAAAGGAAAATATTTTCAGACTGCTTGAAGAAGTAAGGCCCAACTATATTGTTTACATAAGAGGCACTTTAAATGTAAAGACACAGAGAGGCTGAAAGGAAAGGTTGAGAAAAGGTATACCATGCAAATACTAAGAAAGTCGGTTTGGCTATATGAATATCAGATAAATAGACTTAAACTCAAGGAGTATTACCAGAGATAGAGAGGGCAATTTTATAAAGAGAAAAACCCCACAATCCTGGCACAACTATGTGAATATACTAAAACCCATTAAATTGTATACTTTAAATGTGAGAGTTATATGGTAGATAAATTATATCTCAATAAAGCTATTAAAAAGAAGTTTATTGAAATGATTTTCATTGATTAATATACTATATCACAGTCCCATTGGTTCAGCCATTTTTTTCTGTTAGTCATGGAATGTGTTGAATTAAATTAGTCAAAAGCTCATATATGTAGTCAAATGTTTATTTCTAGAGGCATCAGTCTTTAAGAGATGACCATGCTGATATTATGTGTCTATTCATCTATTCATTTTTTTATTCATCTCTTTATCTGAGTTATACTATGTATGGTATTTTAAATAGTTTTGTTCATATAATATCATTTTCATCTTTGTAATATGTTTGAAAAGTAACAAAATATGCTCACCTTTATATTTTGTCATATTATTATCTTGATTAAATGAAAAGTTCTTACCATGGGAGAAAAAAATGACATAACAATCCTAGCATGTACACACTTAATAACAAAGTTTCAAAATATAAGAAACAAAAATTGACAGAACTAAAAGAAAAAATACAAAACGTTACAATTACATTTAAATATTTTAATATCCCTCTATTTAGTAACTGCTAGAACAAGTAGAAAAAATCAGTGAGGGTATGGGAAATTTGAACAACATCATCAACCATGTTGACCTAATTGAAATTTATAGATCATTATATCCAATAACCACATGATACACATTCTTTTCAAGTGCAGATGGAATTTTCAATAGTATAACGTATACAGGGCCATAAAATGTCCAATACATTTTAAAGGATTAAAATCATGCAGAGTATGTTTCTAGAACATGACATAATTAAACTAGAAATCCATAACAATAAACTACCTAGAAAATTCATCAAAATTTTGAAATGAAACATTTCATTTCATAAATTCTTAAAACCCATTTTTAAAAGAAAAAATTAAAAGAGAATTTGGAAAATATTTTGAACCGAATAATAATGCAAACATATCAAAATGTGTGACTGCAACTAAAATAATTCTTAAGGGAAATAAATAGCTTGAATACATACTCATATTAGAAATGAATGAGATAAAATCAATTACCTAAGCCTCTGCCATGAGTAATTGGATAAAAAAGAACAAATTAAATCCAAAATGAGTAGAAAAAAGTAATTAAGATGAAAACAGATATAAATATAATGGGAAAAAATAATAGAGTAAATAAACAAAACCAAAGTTGTGGTTTTGAAAAAATTGATAAAATTGATAAACTTTTAGCTACACTGATGAAGAAAAAAAGAGAAGAATACCAGGAATTTTAAAAATGGGATAGCCTTACAGACCCTCAGATTTCAAAATAAAGGGATACTATATACAACTGTGTGTCAAAAATTGTGATGACTTAGATGACATTTATAAATTCCTTAGAACCAGAATTTTACACAAAGATGCTTCAGGGACAGATGGTTTCATTGGTAAATTCTATGAACATTTGAGAAAACTAATATCAATCCTATTCAAACTCTTTCCAAAAATAGAGATGGAGAGAACAATTTTCAACTTATTTATTGAGTCCAGGATTATCTTAATATCAAATCCAAACAAGATGCAAGAAAGAAAATTGCAGGCCAGTGTGCCCCATGACCATTGATGGACAAGTCCTAAAAAAAAAGTTAACAAATCTAATCCATCAATATATAAAAATGATAAGGCAATATGTAACAGTGGGAATTACCTCACAAATGTTACTTTGGTTCAGCTTTTAAAAAATCTATTGATGTACAATTTACCACATTAGCAGAATATAGGAGAAAATTATGTAATAGTTTAAGTTGATGCAGAAGAGCACCCATTCATGATAAATACTATCAGAAAACTGGAGAGGGAAAGAAATTTTCTCAACCTGATCAAGGGCACCTATGAAATCTATGAAAAGCCTATAGCTATCACATACTTGACGCTGTATTGAAGGTTTTTTCCCCTCAGATTGGAAACATAGCCAGGATGTATGATCTCACTACTTCTATTCAAAATTGTTCTGGAGGTCATAGCCAATGCACTAAGATATGAAGTAGAAATAAATAGCATGCACATTAGAACAGAAGAGACAAAACTGTATTTATTTGTCTATGAAGAAAATAAAATGTATTTGTACAGAAAATTCTAAAAAAGCTACAAAAATTGAATATAATTAATAAGTGAGCTTAGCACATTCTCAGGATACAAATGAATATGCAAAAATTAATTGTCTTTTTCATATATGAGCAACAAACAATTAGAAGATGAAATATTTTAAAAGTCACTTTCAATAGCATGGAAGAAAACATTAAATACTTAGGAATAAATTTAATGCAGAGGGTGCAAGACCTCCTTGCTGAAAATAAAACAAAACAAAAAAATTTGCAGAGAGAAACAAAAAGAAATCTAAATTAATGGGGCGATATACTACATTTGTAAACTGGAAGGTTCAGTTTTGTTACAATTTCAGTTCTTTCAGAATTGATCATACAGATTTAGCACACTTCCAATGACGTCTTAACAGTATTTTTATGTAGAACTAGGCAATATAAATCTAAATTTTATATGGACATGTAAAGGATCTAAATATGCCAAAAAACAACCTAAAAAAAAACAAAAGTTGGAAGATTTACTCTACCTGATTTTAAGACCTACTATAAAGCTACACAAATGAAGACAGTGTGGTATTGGCAGGAGGACAGATAAATAGATCAATGGAAATGAATAGAGAGTCCAGAAATAGGTCCATACATGTACAGGCAATTGATTTCTGACAAAGTTGCCAGGTTAATTGAACGAGGAAAGGATAGTCTTTTCAACAAGTTGTGTTGGATCAATTGGATACCCACATGAAAAAATTGAACTCTGATCTCATCTTCACACAGTACACAAAAATTAATTCAAGGTAGTTCATAGACCTGAACATAAAACTGAAACCTACAAAACTTTTATTAAAAAAAATCTTTTGGCCTGGGGACAGGAGAAGTATTTTTGACATAACACAAAAAGCATTCACCAGGGATAAAAATAAATAAATCGGACTTTATCAAAATTCAAAATTTTTGTTTTTCAAAAATGTGGTTGACTGTTTTCCTCTCATCCTAATATGCCTACCCCTTTGCAGTGTGATTTTGCCATTCCTCACATCCAGAGACAGAGCCTTTTTCTCAGTCCCTTGAATAAAGCCTGGTCTTGTGACTTGCTCAGACCAAGAAAATGTGGCAGAAGTGATGTTTGCAAGTACCAGAGCCAACTTCCACACATGTGAGTGAGGACATTTTGAACCTCCCAGCCCAGTCAACCCTCCAGCTGAATCAAGCCTTATGAATAATCCCGGACTAAACCAAAGAGGAGATGCTCAGACAAACCATGCAATTGTGAGAAGGAATAAATCATCATTGTTTTACGCCATGAACTTTTGGGGTGCTTTGTAATACAGCAAAGGCTAAATGAAAGAGAAATTGCTACCTGGAGGTGGGTGCTGTATAACAAAAACCTTAAACATGTGCCAGTAGCTTAGGGACCAGATGGCAGATGGAGGCAGGAAGGATGTAGAAAGGAACAGATAATGGAGACTGAACGATCACAGGAAAGTTCTTTCGGAGGCTGGAGAAAGACTCACGTTAGGTAATGGTGGAAAGACTGGCAAATTTCATACCTGTAGCAATTTAGAAGCTAGGAATGTATTTAATTAACTTGTGGGTGTGAACAAGGAGATTTCCAGACAGAATGTTGAAAGTATCAATGCCAGTGTTTAGCTATACATAAGATACATGGAGTGATAAATGAACTGAGGAAGGAACTGCTTGGCTTTCAAGGAGAAATTAGGACATGTAATGGAAAATTAGGCTCAGTAATGGAAAAGAAAACTAACTTGGAAAAAAACTAACTTAGAAAATAAAAGTATTTCTTATTCTCAGTCTTTCCCAGCAAGGAGTCTTGAAATGGGAAATTGGGTAAAGATCAAACCATTGGTGTGGCTATAAGATAGTTTTTTAAGAGCTCAGGACAATTTAAAGTGGTGCCTAGAAGACCCTCTCACCTTGACAAAGGACGTTTAAGAACCGTGAGAGCCTTGTCCCCAAAGCAACCCAACAATGGCCCAAAATACAGAGAGGACTCTCAAAATTACAGATGTAGCTTTGGGAGCATTGAGTGAATTCCAGTCAAATTCATAGGAAAGCCATAATTTTTTAAAGAGTTGTATTAGAAAGAACACCACCAGCTTCACAGACATGTGGCTCTTCTGCTTCCTCATATTCATCATTTTGTCCCCTCCAACATGACTTCTGCAGCTGTTGCTGTAGAGAAACTGCTGTCTTGGTGGGTGACAGTCAATGCCCTCCTAATCGCACATTGAATGAACTTTTTTTTTATTATTTCCTTGTTCTCGTTAACTTTTGGGGAGTATTTCACACTGTTGCTTGTTTCCCTTTTCTTGATGCTCTTCTCTCAGTCCAGCACTACACAACCTAGTTCTTTTGTTTCTCCAGTTAGTTCTTCTCTGACCCCTTTATGATTTTGCTTCCTCTTGCTCACTAAGTAAATCCAGTTCTTGGCCATCTTCTCTTCTTTCCATATATTCATTTCCAGGCTAATATCATATATAATCCCCTAACCTAAACTATCATTTCTATATGGAAAGTTAAATCTACATCTTCACACCTTACCCTCATTCTAGAACTCTAGTCCTGCCATTTCAACTGCTTTTAGATCAGTAAGTCTGCCCTTGAAGCCCAACTCATTTAAAGGCAATAAACTTTACCATTGTATCTCCAAGAGCCTAGCACAGTGCCAAGCATAGTGTCATATGGTGGGTGTGAAATTTGGTGATTTATTGGATGTTATTGGTGGATAGGTGGTAAGTACAAGGATGACCCGTAACATTATTTTGGCTACTGCAGAGATGATGGTTGTTAACTGAGATAGGGAATGGAGAAAGAAGAGGATGTACAAGAGGAGGAAGAAGAAAAAGTATACTACATACAATTTTAAGCATGTTGAGTTTGAAATCCCAGCTGTATACAGATACCCGAGTAAACTTCCTAAAACACACTTTGATCATGACATGACTTCCTTGTTCAAAAACCTTCAAGAGTTCGTCACTGTTGACCAAATCTGTATCAGTCTATCCTGGAATTTAAGATCCTCCACAATCTGGCCACTGCTAGCTTTCCAAAATGATCTCACATCCTTGCCTTTTACCAAACATCTGCTATTCATCTCCTGGGCATGCGTCAGACAGCCCCACCTACTGAGCCATTCCTTCCATCTGGAGTGTACTCCTTCTCCAGTCTACAGGTGAAAATCCCATCCATGCTTTAAGACTCAACTCAAATAGCGTTTTATACAATTAGAATTGTTTTTCCGATTACCCAGACAGAAAGACCTATACCTCTGAGGACAGATCAATCTCATTATATGTACTGATCATATAGCATTCCTTCTTAACTCGTGTTGTAGCTATTCACATATATGTTTTATTACACCTACGAGAGTTAAAGTGTTAAGAGGGTAGAGATTGTGTTTCACTTATATTTTCAGTCCTTCCATGTTCCAAGCCCATCATATGACATATAATAATGCTTAATAAATTATTATAAAATGAAACAATAGAATAGAGATGAATGAATAACTGAAGGCAAGAATGAATGAATGGATGAAGTAGTTGAGAATAACTCTTCTCCAGTTGCTTTTACATAATACCCTTCAGTAAATCCTTAATAACTATACCGAATGTGCCAACACTGAATGAAGCATGTGTTGAAGGAAGAGGCCAAGAAATCAGCTTGTCCAAAGGACTTTCAAAGTTTGGGCTAATTAATCCATAGCTTGGAGTTCGTGGCTGTTGGTCCCACGTGGAACTTCTGTGCCAATTAGTAGAATAGACAATAAAAATAGCCAAGTAAAATGTTTCTACTTCTCCAGGTTCACTACATAATAAATTATTAATGCTTCCTGATACTACATTTTCCCTGAATCTATTTAAATGTGAATACATTGATGGAAACAGAAAATACATTTATATTTCCATTGCTCCAGTGTTATTTATAAAACTAACATTTATTACGTATTTCTGATTGCAAAACAAATACGTGTTCATTCCAGAAAATTTGCACAAGAGAAGCACAGAGGTGAAGCACGAAGAGAAGCCCAAAGGTGAAATTAAAAGCACCTATAAGCTTCCTTCCATAGTATAAATCTGTTAATATATTGGTATATATTCTTATGGGTTCTTTTTCCTAACTATGGGATAATACCATCTTTAATCTGGTTTCTTTCGCTTAATATGCTTAGAGTATTTTCTATGTAATTAAGCATTCTTAACAGAACATAACTTTTGATGGTTGTACATCTATCATATCCACATATCATGAGTCAGTTTGTTATTGTTGGACATTTAGCTAGTTTTGAACATTTCATAATTACACGTGACTCTGTGATAAACAGCCCTGTAGCCAAAGCTTTAGCATCTCTCTCATTATATCAATAGTTTGGTAAATTCTAGCCATGGAATTACTGGGTCAAAGAGTGTGTACAGTCTTATGATTTTTAAACACATATTACCAGAAGGTTTTTTGTTTTGTTTTTTAAGAAATTTATACCCTCATCAACACTGTGAAAATTTCTGTTTACCCCTACTCTTTTCACCAGTTCTATAGGTAAAAAGTTATACTTCATTGTTTAATTTACATTTATCTGAGAATGTTTGTTCAATTTTCTTCTATCTTATAAAAGCCCCCCCCCCACACTTTTTTTTTTTTTTGGCTCTGCTGCATGGCTTGCAGAATCTCAGTTCCCCAACCAGGGGTTGAACCTGGGCAACAGCAGTGAAAGTGCTGAGTCCTAACCACTGGACCGCCAGGGAATTCCCTTATGTAAGC